>NC_067198.1:44555856-44905023 GCF_000699445.3 Schistosoma haematobium | reverse complement strand
CGTCATCACTGAACTGTTCGAGCTGAGACTGAATTTTAGTAGAACTGAGATATGTGTACAACAGATTGATCATTGGGTATTAGCCACAGTGCTTATTCACTTATCCGCTTAACAGAACACTCATACTATCATATATGTCCAGTCTTGTGATAATTCGACGGTTGGAGACAGACGTGTGAAGCTACAGCAAATATACACAACTGTCTTGTTACATCCGTCCCACTTTTGAATCTATTCGGTGACTGCTCTCTGTCGAGTTAATAAACTTTCCCTGGTCTATACATGTTTACTGTATTTAACGGTCGATTTATTGGGTTACTGTGTATATCAGGCAATCAAGTATCGCGAACAATTGTTTTTTTCCCCATACATACGCATACATACATGCATTCAGAATTTTTTTTCTATCAGATTTCGTATTCGAAAACGGTTATCCTGATTGTTTTAATTGCGAACCGATGTTAGTTCGAGAATCTCTGAAAGCAAGTAAGCGTTCGACAGTTGTTTATTACTAGTTTGCCGAGCTTTCACAACAATTATAGACATACATATTATCGAACTGAATGACCTTCAAGTTTTATGATGTTCACGATGTCATTAGACTACTGAATCATAATCCAGTAGTATATATTTGTAAATTCAGTCGATTTTCGATATATTTTTCGTTTCGGAGTCCGAGAATGCAATTGATATCGAACGTGATAAACTACGCCAGGTACTGATCAACAATGAATATCCACCTAGATCTATCAAAAAATCTCTGAATCCAGAACAACAACGTGAAAGTGTTCACTGCACCAGACAAGACTCATCATGGACATTCAGTTTAAAGGACATACTGAATCAGAAATTCTGAAAAACAGACTTTCGAGATCTGAGAAAAACATTATAATCGACTTGACTTTGTATTATCCTTTCTAGTGGTCCTATGATTCGTAGTTGTGTGAATGATAAGCTCTCACTTTGAGCCAAACCAATGCATGTCTATCACTTTGCTTACTAATGTGGATCGGGTTATATTGGCCTCACAAAGCAAGCTTTTTCAAAACACATCCCCGAACATTACCCTTCCCGGCTTTCTAAAGGGTTAAAAAAGTTAGTCAGAAGTTCAATTTTGGAGTATCTAGTCAATTCCGATCACCTTCACTTTACCAGAAGTTTCCTCCGAAATCATACATACAATCAGAAGATTCGGCTCAAGAGGAATACAATTGAATAACCTAATGTACAGCAAAGTCTTTTGTTATTCACTAGTCCAATCCAGACCTTTGCGTACAAAGCAGTATGTTCAGTCCCTTATTCTACTAAGGTCTTAACTTTCTCTTTTATCTTCTATAATCTATATTTTTTCCAGAAAAAAATTGCTTCTACGCACAACGATTAATTAGCCACTATTGCAATTCTCAATCATTTTCTTTTTAATAGTCATTAAATGGACACTTATTTTCACGTTACCACTATTCATTAACCATTTATCACATTACTTTAAATACATCTTGTTTTCGTAGACAGTTCATGACAAGATATCACTCTACTGTTTTTAATACTCAACACTGTTCTACTTTACTGTGGTCTACGATTTCAGTAGATAATATTAACTGTAAATACTATTGTATAACTTAAGTGAATGAAATCGTTGAAAAGAAAATTTCCCTTGCTCAACTGTCTTCTTCTTTCTCCTTCTTCTTCATTGGTACAACGAATCTCGTTTGTCACTTTATTGTTGTATCTTCTTACATCTGTCAATCATAACAGTTCGTTGACCTTACTGTTAATAATCTACACGTTCTTTGTGATCGATTATGTTGTAGTGAACGAAAACACCAATGAGGACAACCAAATGTATTTGAATACAACATTACAAAATATCTTGGTAAAGTCCGAGAACCATACAGTAAATACTTCATTTACAAAATATCTATCAAATGTCTCAGACTTTGTTGTTGCTTCGTTTCCATACCACCCACTCTCTGTTCCTGTTCTCTTCTCTTCGATTTTCTCAACCTTCTACCATCGGGAATTCCACTTTAGATTGATGATACATACTACTTATAACTATCAACATCAATAGCACACATCACAATGTTAATGTTTCTCACTCATTTTCAACATATTCCTTCATAAATTTAACCAGTATGAATATGGAATGCTATTTCAATTGTTTTTCACTGTCGTATTAAATGTGCTTCTACTTAGAAGAGGCTGATTTTTAGTGTTAACTATAAATGTCTGATCATTGGGGTATCTATTATTTTCGGGAGATTTCGATATTTGTTTCTAAAAAGCTTGAGTTGCTGTTCGGTCAATCAGAAATCTAGATGATATTTTTTCGTAGTTCGATTGAGTGAACAACCAAATTATTGCTTGTTGTAATGTCTTTACACGGGTTTTATTATTTCTGATAGCTGTGCAATTGGACTTTCAATTTCTGTAGATATAAGAACTTTGAAACGAAGCTCCACTAATGATTCTTAAATGACGAGCGTTCTTGTTTTCCGGTTAATCTCAAGATGTAAACAGTCTAAAAAACGCCACTTATAGACTTCCGAAGTATCGATTGAGCATAGGTTTATGCATAAATTTCTTGTAATTTTAGCGAATGTCCGGTGCTTTAACTGGGTTGGTAGACATGGAGAGTCGACCTAGGGGAGTTGGGAAACCCTGATTCCAAACCAATAGTGCACATGGGCTCCAGTATCCTAAAGGAACAAATGGCGTATCAACCAATCGTTGGTCACCGGCTACCATGCGACTGCATCTCCTTACGATGCTCCACTGCCTTGTGGATCAGACCATTAGGTCGAAGGCTCCGGGTGTGGCCCCCTAAGAAAACCACTTGCTTCGGTTTGGGTACCTGGGCATTATCACAGCCCTCACAAATATCAAATGAGATTTGTGTGGTACATATGTATTCGGTGCCTCCTTGTACCAATATCCATGTGTTAAAATAAATAAAAATAAATATTTTAATGTGATCTGTTTAGAAAAGATTTAATTGTTAATTTTCTTTGTATTTCAGATTGTTAACAACGTGAATTACAATCCTATCCTTTGTACATCTATGCTGATTTCGATTAATTATATAAAGAGAATTGTTGATACATACTGAACTGAGATTTCATTGTTCTAGATTATACTTTAACTAGTGTAGTAGTGTTCATTTGTTGAGGGTTAAAGATAAAACAATAATTACAATGTCTTATTAAAGATGATAACTTGAATATAAATAATGATAAATTGTATGCATGGATGGATAGTGGTTAGCAGTGTAGTCGAGTTTGACGCTCGTTTTGTCCTATTTGGGACTCGTCAGGTGGATGTACCTGCATCTCAGTGTTTATGTTCACTCTGGGACTCGAACTCAGTATCGTTCGCTTGAAACACCATCGCGTTATCCACTTAGCTACTAAGTCCTGATAGCCACTTGCTTATGCGATGGGGTGAAGTTTAAATTCATTTCGTATTGTTTGTTTGAATCTTCTCATTGATGTTTAGGACTGTATTTAATCAGTTTCTTATTGGCATATGTGCATGCTGTGCGTATTACCTCGATACAGCCAGCTGACCAGTTCCAAAAAGGACGAAACGCGTCAAACTGGATTCCACTGCTAGCCACTATCCATCTCTGCATATAATGCTTGTGAATTATGGCTATATCGAGGCAGTCCGCACAGTATGCATATATGCCAACAAGGTATTGATCAATTGCAGTCCTAAACATGAATGGGAAGATTCAAACAAACAATACCAATGATAAAAATGGCTGTCATGTAGTTATAATGGGGAAAGAGCAGTGTGTTATTAGGGTTAAGAATTTTCGAAATGATCTGTTAAAGTCCAGAAGATGAAATGACTGGATCACCATAGTGATCTGTTACGTAGTGTTTGTGAGAACTTTCGTAAGAGAAATTGATTTGCGATTTCAAATATAATGAACTGAAAGCTTCAGGATCCATATCGAGGTTAGGTTTAGGTGTTAGGAAGTTCCTATCGGACTAAAATTATCCACTTCACAAAGTGTTAGGACCGGACCACTTGAGGGTGTTCGTACACAGTTTGAGAGACCCTAATCAACCTGCATTCAATTCAAATTGCTGGATCTTTGGTACATTCATGCTTCCATTCGATACATAATTATTAGTTACTACAGTCCGCTGGAAAATGTCATACAAACTCTGTACCAACACATTAACATACTTTATCTAAGGACGAACTTAACGAGCTTCTACTAATGTGCGTCAAAGATTTTCAACTTCGATTCAAGTGTCTTGAATCGTTCAGTTTATGGAGTGGCCATTATAAGTCCCCTTGAACCAGTGCTTGGAGTTATATTTTTAACACACTGACGACAAAGAGCAGTGAAATCAATGATAAGACGTTTCACTTCAAGGATGGTGACTCATGTGTTGTCTGTAATGATTGTAAACAAGCTACTGATATGTCAGATCTGAATAAAGAACGCTCTAATGTTTAAGTTACGACTGAGAATGATATCATTTCTCACTTTCTAGATCTTGGTGTTAAAAGTAATACAAGTAGCCGATTTTACAAATTTTGTCTATCGAAAAGAAAGAGCTACCTATACTTGCATTGCTTTAGCCTTTGTCCAACAAGTTGTACAAGAGTTTTGGTTAGGACGCTATTCAACTGTATACATAAATCATGTTTAGTGGACAGAACTGGATAGAAATCAACCTCATTTGAACGTTGTTTATGTGATAACGTTTATACGCAAAAATTCATTATGTGAATATGAAGAGAATAAAATGAAGGAGATCGATTATGCTTCAAATGAGAATCAACCTGTCTTCCTGCAACTTTGCTTTAAGGATGATCAAATGACTGGGACGACTGATTCTATATTAAAGACCATCATCAAAAGATTTTTCAAGCTTCTAAGATCCATTCACTGAACTTCGTGTTTTTAGTTTTTAATGATCTCTCTGTACCAAACAAATTACTCGGTGATCATAGTGTGGAAAAATTCCCGCCTTATATTACTTCCATTTGTGCTTTCCAGTTTATATGCACGTATCAAGCACATAGATTAGGATAACAGAAAAAAATGCTAGCATCCACATCACTGAGCCCATGTTATAAAAGCCAAGATTTTAAAGACGGTATGTTTTTGCTCGTCATTTTCCTGATAGTGAACATGACGTTGATTTCTCAAAATCTTTCAAGATAATCATTAATTAAAGGACTTCGAATTTATTACGCTTTGCTAAAATCGTTGTTATATAAAGATTTAAAACAAAGTTATTGTTGGGATATTCAGAAAAATATCCCAAAAATTATCCTGTTTAGTCTAATGCTATCCTTGAACTTAAAATGGTATCATTTTCCTGTTGGCCAAATATTGTACAAATGTTATTTTCTATTTTATGGTACGTTGTGGTCTGCTTGATGGGTATATAAACAGAGTATATTTGAAATATAATGATTCATATTGCAGAGGCTGAGATTGGTGTTCTGGACTACAACTGGGTGGGCTAGGCGGAAAGCAGAACCAATCAGGACCGTAGGTTGCTCGCACGTGTTTTATACGTCACTGATTCGATCGATAATTCGCTGCTCTCTGATTGGCGGTATCGTTGCGTTATCCAATATACAGGGCACACAGATTCACAAGATATAACAGTCATCTCTCCAAAGTATCATGACTTTATTACGTGACACTTTTCCCAACTAGCACGATGATAATTATGACATTAATTCCTTGTTTTTCGGTCTTCTGAGTGTTATCTTCAAGAATATTCGTATAGGTAACCTATCATAAACAAAACATTTAGATGATTAATTCTTCGCAGGGAATTTTCATCAGATTCTACAGTTATATAAATGTCCAAAATAAAACTCCAAAGAGTAAGCTAAGTTGTGTTTAAGTACAGCAATCTATAGCTTTGATAATTATGAACGCAACTTATCAGATTTACAGTCCTCGAAATGTTAAAATCAGTGGTGATTGTTATTAAGAAACTGGAATTTCACACTCAGAAGGAATATATTTAGTCCTTTGATTTACTTTGTTTCATGTCATACGGCCTTGTTGAACATCAAGTGATAAAACCACCGGTCACAATAACAATTTTTCATGACTTTGCTCTTGAGTTAACCAATGAACCCACAACCACCACTAATAGCCTTGAGTCAAATCTAGATCCTTATTGTTTCCCGAAACAATGGCTTATCGTCTTGCCCTACCCGTTGATTCTAGAACACAGTAGCCAGCCTGCACTGTATGGATATTATATTTCAGACATACGTGGTTTGTATACAAGCAGATCAGTCCATATCACATTATGAAAATCATACAAGATCAAGTCAAAAGTGGCTGTGAGTATGGGAGACTAACTAATAGATTGTGAATAAATTAAGGATAGAATATCATATAATAGTAGTTGAAGCGTCAAATGAAAGCTTATGATAGGAAGGATATATGTAGTCCATATATAATTCCTGAAAGTTACCATTAATTTAGTCTTCAAATATTAGACTTTGGCCATCTTCCGGCATGATACATCAGTAGTCGTCTTAATCGTAAGGTAAAATGATGTGAATATTGTATGTGCAACGATTCATTTTGTTTTATAACGAATTGATCTATTTCAAATGTATTTATTAGTATCAGTCACATACATTGTTATTATGGTAATAACTATGATTCCTAATCTTGTGTACATATGAATAATTCAACTAGCACTCATTCTACCTAAACATTTCTTACCGAATTCATATCACTTGAACACGACGTAATTTTTGAGCGATCAGTAGATCTGTTCTATAATTACACAGCTCCTCTCACTCTATGATATTTATACTCTGAATAATAATCTCACAGTTTCATATGATATATTAACTTACTCGTGTTAACAATGTATATTAGCCATTTCGACACTGAAGATATGAAATTCAGTTATTTGATTTTTCATTGAAATCATGAACCGATCACATTTAGACTAGCATTGAAAACTTGGAAGCATTGAACGGCCATTTTATCCAGGTATGGAACTCCTCAAAGGTGCTTATTCACGGCAACGCACCCAGGATTCGAAACGACAACCTTCGGCCTAGCACATACGCTTAACATCTAAACCACTGAGCTGGTATCCAACGTTGTCAGAGTGCAACTTCAACCAATCCACAATGTTGTGCAACTATTTTCCATTATTTTCAGTCAGTAAATGCCTCACAGTCAACACAGTTGAACTCGACTGATCAGAACATTTAATTGGGGTTCCGAGAAATACTTCACGAAGCAAGTCGCTATTAAGAATATGGTAATATTCGGTTTGATTACTGTTCAACCATATAAAAGAAATTTGGAAATTTTCTGCATGCATCCAAATTTCCTTTGCACACTCGACAAAAGCGAATACGTGGATTAACTAGAGCATTTGTGATTGGATTAATGTGAGTGTGTATTGCTGTGGACAATGTAGAGGTATTTTGAGTGGTGATGGTTGTGGTGATTTAGTCATTGAAGATCGAGTGATATTGTTGACAGAGTAGTAGTAGTTGTTGTTGTTGCATCGATGTTGTTGATGACGATGGTGGTGTTAGTGGTGGGAGAAGCAGATATTGTAGTGTAATTGTTTGTTGTGAGAGTGTCAGTAATGATAATGATAGTAATGGTTTTGTTTAAATAATTTGTGATAGAAGTGGTAGAATCGACAGTATTTGTTAATGATTTTGTTGTGGTGGTGACTGTGTTGGTGGTAGATTCGATAGTTGGAATGAGGGCATATATCTTGCAACTGCACCTTATTTAAACAATCTACTGTGAAAGAATTCTACGTGTTGAACACACCTGACCAGTATTCTCAACATCATCAGTTTCTTCGAATTATTCAGCTAGTCTCAGATCAAAAGAGAATGTAATAAACCTCAAAACACTACTCATTCAATATTGCGAATACGTGCATCACAACCACTGGAATAAATCCATATGAATGCATACACCTCCACATACTCAATACACCACCAATCATATGTCAACTGACACTAGCCAAACTTCAACAAGCACGAACACTCACACATCCCTCAACAATAACTCTTCATACACGTCCAGTATCAACATCAATAATTCCACTACTACCACCAACACTGATCATCAATCATCGTTCACTCAAAAGAGCAGCACATCGATTCAACACTACTCATTTCAACTGAAGCATCAACAGTCAGTGTCCCATTCACGTGTACACGCACACAACCGATATGATTGAACATGTGAGTGGTTGGAAGATCTATGTGTGAAGAGCAAGATGGGAAATGGATTGTGTATTTAGTGGACTGTGTAGCTAGTTGACTGGCCGTCTGTCCAGTCAAGCAGAAACTTGACATGAGGTGTAGCAGTAGACATCCAGTTACATGTCTCTACAGTGTCCAAGCCTGCAGTATCCACTGCAGCAATCCTCATCTTCTACACATTGTTCTTTCGACTGCAAACACCGTCCTCTGACACACACTCCTTCTCGTGGATTGATCAGCTTGCAGTTGTGTGGTGGACAACACTTCCTATATCCGGCACCATCACAATACTCTCCCACTCCAAAACACATTCCGTTCTCAGCTGAAATCTCCGCTGAAACATCGCAACAACAACAACAACAACACTTATATATTACTATTATCCACTGAACAATATTTATCACAATCGCAATCAAAATCACAATCACAACCACGATCACAAACGCTATCGCACTGACTTCTATGCCTACTACAAACAATCAATCGGACAGCAAACATTACCAGTTACACCATTTCTACTCTCAATCCGACCGTCGTTTCGACCACCAACACAGTCACCACAATAACAAAATCATCAACCAACACTGCCGATTCTACCACTTCTATCACAAGTTCTCGAAATCAAACCACAACCATCATCACCAATACTAACACTCCCAATACAAACAACAATGCAAACACCACAAACAATCACTCCATAATATCTGCTTCGCCCACCACTAGCACCACCATCATCAACATCATCAATGCAACTACTACTACTATTACTCTTTCAACAATAACAATCGATCGTCAAGGACTACACCACCACCACCACCACCACCACTTCAAATACCACCACAATTGTCCACAGCAATACACACCACACCCCCACACACACACATTATTCAAATCAATACAGTCATTCGCTGCCTTCACTGTCGTCACTCACCGTGAACACCGTAGATGCTGAGGAGGGCGAACAAACACAAGATCACACAGTGTCGCATCACTGCTCACTTCGAGTCACTGCAAATTCACTACTGTCAAACACTCGGATCGAGTCACTCAGACACCGACCACATCCACCAGTATTTATACTAACCATCTCTCACTACCTTTCTCAACCACCCTCAACATAATCCATGCATGTGATCGTTATTCACCATAATCCAACCACACTCCACTCTCACTCACGTACTCGTCTGATAAACCAGGCAATCAATCGATCAAGCAACCAACCAACCAACCAACCAACCAACCAATAAATCAATCACTCAATGAATCCATGCTGTAAGGAGGTGAATGAGAGGGTGAGTAGTCGAACGAGTCAGTTGGTGGTTTGTGTAGTCAGACGGACTGAGTGATGAACACACAGTGAATGCATTTGTGTGGATGCGGCAAATCAGCTGACTGATTAAGCACGTGAATGATTCACACAGTGATTGAGTGGATGTGTTAAATCCGTCGAAAATTCATTCTTCACGAACACGCGAAACGACTAACGTACACGCGCACACACACACACACACACGTGAACAGTCGGTCGTCTCATGATGATATTGTGGCCTATTTGTGTTTTTGATTTCATCTCTAGTGATGCTCATCGATTTGACCTTGTTCAATCTTCAATTCTTAATAATTGGTTTGTTGCTCTGTCTCATTAAACACTGAGTAGCATGTTCAGTCCCAAAATGTGTTTTCAGCTGATTCCGAATGATATAATTCATGATCGCCTATGTAATTCTTTTTCAATGCGTTTCTATGTGATTCCATTTCTTCTCACCTGATACAACCGATTTCGTTTTGCTGTCTACGTAGCATGCGAAAGCGATAATTGTGCACATGTCAGACTTACTTTCATTTGAGTGAGTTTGTGAGTCTTCTGCACACAACAGCATTCTTGATTCATGTGTTTTTCACATTGACAGTTGTGTTTCTTCCCTTCTCTTCCTAATTCCAATATTCAAATTCTAGTGTCTTGAGAAAATTTACTGCTCACTCTACGTAGCTCAATTCTCAAGTAATCGGAATACGAAATGACGATTGATCACACGTTTGGTTTCTACACTCAGTGTTTAGCTTTGAAATTTATAGCTTTATGTGCACTTACGAAATTATTAAACCAATCCCATGCAATTCATAACAGTGAAATGGATTATTTAAGTAGTTATACTAAGTTAAATTACAAATTGATATTGTGATGACAGGTGTACTAGTTGCTTGCTTCCTTGGTATCTTCAATTATGTTATGTTATTGTCGACTTCCTCAAGTCGAATGAATCTTCAGACAACTGTTTCAGTCCGTAAATCTGTCTAAACAAGGAACATAAATATTGGCTGATGAAGGCGATTTCATCTACTTCGTGGATTCCAACATTGGTCTACAAACTAGAATCAATTATCAATGTTACTTTTAATCAGTATGAGGATTTGTGAAGAATGTGTGTGTTGTGAACTATTGAATACTCGATTGCCGCAGCTGAGAATACGCATAATATGACTAGAAAGCCGTTCTGTTCTTCCAGGATTTCAATCCTGGCCTAACTTAGTCTAACTCGTGAATACAATTGTGAACAATTATTCATGAACCTAGACGAGAACTAGCTGAAAGCGCTATGTAACGCATCCGCACCAGATCGGCATTGAGTATGTGATGCTACGCATCTCTTCCAACAACTACTCAGTCCAGATTACACGCTTATCGACATACCGACAATCTGACAAATAATTACTCAGACTCCTTCATTCCTAATATTTCATTCGACTGGGTCTAAGATGTTCAATTACAAGGTTTGTCAAGACGAAGCTGTCGTCGAATCCTGAATATCCAAAGCACTTACAGAACTACTGTAGAGATTATCAGTATGATATACTTACTTATAAATACTTTTTTGCCCTAACACGTTTAACATATTTATTGATCAACTGCTACTACTCTGCTCGATCTATCACGTTTCATTCAAATATGCAAATTCGAAATGGTAAACTGCATACTTATCTTATGAATATGCCACAGATATTCGGAGTTTGACAACGCTTTAACCAGTAACACTTTGTAATATGATACGTTCACAAACTTGTTGAATTCGTGCGGTAATGCCTTGACTACTGTGAGTAATTTTGCACGTGTATCGACCACGCCGTTCTCGTAGAAGTCGGCTTCTGAGTAGCAAAACCAGGCCAGAAGGGAATCAGTTGGAACAAAGGTGGGGATGTAGTCTTAAGCTTAAGTACTTTGGGTGTCTGTTCAGTGATTATGAAATATGAAGTACGAGAATGAACGAGTGAAAAAAACATATATCCAAAAACACGAAAAAAATATCACAATGTATAAAAAATTAGAATAAGGAAATGATACATAGAATCCCAAAAACGAAAACAGACTCAGAATTTGCGATTTGATGTACCAGATCACGTAGGGCCCTAACATGTTTGACATATTTATTGACCAACTACCACTCAGCGTCATGATACAAGTATAACTCATTGCATGATGCATTCAAATCAATTATACATTCAAACGTCAGAACACACTGAAATAATGCTCGCATTAACATTACAGATATCACAACTAATTTGTGTAATTCAACATCAATGCAATAACTGAATACTCATCCTATGTAAATTTTCTGACCTAATCTATGTTGAATGCAAAAAGAAAATGTGTGATCCTCCATTATTCCGAAAACACAAAACCACACCCAACCACAATGAAAGGAATGTAGAGCGCAGCATTTCCGAATAACGTCAAATCCACTCTGTATTTAGTGTAATCCAAAGTGGATATAATTACGAGGTTTGTCAAGACGAAGCTGTCGTCAAATCCTGAATATCCAAAGCACTTACAGAACCATTGTAGAGATGATCAGTATGATATACATTCTTATAAATACCTTTTAGCCCTAACATGTTTAACATATTTATTGACCAACTACCACTCAGCGTCATCATTCTATACTCATTCCATCAGTTTTCATTCAAATATGCAAATTCGAAGTGATAAAGTGCATACTAATATTATAAATGCTTACACAAGTACAACTCACTGCATGATGCATTCAAATCAATTATACATTCAAACGTCAGAACACACTGAAATAATGCTCGCATTAACATTACAGATATCACAACTAATTTGTGTAATTCAACATCATTGCAATAACTGAATACTCATTGTAAGATCCATTTTGAATGCTTTGTGTGTTTGTGAAAATCCCTCCATGTATATACTTGCACTTTGTCCTATTGATCCTCTTAGTTGTACATTGTTAACTTTTTTGACTACATTTGAATTGTTTATATTTGTATTTATTATAGTTTTCGTTTTTACTACACCTTCACTAATCCCCCGTGTTTCTTCCCGAACTGTACTTATGTTGTTTTACTTTATACTAAGTCTGGGCGGCAGCCATTTTGGTTTGTTCCTGCTTTTGATTGCTTGACCTGTGTTGACTGGAATTGTGCATTTTGGTTGTGAATTGAAGCACTCTTCCAGAATTGAAAACACTCTGTGTTATAGAGCGACCAATTATTACCTTTTGAACGAATCTGTACGTGATCTATCCAGACAGGATAGAATAACATTTATTTGTGGTGATTGGTAATTTTCTTGCATCCTTCATCAACTTTCTTATTTATTGTAATTTAGATTTGATCAATTGAACAATTATTGGTTGGAGAGCTGAGTGGTTATATTTGTTTAGGTAATAATGTACACTTAAATTTATGATAAACTATAGAACCGCTATCTTACCCAATTAATTTATTTTGGTTTCAAACGGGCGAGGGCGCGTATCTAAATCATACAGACAGCTGTCCAGCAGTCCAAATGTAGTTTGGATCTTACAGTTCTAAACAAATATTTTGGTCAAATTCGTTTGGCTTTCGTTTCGTTGATTCCAATCATTGTCTCTGGGAATATTTGGTCGTTCGCTTGCGATGCCCAACAATCGTCGAAGGAAGTTAAGTCCAAGGCTTGTGGATGCTAAAGGAGATGAACAAAAGGATGGATCCCCTCAATCAAGGCAAGTGCCTTATGATGCTTCTATGTGTCATGGTTTATATTCTAATAGGGACGATTGTATTTATAGTGAATCTAGTTGTGATATAATGGCAGATGGCATAGAAAACCTTAGTTTAGACGTGAAGCAAGCGAAAAGCGTGATACCTACGGCGCCTTTCGTAGGTCCAGAGCTACCAAAGGTTGGGTTAAGTTATTTCGACGGTCAACCTAGAAGTTATTGGAAGTTTTTAAAGGAGTTTGAGACCTATGTAGAATCAAGGGTCAAGGATGATGGTCAACGCTTGCTTTATTTGATACATTATTGTAAGGGTAAAGCGAAAACAGCCATTGAGGGTTGTGTTATGTTGGAAGCCTCTTCTGGTTACAAGAAGGCCAAAGAAATTGTTCGGACAGGCGCATGTAATCGCTAGGGAAACTTTAGAGGACTTATTCAAAACTACAAGTGTTGATTACAGTGATCCTGAGCAACTGACAAATCTAGCTATAAGGATGGAAAATTGTTCTATGGTTTTGAAACAGATGAAGTATACGGCCGACTTAAATTCTCTAATTACTTTAGAGAGAATAGTAAGACTCTTGCCTCAAGTTAGGCAAACCCAGTGGGCGGATTGGGTGGATGAATTGACTGAAGATAACAGGGAACCGACCTTTGACGAGGTCACTCAGTTTATCGCATCGCGTGCGAGAGTGGCTTGTAGTAGATTTAGACGGTTAGTAAATCGTTCGAGAAAAGGGCATAACGTAAAGACGAACTGTCACGTGCAATCGGAGCAAGGGAATAGTTCGGCAGCGAAAACTAAATGCAGCATGTGTTCCTACGACCATGCTATTGATACTTGTCCACAAATCTTAGCGCTTACAATTCAAGACCGATGGTCTCACGCTAAAACCAAGGGTACCTGTTTTGTCTGTCTTAGACAAGGTCATAAAGTTAATGAATGTGAGCTGACAAAGCGTTGTGACGTTAATGGTTGTGAAAAGAAACACCATTCTTTGTTGAACAGCGAAAGTGATAAACCTGGTATCTCAAATTGTTGCGGATATACTAAATCACTAATCAGTCAAGTGTGTTTAGGAATGATTCCCGTACGGTTGAAATCGCGAAAAGCCGAGATTGTGGGTTATGCTCTGTTGGACAACGGTTCTGATGTGACACTGATAAAATCAAACTGTTTGAGGTCTCTCGGGCTGAACGAAGACCAGGCATCAGTGGTAGTTGAGACTGTGGGCGGTAATAGAACGATGAAGGTCACGAGTGCGCCTTTTGAGGTATATTCTTTAGATCAATCTGAACATGTTACTATTGAAGGAGCTCTGATTGTAGCAAGTATACTAGGTCACAAGCCAACAAAGTCAGCAATGAACAGCCTAGTTAAGTGGCCGCATTTAAGTGATGTGCCAATAGATAGCCTAGACTCTGAAGAAGTTTTACTGTTGATTGGTTGCGACGTACCAGAAGCACATTGGGTGTTAGACCAACGGTTGGGTGGAAGGAAGAACCCGTACGCTGTGAAAACGTTGCTGGGGTGGACGGTTTTCGGACCTGCGTCATATTCGGAATATAGGAAAAGAGTTGTTAATCATACCAGTAAACTACAAACTTTGGAGAACGAAATACGTAAACTTTATGATGTAGAGTTTTCTGATGTTTATTCAAATGATAAATCAGTATCAATAGAAGATAAGGAGGCTATAAGGATTGTGGAAGGGGGCACACGCTTCGAAAAAGGTCATTTTGTAGTTGCTATACCGTGGAAAGTGAACCCAAATATGAAAGGGGGGAATTATGAAGTGGCAAGCAATAGACTACAGAGTTTGAAGCGTAGATTGCTGAAAGATGACATTCTGTATATCAAGTATATAAAAGGTGTTGAACGTAATTTTATTAGGGGCTATGCGGAGAAGATCCCTGAAATACAATCGCAACCTAGTTATCGCCCCCGGTTGTACTTACCTCGCCATGCAGTTATAAACACGAAAAAGCCATAAAAACTGAGAGTGGTCCTTGACTGTGCCGCCAAGTTTGCGGGCGTTTCTCTAAATGATATGATTTATCAAGGACCCGACACAACTACTGAGTCAGTGTGTATATTATTGCGTTTTCGCAAAGAAGCAGTCGCAATCTCTACGGACGTTGAAGAAATGTTCATGCAAGTGAAGGTCCCTGAGTCTGATCGAGAAGCTTTAAGATTTCTGTGGTGGCAGGAGGGAGACATGTCGAAGGAACCATCCGAGTTTCAAATGACATCTCATCCATTTGGTGCCATACCATTGCCGTTTTGCGCGAACTTTGCCTTGAATAAGACGGCACAAATATTCTCTGACGGTTATGATGGTTATGTCGTAGATCCTGTTAAGAATAATTTCTATGTTCATGATTGCTTGGTATCTTTTCCCACTTGTGATCAAGCAAAGAGTTTCGTCAAGCAGATAAGTGAATTATTATGTAGAGGAGGCTTCAAACTAAAGAAATGGGTTACCAACTCGGAGGAGGTAAGGACCATCTTGCCTGATGTATGTAAAGAACAGTCCTTGATAGAAATGTCAACGGATTACGACACTACTCATCGAACCCTAGGTGTAGAATGGGATTTTAAACAAGATGTATTTAAGTTTTACTTTGATGCACCGGAAAGGCCTCTGACTAGGAGGGGTATTTTATCTATAGTTTCTTCTCTGTTCGATCCTCTGGGTCTGATTGCTCCAGTCTGTCTTACTGCCAAACTTCTCTTGCAAAAATTATGTAGGTCCCAAATAGGCTGGGATCAGCCTCTCAACGAGCCATACATGTCCGCGTGGCTAGGCTGGGTAAGTTTTATGCGTCAGATAGGTCACGTCACGGTAGCTCGAGGTATCAAGAAGAGAATCGACGAACGCGACGCGAAAGTGGAATTGCGCTTGTTCAATGATGCTTCGGAGATTGATTATGGAGCAGTTGCGTACGCACAAGTCAGTTATTTGGAGGAACCACCATATTGTATCTTGTTGTACAGCAAGTCTAGGGTAGCACCTATCAGACAAGTCACTATACCGAGACTTGAGATGGCGGCAGCGGTGTTAAGTGTGAGGCTTAGTGAAGTATTACGGAGAAGTCTGCCTAATTTTTTCTGCAAAGTAAACTTCCATACAGATTCCATGATAGTGTTATGCTACATTAAGAATATCGAGAACCGAAATAGCACCTATATAGCCAACCGCCTCGCTGTGGTGCACCAGTATACGAAGGTTGAACAATGGAATTATGTAAAGTCGTCACAAAATCCAGCTGATTGGACCTCAAGAGGTCTACAAAAAATGACTGATCTTGAATCTTGGTTCAAATGTCCTACCTTACTGCATGGCGAATTTTGCACAACAATCACTGACTGTCCGGAACCTACTCCTGACGATATTGAGCTTAGAAAAACTGCTGTGGTTAACTTGAGTAGTATAAAGTACAACATGTCAGCTATTCTCTCTTATTACTCCGAGTGGTTGAAATTAGTCAGGGCCGTAGCCTGGTTTAGAAGGTTCATGGAATTCCTGATGGTACTTCGTTCACCGAGTCATGAAGGATCCGTTCATCTAGGACGTTGAAAGGTCGAAGAGCTTGACATCGCCAAGCGTAAAATTTTATTGATGGTTCAAAAAGAAGTGTATGGGGAAATACTTAGTGGATTTAAAAACAACGGTAAAGTAGTTAGTCACAATGATCTGAAGGGCTTATCACCGATAATGCTTGATGGGTTACTCTGCTTTGGAGGTCGACTAAGCTACTCAGATTTCCCAAATGCCTTTAAACATCCAATAATATTGCCTAGTCGACACTTAGTGACAGAAATGATAATTAGACATTATCATAAGGAACGAGGGCACACAGGAACGTAACAAGTACTGGCCACGATTCGAAAAAGGTATTGAATAATAAAAGGAACCAGCACGGTGAAGAGAGTGACAGGAAAGTGTGTGACATGCCGGCGGTTTACGATGAATACAGGGCAACAATTGATGGCACCACTCCCAGATTGTAGAGTTCAACAAGGATGGTATAGCTTCTCAGCCGTGGGAGTAGACTACTTTGGACCCCTTTTTGTCAAAAGAGGAAGATCACTAGAAAAAAGATATGGATGTGTATTTACTTGCTTGCAAACCCGAGCAGTACATATTGAAATGACACATAGTTTGAATACTGATTCGTTTATAATGGCCTTGTTACGTTTTATTGGAAGAAGAGGGAAACCTGCCGAAAATTACAGTGACAATGGGTCAAATTTCGTGGGTGCGGTCTCTGAATTAAGGAGATTTGTGCAACAGTTGAATCAACAGAAAATAGACAAAGAACTGTCAGCTAAGCAGATTCAGTGGCATTTTAACCAGCCCTCATCCAGCCACAGGGATGGAGTATGGGAAAGGATGATTAGGTCCATACGCCGACTGTTATTATTGATAACTAGAGAGCAGACTCTAACCGATGAGACTTTAAGCACTTTTTTGATTGAGATTGAAAGAATATTGAACGATCGACCCTTAACTCCGGTCGTTCAAGATGCTAACGATAAACTAGCCTTGTCGCCAAATAGTCTGTTATTATTGAGAGAATGTGACGGAATAGTCGAAGAAGGTAACATCAGAGATAAATATGACTAACGTTGGAAACAGGTTAATCATCTTGCTAATGTGTTTTGGAAAAGGTGGTTAAGAGAGTATTTACCGTCCCTACAAAAACGTCAAAAGTGGTGAATTGAACATCGCAATTTTCAGAAAGGGGATGTAGTGATCCTGGCTTTGGACATATCGACCCGTGGAAAGTGGCCCTTAGGAGGAGTTGAAGATTGTGAACTAGATGACGACGGAAGAGTTAGAACAGTGGTTGTTCGTACGAACGGTGGATTAGTCAGTAGAGATATACGTAGATTATGCCTCCTTGAAGGCTCGAATTAGTTCCTCGTATTATCAATGTTGGTAGGTCGAGTGGGCGTATTGTTGTAAGTCCTACTCGTTCCTATAGTGTCATATGCCACGTAATGAACCATGACCATAGGCATCAAGGTAGGTTGTGTGATGTGGAGGGAATTTGGGGGCCGGTGTAAGATCCATTTTGAATGCTTTGTGTGTTTGTGAAAATCCCTCCATGTATATACTTGCACTTTGTCCTATTGATCCTCTTAGTTGTACATTGTTAACTTTTTTGACTACATTTGAATTGTTTATATTTGTATTTATTATAGTTTTCGTTTTTACTACACCTTCACTAATCCCCCGTGTTTCTTCCCGAACTGTACTTATGTTGTTTTACTTTATACTAAGTCTGGGCGGCAGCCATTTTGGTTTGTTCCTGCTTTTGATTGCTTGACCTGTGTTGACTGGAATTGTGCATTTTGGTTGTGAATTGAAGCACTCTTCCAGAATTGAAAACACTCTGTGTTATAGAGCGACCAATTATTACCTTTTGAACGAATCTGTACGTGATCTATCCAGACAGGATAGAATAACATTTATTTGTGGTGATTGGTAATTTTCTTGCATCCTTCATCAACTTTCTTATTTATTGTAATTTAGATTTGATCAATTGAACAATTATTGGTTGGAGAGCTGAGTGGTTATATTTGTTTAGGTAATAATGTACACTTAAATTTATGATAAACTATAGAACCGCTATCTTACCCAATTAATTTATTTTGGTTTCAAACGGGCGAGGGCGCGTATCTAAATCATACAGACAGCTGTCCAGCAGTCCAAATGTAGTTTGGATCTTACACTCATCCTATGTAAATTTTCTGACCTAATCTATGTTGAATGCAAAAAGAAAATGTGTGATCCTCCATTATTCCGAAAACAAAAAACCACACCCAACCACAATGAAAGGAATGTGGAGCGCCAGCAAATAGCATGTCACGGGGGAAAATGTGACCCAGTGAAAGGCGCAACTCAACTTTGATAGGAATGTGCATGAAAACATCACAAAGAAACACGTGGAATGTTTGGACCCAATGACATCAACCAAAATGTGGTTACGAGAAACAAACAGGAACAGTCTCAAAAAATAGAACAATGAGATTGCAATGAGTGAAGAAATATGCAATCAAATAAAACCGCATTGAAAAAGAATTACATAGGCGATCATGAATTATATCATTTGGAATCAGCTGAAAACACATTTTGGGACTGAACATGCTACTCAGTGTTTAATGAGACAGAGCAACAAACCAATTATTAAGAATTGAAGATTGAACAAGGTCAAATCGATGAGCATCACTAGAGATGAAATCAAAAACACAAATAGGCCACAATATCATCATGAGACGACCGACTGTTCACGTGTGTGTGTGTGTGTGTGTGCGCGTGTACGTTAGTCGTTTCGCGTGTTCGTGAAGAATGAATTTTCGACGGATTTAACACATCCACTCAATCACTGTGTGAATCATTCACGTGCTTAATCAGTCAGCTGATTTGCCGCATCCACACAAATGCATTCACTGTGTGTTCATCACTCAGTCCGTCTGACTACACAAACCACCAACTGACTCGTTCGACTACTCACCCTCTCATTCACCTCCTTACAGCATGGATTCATTGAGTGATTGATTTATTGGTTGGTTGGTTGGTTGGTTGGTTGGTTGCTTGATCGATTGATTGCCTGGTTTATCAGACGAGTACGTGAGTGAGAGTGGAGTGTGGTTGGATTATGGTGAATAACGATCACATGCATGGATTATGTTGAGGGTGGTTGAGAAAGGTAGTGAGAGATGGTTAGTATAAATACTGGTGGATGTGGTCGGTGTCTGAGTGACTCGATCCGAGTGTTTGACAGTAGTGAATTTGCAGTGACTCGAAGTGAGCAGTGATGCGACACTGTGTGATCTTGTGTTTGTTCGCCCTCCTCAGCATCTACGGTGTTCACGGTGAGTGACGACAGTGAAGGCAGCGAATGACTGTATTGATTTGAATAATGTGTGTGTGTGGGGGTGTGGTGTGTATTGCTGTGGACAATTGTGGTGGTATTTGAAGTGGTGGTGGTGGTGGTGGTGGTGTAGTCCTTGACGATCGATTGTTATTGTTGAAAGAGTAATAGTAGTAGTAGTTGCATTGATGATGTTGATGATGGTGGTGCTAGTGGTGGGCGAAGCAGATATTATGGAGTGATTGTTTGTGGTGTTTGCATTGTTGTTTGTATTGGGAGTGTTAGTATTGGTGATGATGGTTGTGGTTTGATTTCGAGAACTTGTGATAGAAGTGGTAGAATCGGAAGTGTTGGTTGATGATTTTGTTATTGTGGTGACTGTGTTGGTGGTCGAAACGACGGTCGGATTGAGAGTAGAAATGGTGTAACTGGTAATGTTTGCTGTCCGATTGATTGTTTGTAGTAGGCATAGAAGTCAGTGCGATAGCGTTTGTGATCGTGGTTGTGATTGTGATTTTGATTGCGATTGTGATAAATATTGTTCAGTGGATAATAGTAATATATAAGTGTTGTTGTTGTTGTTGTTGCGATGTTTCAGCGGAGATTTCAGCTGAGAACGGAATGTGTTTTGGAGTGGGAGAGTATTGTGATGGTGCCGGATATAGGAAGTGTTGTCCACCACACAACTGCAAGCTGATCAATCCACGAGAAGGAGTGTGTGTCAGAGGACGGTGTTTGCAGTCGAAAGAACAATGTGTAGAAGATGAGGATTGCTGCAGTGGATACTGCAGGCTTGGACACTGTAGAGACATGTAACTGGATGTCTACTGCTACACCTCATGTCAAGTTTCTGCTTGACTGGACAGACGGCCAGTCAACTAGCTACACAGTCCACTAAATACACAATCCATTTCCCATCTTGCTCTTCACACATAGATCTTCCAACCACTCACATGTTCAATCATATCGGTTGTGTGCGTGTACACGTGAATGGGACACTGACTGTTGATGCTTCAGTTGAAATGAGTAGTGTTGAATCGATGTGCTGCTCTTTTGAGTGAACGATGATTGATGATCAGTGCTAGTGTTTCTAGTATAGGTGGTGGTTGTATTGGTGTTGGTAATGTAGTGTGGTGTCGGTTGACATGTCAAGCTCATATGCCTCATTCTCTATTTGGGACAGGTGAATTTATTCATTGTACTTGATTCATATTTTTACCGTGTTTATTATTCTCTTACCGATCTTGACTGTTTCTATATGAGCGATAGTCGACATATACATTTTGACAGCAATCATTCATGCGATCTACTTGGAGTCGAGTGCCAGACCACTAAAGTGGAGAGCCCATCAAAAAACACCGTACGATCTGAATGATGACAAAATAACTGGCCCAACAGTGGTGGTTGTGGTGACCACACTAGACGTGTACGAATAGTTATTGTTGAGGGATCCAAAAATCCGTACAACATGAAAGAAGTAATGACTTTAAACAGTGCAATTACTAAGTGTCTCCAAAATACAGGATATCAGGTCAATAGGTTGTAATCTACAGAATTGACTAATCATTAGCCAAGCTCCAGTCTTTCGAAGTTTTCTGAAGGCGTTGTTAGTTATGTCCATAACTAACCACTCAAATCGTTGTTTAAGCGCCCTCCATGTTGATCTGTTTTGATGTGTCTTTTAATTATCCATGTTGCATGTGACTTACCAATTGAAGGACATTATTATCCTATTATATTAATGTGACTCGTAATTTTATTCATTTCGATAAGACGCGCAATACTGGTCGGTAGGTTTGCGCGTTTCATTTAATGACTGTAATTCCTTTAATCATATTACTAATCTAATTGCTTTCACGTTAATAAAAAGATGAAGTTTAAAGACAAGTTGTCCTTGTTCTGACTATAGCGTTCACATAGACCCTGTTCTCGCATGTATCGCGTTGACGGTTCTAGTAGTTTATTTGTAGAACAAATTAAACCCTACAAAGTTTCGACCATTATTTTCATCAAAAATCTATACATTGATAACCTTTAAATGTGTACGGAATATCCTAAAACTGATCAGATTCACAACTTGTCTCCTCACTATACAGAAACTCTTAGTGATGACCAGTTGAGAAGAAATGGCTTCCGAATGGATCTTTTATTAGAGTTAGAACCGTCTCATACAGAAGGAGAGATTGAGTTGGAACGGTTATGTCAAAAGAGAAGAAAACATTATACTGAAGTTGTAGCTGACAAGGTTATGTTGCACGTGTCTAAATCTGCCTTACGTACATTTGATGTTAATCCTGGAAAGGACTGGATAACAATGATATTGAAAGCTTTAGACCTGACAAAAAGAGAGATCATAAGGTCAGATGGTAATCCCATAAACTATTGGAGAGAGAAATCTACTAGTACCATTGAAACTATGGTTCTGAAATTACTAGCGCACGTTCAACAAGAGTGGCTAAAGTCAGCTTATTAGATTGTCAGAGGAGGTCGAGAGCCTCTGTTTGCCGATCTTATTGAGTTTGTAAGGGAACAGTGAGACATTGCTAATACTAGATATGGATTACTTGTCAGAGGTGATCTTTCTAATCCCAACCAAAAGCAATCGGTTTCTGTTACTAAAGGAAACCTTGATTCGGAGTATAAGGCAACAGTGTCGTTCACCAGCATGAGTGAGTCTGATGACCCTCCAAATGTAAGACCAAGCAATCTTGGTTTGTCATGTTTATTGTGCACTGAAAACCACCCCTTATACCAATGTGAAAGGTTTAAAGATAAGGATTGTAGAATCCAGACTACGGTTTGGACTGAAGAATAGCCGTTCAGGTAGCTTAGACACGCGCCCTTGCCCGTCAAAATCAAAACAAGTAATCGGGTAAATAGCCGTTCTATAATCCATCATAAATTTAAATGTACATCGTTACCTAAACAAATATTACCACCCGGCTGTTCAACCGATAATTGTTCAATTAATCAAATCTAAATTACAATAAATAAAGGAGTTAATAAAAGTTGCGGGAAAAATTACCAGTCACAGCAAATGAACGCTGTTCTATCCTGACTGGATAGAACACGCACAAAAGGAGGGGCAAATCAATATGGCTGCCGCCACGAACAAGTATCAAGTAAGACAACATAGATGCAGTTCGGGAAGAAACACAAAACTTAGTGAAGGCGTAAGAAAAATAAGAACTATAATAAAAAACACAAATATTGACAATTCAAATGTAATCAAAAACTAACAATGTATAACTAAGGGGATCAATAGGAACAAAGTGCAAGTGTATACATGGAGGGATTTTCACACACACACACACACACACACAAAATTCAAAACGAATCTTACATCGGCACCCAAAATCCCTACATACCACACAAGCTACCTTGATGCCTATAGCCATGCTTCATTATATAACATATTACACTGTAGGAACGAGTAATACTTACAACAGTACGCCTACTCGACCTGCCTACATTAATAACAACAAAGACTAATCCGAAGCTTCAATGAAACCTGTTTTAGCTGTTCAATTAAAGTCTGTTCTTTGGTGATCAGCAGTCGTGTTATAGACCTAATCACTCTTTCCGAAACTCCACCGCTGTTGCTGGATGAGTTTGGGTTAAAATGCTATTGAACCTACCTAGCTGACAGTTCATTATTTATCTTCTCCCGAATCAACCGTTGCACGAACCTGTTTAGTCCAGAGACTGCACCCACGAATCTTGACCCACTATAAATCTGTAGCGTGGCGTCTTGTCGAAATTGACTATGAACACCGTTACCAAGAAACATGTGCCAAATGACTACATAAAATCCACCGGAAGCCAAATATCAGAAGACAGTTAATGGACCAAATCGAGATATATTTGCTGACGATCTCGTGCTATCGAAAGGATACCGAGATCGTGCCAGGATACAAGCTTGATTACAGAACGTAATCGAATTCGCGCGAAGTCACAATCAAAGTGTGTGAATAATGGATGCTTTTCAGCACAGTTAAACAAAAGCACATTAAAACAGTCACTGGTACAATTGGTTACGATAATAATTGTTTTCAATAAACCAACCGTGTTCTTGTGATAAAGATCAGTTACTACAAATCTCTGGAGATTTTCTTCTTCTTCCAGTGAAACGTTATAAGGCCATTATAAATGAATCAGTAATCAAATTACACATCAGTTCAATATATACTGCCCGTGTTTGCAAACAAGCAAATATATATATATACTTACTAACGAATTTCCAATGCGTTTTCATCTTAATGAAAATGTATAACAACCGTTCCGTCAGTTCGACTGAAACATCAACAGTCGGTGTCCCATTCACGTGTACACGCACACAACCGACCAGTGTGTGGAAATTGAGGAGAAGTTAGAGATTTGGCTTGAATAAGCACATTTATTATAATGAGAGAAGGAAGATATGATTGAACATGTGAGTGGTTGGAAGATCTATGTGTGAAGAGCAATATGGGAAATGGATTGTGTATTTAGTGGACTGTGTAGCTAGTTGACTGGCCGTCTGTCCAGTCAAGCAGAAACTTGACATGAGGTGTAGCAGTAGACATCCAGTTACATGTCTCTACAGTGTCCAAGCCTGCAGTATCCACTGCAGCAATCCTCATCTTCTACACATTGTTCTTTCGACTGCAAACACCGTCCTCTGACACACACTCCTTCTCGTGGATTGATCAGCTTGCAGTTGTGTGGTGGACAACACTTCCTATATCCGGCACCATCACAATACTCTCCCACTCCAAAACACATTCCGTTCTCAGCTGAAATCTCCGCTGAAACATCGCAACAACAACAACAACAACACTTATATATTACTATTATCCACTGAACAATATTTATCACAATCGCAATCAAAATCACAATCACAACCACGATCACAAACGCTATCGCACTGACTTCTATGCCTACTACAAACAATCAATCGGACAGCAAACATTACCAGTTACACCATTTCTACTCTCAATCCGACCGTCGTTTCGACCACCAACACAGTCACCACAATAACAAAATCATCAACCAACACTGCCGATTCTACCACTTCTATCACAAGTTCTCGAAATCAAACCACAACCATCATCACCAATACTAACACTCCCAATACAAACAACAATGCAAACACCACAAACAATCACTCCATAATATCTGCTTCGCCCACCACTAGCACCACCATCATCAACATCATCAATGCAACTACTACTACTATTACTCTTTCAACAATAACAATCGATCGTCAAGGACTACACCACCACCACCACCACCACCACTTCAAATACCACCACAATTGTCCACAGCAATACACACCACACCCCACACACACACATTATTCAAATCAATACAGTCATTCGCTGCCTTCACTGTCGTCACTCACCGTGAACACCGTAGATGCTGAGGAGGGCGAACAAACACAAGATCACACAGCGTCGCATCACTGCTCACTTCGAGTCACTGCAAATTCACTACTGTCAAACACTCGGATCGAGTCACTCAGACACCGACCACATCCACCAGTATTTATACTAACCATCTCTCACTACCTTTCTCAACCACCCTCAACATAATCCATGCATGTGATCGTTATTCACCATAATCCAACCACACTCCACTCTCACTCACGTACTCGTCTGATAAACCAGGCAATCAATCGATCAAGCAACCAACCAACCAACCAACCAACCAACCAATAAATCAATCACTCAATGAATCCATGCTGTAAGGAGGTGAATGAGAGGGTGAGTAGTCGAACGAGTCAGTTGGTGGTTTGTGTAGTCAGACGGACTGAGTGATGAACACACAGTGAATGCATTTGTGTGGATGCGGCAAATCAGCTGACTGATTAAGCACGTGAATGATTCACACAGTGATTGAGTGGATGTGTTAAATCCGTCGAAAATTCATTCTTCACGAACACGCGAAACGACTAACGTACACGCGCACACACACACACACACACGTGAACAGTCGGTCGTCTCATGATGATATTGTGGCCTATTTGTGTTTTTGATTTCATCTCTAGTGATGCTCATCGATTTGACCTTGTTCAATCTTCAATTCTTAATAATTGGTTTGTTGCTCTGTCTCATTAAACACTGAGTAGCATGTTCAGTCCCAAAATGTGTTTTCAGCTGATTCCGAATGATATAATTCATGATCGCCTATGTAATTCTTTTTCAATGCGTTTCTATGTGATTCCATTTCTTCTCACCTGATACAACCGATTTCGTTTTGCTGTCTACGTAGCATGCGAAAGCGATAATTGTGCACATTTCTCACCCAAACTAACTAAATTCTTCCCGTGGAATTCGACTAATCAGATCTGACATGGAGATGATTTACAATTATTTTATCAGAAAGAAAATTTAGTCATAAACAAATTGAGCACATATTTCAATAAGACTTAAACTAATCACCATCTCAGAGACAGAGATTTTTACATTAAATCTGTATGCAGACTGATAGGTTATCGTCAGGGACCGATGACATTTTCATCAACACGAGGGTGCGTTTCCACAAGTATCCAGAATAGAATAGATGAGGCAACTCATTGACTGCGGATGTCTGCGCTTCGTATGATAGACGGATTGCTAACCGTAACAAGATGGTCAGTGACTCATAAACAAGATTTACTGCAACCTTTTCATGAGCGAAGCCCATGGTTCTGTCGTTTGACAGAAAACCAAATGAAGTGGATTCACCGTCTACCGCCACTGCGAGTTGCAATATTTATAGTAGTCGATGTCATTTACGAAACCTACAGAAAGCAAATCATTACACAGGATCTCTGCAGTATACGCAGCCGTATGTTTAGACAGTCAAATCATCCATGTTTGTTCGATGAATTGTAAAGCGTTAACCTTATAGATAGTTTTGAAAATCATTGCAGCACACATCATCCAGCTAAAAGGTAAAACACAGATACAGTGTGATAAGCACAAACAGCCTTAGTGATAATATGGAACATTTAGGGTCACCGTTGCCAGATGCCAAGCCATGATTCACATCGTGTAACTCACTAGAACACTCGCGTGCACTTGATTATAAATTTTCTCCAGCTTGACATCTTTATTTGAATTACATAGTAAACGTTTATTTGTGATTGAATTTTCACATATAATGACTTCTCTATATTCGGCACCAGATTTTTGTCAAATTAATATTGACGAATATTCGTATATATTTAATAAAACGATAGAAATTGTTTAAATAGAGCATGATACCAAATTTTCATTCGCCAATTTACAACAGTACTCAGTGAATTGAATTCACAGTGTTAACATGACAAATCTTTCCGGAGAGATTGAAATGTCATTCAGAAGTACATCACTTAACAGCTGTACATAAATTCCTGCAACTGTTCAAGTGCATAAAGATATTCACTTGACAGATTTGTTTGAAACAATAGTCCACGTAGCAAATGTAAGACGTCAAAAGTATACAGACACCTTGAGATTGAGCATTATACAGAATATAATATACTGAATATATCAGTGACTGAAATTAGTAACAGCCTTATAGATTTGCAATCCGAATCCGTTGGCCTCCACAACCATGAATTTCGCCATTGGGCGAACAAATATACTTGTGATTGTGGTGCTCTTTCTCACAAACTATAGTTCAGTATCCATTCATCTGTCTCATTGGAAACGACAAATGATCGACAACTATATTTCAATGAAGCTCTGAAAGAAACGTTCTCATCGAGTTATTTCATTGACCTCTATCTTTGTGGGCAATTTAGACGACTTTTGGAAGCCTTCCGACAACTTCCACTCTGTGGTTCCGAAGTGGTTGAGAATCACGAATGAAAAATGGCTAATCAATAACATCTCAGATTTTCCAACCCTTCATTCATATCGCTACAAGCGACAAGGGTGGCACGAAAAATAACATTATTCAAAATAAATTTTTTATTACTATGAGTTGTTCGAACTTCATAGTGAAGTAGTGATGTAGTGCTTAACGGAGCTGGAGGTTACGAAATTGTTAGTGAATGACAAAACAAAATGAAGAGTATTTGCTTTTGTTGCATCGAGTTCTCTCCGTTTTTGGAGCAATCATTATGTTTTTAAATGAGTTGCTACCGAAGTAAGATTATGAAAACAAATAGATCAGTAAAAAGATAGGATCTAGTTGTTGTGCACATACACAAAATAGATAATAATTAGATTTATGTGCCAGAACTATTCGAAGAATTCGAGGATTTTATGAAGGTTCGAGTATAACATTTTTTATGAGGTATCGGCTGCTTCAAAATCGCGTTCATCACTTATTGCACTTATGTTGTGTCTGACATATGGTACTGTTTGTCTTTGTGGTTGACTGTGTGGTAATCTACAGTCATCATGGTGACTGACAACAGTGAATGCAGCAAATGACTCACTTGATTATGGCATTTCTGATTGAGTCAGCGAATCGAAAGTGTAGAGTGTATAGGTCTAAATGTACATGAATATATATATATAGGGAAATGAATAGGTCATTGAATCAGTTAAGCAGCTAATATTAAAGCTAGCAGAATGAATATATGTGTAGGCGGCAAGTAATGTTCAAGCATACATATTTCATACAAGCACAACAATAATAAAGGCACAATAACATCAACAGTATATCACCGGGGCACATAACACATGCAATTAGGTAGACCTGATTGATATATTTTGGTAATTACTGCTTTGTTGTTCCGTGCTCTCTGTTTCCGTTTTGATTTCTCTAATTGTAGATAATTATCATTAATTCGATCTGGCACAAGAAATGACCTGAATTACTCCGTTCATAAATCAACGGGCTGTCCATTTAAGAAATATTACAAGTTCCCGGCTGATGCATTGGATCGCTGTAATACATGTACTACTTAAACAACTACTGAACTAGTATACTTAAAACTTTCTTCTACCACATGTTTGTTCTCTACATCTAATGTTACTATTAATATCAAATTGATCATGCCTGTAAACTGGCGTGAATTCTGTAATTATTATTATTATTATTATTTTCAGAATAAATTATTAATTATCTTTCTTTTCAATGTATATTGACATCCACTACAATGTCTGATTGTACTTTTTTGTAAGTTGTACGGAGAAAGATTGTAAACTTTTCATAAACCCGCCTAATTAGGTTATGCGATTAATAGATAAAATGATGTTTTTAAACAGACAAAAGACAGGTAAATGGTTGAGATATATTTGATGTCAGGAACAGGTAGCCCAGATATTTAAGCAGGCTATTCGAGTTATACTTACATAACTTATGTATCTCGATTCCTAGGAAGCTTTCATCACTAACTGACATCAGCTATAATGCCGGAAATCTGTTTGGCCGAATGGATGAAAGGCTTTCGAGCCCAAATCCGAGATCTATTATCTTATACCTAATTGATTCGTCCACAAATTATAGTCTCGCCTTTTTATTTGTTATAGCCGCTCAACCGATCATACGTCAGAATTAAGCACTGAAGTTAGTGCCGTGACCTTGAAATCTCTAAGACACTTCTGATTGTCTCGTCCATAAATAAGAGTCTCGTCTTCAAGATAGCTGTTGGGTAGTTAGAAGCAATCTCTATAGAACGCCCTAGAACTAGGTATCATGATAGCCAACATTCATCAGTGAGACACACTTTCAAGCTTGAGAACATTGACATTTCTCTTAGTATATAGACCGACTTTACCTAGTATTTTAGTCAATGACTCTAAAAATAGGCTATTTTGGTTACTGATGACTGATTAGAAGTTAATACTGTGTTTGTCAATTCCTTAGCGTTGATCAAATTCAAGAGCTCAAATAGAAATATACGATATTTTAAAAATCTAATTGTATATCTGATACTAACCAACATATGCTCACTAGTGACTGTCTTCAACAGATATTTCCTGGAGTTCTAGTGAGAGGCAGTAATCAGTGGAGTTTAAACGAGTCTGTTGTGAGATAGTAAATTACTGATAACAATGGTGGATGTGTCGGTCAATTTCATGGATTAATTAAAGTTAGATATTAACACCGTTGGATGCCGACCGGCTCATCGGTCTAGAGGTTAAGCGCTCGCGCACGAGAGTGATAGGTCTTGGGTTCGAATCTCGTGGAGGGGCGGGATCGTGGATTCTCAAAACAATCGAATTTTAGCTAGACAAAACTAGAAGAGCACGAACGAATGTATTATATACAAAATTCGTAATAAACAAGGAATCAAGTACAAATGAATCATTAGTTCGTACATATACCATAAATATCCTTTTAAGTACAATATGTACAGTATGACAAAACAAACTTCTCTGTCACAATATTTAAAAATAATAAAAAATTATTCATTAGTATTTACTTTTAGATGAATACAGTTTTCATCAGAAAAGGGTTTTATGAAGATTTTAGTCATTTTATAGTTGAATTCATGAGTTAATTGAAGCTAGATCACCATAGAAAACTTGAAAGCACTGGATGACTGTTACGTCCTAGTATAGGACTTCTCAGCAGTACATATTTACGATCCTGCCCCGCAATATTCAAACCCATGACCCATCAGTTTCGTGCACGAACGTTTAATCTCTAGACCAATGAACTAACCGGTATCCAACGATGTTAATGTTTAACTTTAGGTTTTCCATGGTGATCTAACCTCAATGGACTCATGAATTCAACTATAAACTATTTTTTTTCTTAATTTTCACATTTAATTGATTTTTTGAGTATTATTGTTAATGTATCATTAAGTGTACATTATAATCTATAATTGTCGATGATCATAACGATACTACTACTACTACTACTACTACTACTACTACTACTACTACTAATAATAATAATAATAATAATAATAATAATAATGCATTGTTCATATATGTAGTAATTAATATAGAGTCACGTTGCAACTCTCTACCTTTGTTTTCCACACACAAACACACACTCACTCACGGTCTCTCACTGCTATTATCCGGATCAATCAATTGACCACACCTAATATGTTTGAAAGGGATTAAAAACTAAGTGTATTTAATGTTTCTCAATAGTTTGTATTGTTTTCTTAATGTTTTTTTTTAATATTCCAATAACCTTGAAATGGTCATCTTTCTTTTAGTTTCTTTTATAAATAATATAAAAAATAGAATGTTTATCCAAGGTCATTACAGATTATCATTTATGGTAAAGAATATTACAGTTTATCACAATACTTAAGTGAAAAATAAAGGTATCAGAAGTGGGGGTTTTTATGGATATTGTAGTAATTTCAATAGTTGAGATCGTGAAATAATTGAAGTTAGATTATCATGGAAAATCTGGAAACACTGGATGACCATTTCATTATAAGATGGAACTTTTCAACAGCGTGCAACCACGATCCTGCCTCGAGTGATTCAAATCCATGACTTGTTAGTTTCACGCACGAACGTTTAACTTCTAGACCACTGAGCTGTCCGGTATCCAACGGTGTTGATGTCTAATTTCAACCAATCCACAAAATAGCGCGACCATCCTCCGTTGTCTTCAGTAAGTAATTGCCCCACACCAGACACGGTTGAGCTCCATTGGTCACAGTTTCTCACTAGAACTCCAGGAAATCCATCTTCAAGCTAGTTATTAGTGAGCACATGATAATTATCAGTATAAGATAACTTGTATGCCATTTGATAACTGACTAACTTTAATAAAGCAAAATAATGCTAAGTAAAGGGATAACTAAGTTACCATTACAGTCTCTTATATCCGAAAATGCAGGATACTGCATTGAAAAGAAGATGGATAAACTAGCATGTGAATCATTATTTTCCAGTATCTTGTGAAGGTTTCTTCTCTGAATTAATGTAAAAAAATAGGAATAATGCTTTGATAATCAAAATGCTACCTTATCATTTCATAAATCAGTTGACGGAAACGTATGATTTCCAATTTTAATTCATATCGATAATTATGTTCATTTGTTTAAACAACTTTGTAGAATTTAATATCCTTTTATTTATATATTTCATAGGTGTTCTGATAGTCGGATACCATCCTTAGCGGCCTACTCAGGGAGAGAACAAATCAACTTCCAACTGAAGGGACGTTGGAAGTGGATGGGAAATACATTACGGAAATCACCAAACTGCATCACGAGTCAAACCCTAACTTGGAGTCTTGAAGGGGAACGACAAAGAGGAAGATCAAAGAACACACTGTATCGACAATTGGAAGCAGACATTAAAATGCTGAATAACATCTGGAAACAATTGAAAAGGATTACCCAGGTTGGAGTTGGATGGAAAGTGCTGGTGGTAGGACTATTCTCCTCGACGATGCGTAATAGTATTAAGCAAATATTCTTTGATAGTTTCATCAATCTGGATCCACCAATTCACACAATAAATATACTGATTTCCAATAGAATATATTTTTGAGGAACTCTAGTACTAGCTCACATAGTTCACTTGTTTTTGTAGTGCATAAATCATGTGAATGAATCAAGAAAGTCTATTGTAATAATGTGTGATTTTGAAAGCTTATCGTGTGCATTTAAATAACTAAAACATCTGAAGAAATCAGAAACTATACACAACAACAAAAAACTGTAAAAAAAGGAATGTAAATTAGGCTGAACTAGGAGTTTTAATAGGAATTTATTTCAGATTAATAATTCATCAATGTTGGAATGATCCAGAAAACTTCTTGCAAAAGATAAGGAAGGCTCAGAAAACACGAACAAGCATTTTTTTTTCTAATCAGCGTTCACTAGAAGTTTAACCAGAAATAATAAGAAAGTGAAAAGTCACATGTACAGTTTCTGATTGGCTGATTACTATACTGCTACTATGTTTTGTAGCATTCCAGAAGTTTCGGGAAACTCTGGAACATCTAAAATACTATAAAAACCCTATATTTTCTGTACTAAAACAAACCTTTAGAGTAAAGTGCTTCTGGTATATTTTGCGCCTTTTCTCTCGTATTCAGATTGCTGTGTAGTTCTAGCTTGTGGTTTACGAGAATAGCTTAGGAACCGAATATAGCATCCAATTAGCAAGAGTTATCAATCAACATCCAGTTGCTGAACAACCTGAAAATCAGAACAACCTCCCTAAGACTCTTTCAACAAATCAAAATAGTATTCTTGTTAAGACGTGAAATAGTGCATACTACTGAATTACAATTGTAGTGAACGAAGATTAGTGGGTAAATCACTTTCAATTTAATGTAAAATTGCACACTGACTTAGTAAAATATGAAAATTTTACATTAAATACATCATTTTCACATGTTCTTTGCGTTGTACTTTACATACTCTATTATTCTTCGAATTATGTTGTTATTTCAATTGCTCTCCTATTTCTTTCCTATTCTCTTCATTTTAGTCTTCTGATGTTAGGCATTCCACCTCTGACACGGCTACATACTACTTATATATATCAGCATAAGTAGCATATATCACGACATCTCATCAGTAGCATCATGCACAGACATATGAAACTATCTCATTAGTTAATATGGTGAGAGTGTAATTTATGGACGACCTTTGAGCGACACCAAAGTGACCTTGAGATTGTCTACCTACTTACTAGGGCGAAATCAGGGTTATAAAGCAGTTTAAAGAATAATGATTATAATTTACAGTTGATTAGGAATTAGATTTACGGTTTTTCATCACGAACTGACATCAGTTAAAAATGCCGAAAAGCTATTTGGAAAAATGGGTGAGTGAATTATGCGCCAAAATCCAAAACCTGTTATCCTAAATCTGATTGGTTCGTCCATAAATTATAGTCTCGCTGTTAACTTAAGCAAGAGGTAACATATGCTAAACAATTATCTACTTCACAATTAATTACGTTAATGATATGCTGATCTGGTCAATAATTTTAGATAGATTTCTAAGTAAACTGATAGTTAAACTATGTAAATGAATATACGGTAATCTAATCAAAATATCTATTTGTAGTAAGTCTATAAATCAACAGTATTCGGGTATGCCTCGAAATGTCCCGGTACTTAGGAGAGTGGGGAGTGACCGTCCTCCCTCTCTAAAATGCTCTCACACGGTCACGTGTATATAGACTCTTCCAAAGAAGTCCTACTCACTGCATACTCTGTGTTGTTTACGAAATTGAGAGGACGAAAAGAGAATATCCGGCGATTTAACCAGGTTGGTGAATATGGAGGATACTCATAGGAGAGTTGGAAAACCCTTATTCCAAACCAATGGCTCACATGGGCTGAAATATCCTCAGAGAACAAATGGCATACAAGCTAATTGTTGGTCACCGGCTACCATGTGACTACATCTCCTCACGATGCTCCATTACCTTGTGGTTCAGACATTTAGGTCGAAGGCTCTGAGTGTGGCTTTCTAAGAAAACCACCTGTCTCGGTTTGGGCACCCGGAAAGTATCATTGCCCTCACACAATTAAAATGAAATGATGTGGCGCATATGTATCTTGTGCCTCCTTGTACCAATATTTATATGTTCAAATAAATAAATAAATAAATAAATTCGGGTATGAAACCAGTTCTAACCCATAAAAAGAAGCGTTAAATATGAGTATTTCGATATATTTATATTTTGATGTGATTCAGATTGAACAATTAAATGTTTCTATGTTCTTAATTAAGCATCATAATCGAAGTCTATAACCTTGATATTTGTTTATCCAAGAGTGAATCCTAAAGGTCGTAGATATATCTTTGTGCTGATTCTCTATTAAACAAAAGCTAAGCTTCAAGGCATCTTACTTATCATCTTTTAACGTATCATACTCAACTATATCAACCATAGACCAACTGATTATTCCTTAGGAAAATACTGACTTTTGTATCAATGTTTAAGTAAGAATATGAAATGAAATCTTTCCAAAAAACAAAATCATACAATAATCTTGACAACATCCACCTTCAAAGAAATCAATCAATAATATGTTGTTATATGGGTAATGAGATTAGATTAAAGAAAAGAAAATATTAGAATAAGATTGATGAAATAATGAAACAATGATCCACACCCAAGATTATATTAAACAACTTGTTTAATTATTCATGCTTCCTCTATAATCTATTCACTGATTTACATAAATCAGATCGATTTTTATAAAATGTTTATTAACTTATGCTGTCAGCTGATTGAAAGAATGTAATAGATCAGTTTAAAAGAGTAGTAAAGTAAATCTTACAAAGAGAATGTTGCTTTTTTCTTTATGATGGAGACTTAAATAGGAATGTGTTATGTTAGAATGTATAATTAGTTGTCATAAGCCCCCAAATACCCTGGTATGACCGAGAGTGGGTTGGGCCCACCCTCCCTCTCCAAATGCTTTCACACGGCGACGCGTATACAGCCTCTGCCAGAAAAGTCCGACTCACTGCCTTCTCGTGGCAGGGGTGTTGTTGACGAAATTGAGAGGACGAAAAGCAAATGTCCGGCGCTTTAACCGGATCCCAAACCAATGGCGCACATGGGCTCCAGCGTTCTGAAGGAACAAATGGTGTATGAACCGATCGTTGGTCACCAGCTACCATGGGACTGCATCTTCTGATATCGCTTCACTGCCTTGTGGGTCAGACCTTTGTGTCCAAGGCTCCAGGTGTGGCCCCCTAAGAAAACCACCTGCTTCGGTTTGGGTACCCGGACAGTATCACAGCCCTCACACAAATATGAGTGTGGCGCATATGTATTTGGTGCCTCTTTGTACAAATATTTATATGTTCAAATAAATAAAATAAATAAATAAAGCTGTTATAAACATTTCCATTTTCTAATGTCTACCTTCTTTTCATTTATTAAAATAAACTGATTTATTGTGTACAAACTTTTAGCTTCTATTCTTTATTCTACCATTATTTGATCGATCCAACTCTTATGTAATTCATTTCCATATATCCTCTTAAATTTGGAATAACTAAATGAGATAACATCTAATTTTAAAAACTTAAAACCCACCTTTCGTGATGTGGGTTACTTATATCTATATAAGTACTATATAATGATAGTCAGGTATAGAATGTATTTCAGTAGATCGATGAGGAAAGAATGGGAACGGAACGTAATTGGTATGAAAATGCAGGAACAATGAAATCTGAGACAATGGACTGATATTTGCAAAGGAACAGCCAAATTTCATACGATGGATTGATATTTTGCAAATTAATTATTTATCATATGTTTCTCCGAGTTTATTAAGAAGCTCTGTAGTGTTGTATTTGATTGTCTCCAATGGTGTTCTTGTTCACTACAAATTGAGCACTATCTTCTATGATCATTTTAAAATACCTGGGAGTTAATTCATTTGTATTGTTTGTTTGAGTTTTTTCACTGATGTTTAGGACTTTAGTTGATATTGAGGCAATCATCACAGAAATCACATATTCTAGGAGAGACTGATCAATTATAGATGACTCGATGGTGTTTGAAGCGAACGGTTCTAGGGTCGAATCACGGATTGAATATCAACTTTGAATTGAAGGTAAATCCAGTTGACGAGTCTTAAATAAGATGAAGCTCATGACCTGGATTCTACTGCTAGCTAACATCCATCTCTGGTTATTTGTTAAAAGATCTAATCACGATAGTAAAGAGCCATTTTTCTCATTTTTTACAGTAGATAAACTGTAATAGTGAGTAAAGTGATTACTTACTTACGCCTGTTACTCCTCGTGTAGGAGCATAGGCCGCTCACCAGTATTCCCCATCCAACCCTGTCCTGGACAATCCTTTCCAGTTCTTTTCCAGTTGTTGTTCATCCTCTTCTTATTTGCTTCGATTTTCCGACGTAATATGTTCTTTGGTCTTCCTCTTTTCTGCTTCCCTTCAGGATTTCAAGTTAAGGCTTGCCTCGTGGTGCAGTTTGACGATTTGCGTAATGTATGTCTTATCCATTTCCATCCCTTTTTCAACTGGAAGCTGGTTAGTTCTCTATCACAGTAGGTTTTTGCTGATGTTATCCGTTCATTGTATGTTGATTACCTTGCGTAAACCGTTATTTATAATTTCTTGTACCTTCTTGATAATCGTTGTAGTAGATCTCCAAGTTACAGCTCCGTACGGCAGAACTGCTTTGACTTTCGCATTGAGGATTCTGGCTTCGATATTGGTTGACATACAGTGATTTTGAGTTTCATGTGTTCTTCAATTGTAGGAATGCGGTCCTGGGTTTGCCAATACTCGCCTTTACGTTTGCATCTGATTCTCCCTGCTCATCGACGCGGCTTCCCAGGTATGTGAAGGATTCTACATCTTCCAGAGTTTCGCCATCAAATGTGATTGGGTTGACGTTCTCCGTGTTATATTTGAGGACCTTGGTTTTCCCCTTGTATATGTTGAGACCTACTGATGTAGAGACTGCTGCTACAATGGCTGTCTTTATGTGCACTTGTTGATGTGTATGCAATAGGATGGCTAAGTCATCTGCGAAGTCCAAATCGTCTAACTGATTCTGAGATGTCCATTGTATGCTGCATTTTCCCTCAGATGTCGAGGTCTCCGTAATCCAGTCGACCAGAGTAAAGTGATTAATTGTTAGAAATTTTACTAGCATGGGTTTTATAAAGGAATGTCTGATTATACAAAACTGTGATGAATTCTTACATTATATTATACAAAAGATTATGGCTAGCTTGATATGCATAGACTTGCTAGTCATCTCACTTATGTGTCTAGCCTCCTACTAGACGATGTGTTTTTGGTTAGGATGTCCGTTCTTTAAAATATTTGAGTATTATGCACTATCCGGTGGGTGTGTTTAAGCTTTATTGTAAATGATAGAGTATTGAAGGTGCTCGTGGGCTTGTAATGTCTACAGTGGGATTTAATCATCACGTAATCGGACGAGTCGCCTGGAATTATAGACTCATCTACTATATTCATCAGGTGAGTATTCAAAAACTCTTAACCTAAATATTTATAATCTATTTTCATAGATAAGGATATCAGCGAAGTAAGATACAACGTGGTCTATATATTTTCATCTTTCAGTAATCTGAACTGCCTAATTACCTTTACTGTGGGAGGTATGACTCTTCTGTTTTTACATATGAGCAGATAGGTTATGAGGTCTACTTGCCTTTAACCATCCCATTGATCATGGGGAGCTATGAGATATCAACCCGATGACTGTCTTTTAGTTCATATATATATTCATGTGTATACAAAAATAGCTTAATACATAGGAAAACATGTGCTGTATATTAGTAAATTTGTGTAATTATGAATGAGTAGGTAATAAAAATGCATATTCATGAATACGTATATACTAACTTAGGTCTCTATGTGATCGCTTATGACTCCTTAACCTTAAATGCAATATGGTATGACCAATATGTTAAATTCTCCCAAGTAAGACAAAAACAAATGAATCGTGAGTTTTGACTGATCAAACTGGGAGTAGAGTTAAAGCAGTAGCATAATCACAATTGTTTGTTTATACTTTACATAGCTAAATTATTAGGCCATGAATATATTTCTCATTAGGAAAGGAGAATCTTATAAAAGATATTCTAGGTGAAACTAAGATTGTACACATATCTGGAAAGCATCAATCTATAGCAAAATACCCTAGACGACTTGACGTTAAGTGTTTGATGATAATCAAAGAAAAAGAATTCTATTATACTTAGAATAGTGATTTATTTTCTCTTAGGACAGTTTAATAACTTGTCGTTTTTATGATATTCTTTTATTTGTAGTGTTGAAACATTTAGACAACTCAGTCGTGACAGGAATTCTGTTCACTAATTATAAAACCTTGACTACGAGAAAGCATTTGATAGAGTGGACAGAACAACACTATGGAAACTTCTTCGACATTACGGCGTGCCTCAGAAGATAGTCAAATCATACAGAATTCATATGATGGATTACACTGCAAATTCGTGCATGGAGGACAGTTGACAAACTCGTTTGACGTAAAGACCGGTGTCAGGCAAGGTTGCTTACTCTCACTCTTTCTCTTTTTCCTGCTGATCGACTGGATCATGGAGATGTCAACATCTGAATGGAAACACGGGATACAATGGACATCTGAGATGCAGTTGGACGATCTAGACTTCGCAGATGATCTGGCCCTTCTATCCCAAACGCAACAATAAATGCAGGAGAAGACGACCAGTGTAGCAGCAGCCTCAGCAGCAGTAGGTCTCAATATGCACAAAGGGAAAAGCAAGATTCTCCGATACAACACAGCATGCACCAATCCAGTCACAATTGACGGAGAGGATTTGGAAGATGTAAAAACCTTCACATATCTGAGCAGCATCATTGATGAACAGGGTGGATCTGATGCAGATGTGAAGGCGCGGATCTGCAAAGCAAGAACAGAATATTTACAACTGAGGAACATCTGGAACTCAAAGCAACTTTCAACCAACACCATGGTCAGGATTCTCAGTACAAATGTCAAGACAGTTCTACTGTATGGGACACAAACTTGGACAACTACGAAAGCCATTATCCAGAAGATACAGGTGTTTATTAACAGTTGTCTATGCAAAATACTTCGGATCAGTTGGCCGGACACTATTAACAACAACCTAATGTGGGAGAGACAATAAACCAGATTCCAGTGGAGGAAGAAATCAGGAAGAAGCACTGGAAGTGGATAGGACACATATTGAGGAACGCACCGAACTGCGTCACAAGACAAGCCTTCACATGGAATCCTGAATGCCGAAGGAGAAGAGGAAGACCAAAGAATACATTGTGTCGAGGAATGGAGATAGACATGAGAAGAATGAACAAGAATTGTGTGGAACTAGAAAGGAAGGTTCAGGACTGAGTGGGATGGAGAATTCTGGTCGGCGACCTATGCTCCGTTGGGAATAACAGGCGTAAGTATGTGAGTAATTATAGAACCTTATCACTTTGAGCTTGGTATTTTCGATAACTCTTTGTTCTGGATTTGTTATTGCTGAAGGATTACTCACATCGGATTGGAACACTGTGTAAGTAATGCCGAGATCCGACAACGTATGCTTTGAGATAGTAATTATGCTTCAATTGGTATCACGATCTGCAAAAGTTATCTTCTGATTGTGAGGAGCTCGGAGGGTAATAAACATTAAGAATGACTTGTCACCATTCATTATCACTCAGTCATTGATTTGGAGACTATTGTGTTATTGGATAAATGGAAAGTAATTAGTTCTACAGGCAATATTGCCTGTAACTCAATAATTAGATTAGATAATGAAACCCCTCCTATAATAAATAATCCGATGACAAGAATCTATTGTTCTTTGGATACAATTAGTCAGAGATTGGCTATCTTAAGGTCATAATTAGAGAGCGTATACACTACACCTTGATTGGTTACCTTTACAAAAAAACATCCTTAAAATTTCACTTAATAATACCAAACTCAGGTCATCCAGGTTTCGGAACGAATTCATGATCACCATAACATTGAGTACATATTTCTAACTTCAACTAATTCAGTTCACTATATACCAGTATGGTAGTTGAAATTTGAGTGAGTTTTTTCTAACGCTATTATAAATGACCTAGATATTAAAAGTGTTATAACTTGTGATTCTTGTGTCCTATTAATATATCACACGATGCGATCGCCATTTAGAGTCACAAACTTATTGACCGAACCAATTACGTAAAAACCAGTACGAGTAGCCTAGATTTCTTATTGTTTATTGAGATAGCAGCTTTTAGTCTAAACCAGACGATTCAGTCTAGAATGCGAATATCAGCATACATTATATAGAATCATTTATTTCAGATATACTTGATTTATATACAATCAAAATCGGAAAATATCACACCATAAAACATAAAATAACATTTGTACAAGATCAAGTCAAAAAGCGGCTGTGATGACAAAAAACTATGACTAATAGATTGAGAATAATTCGAGAATAGTCATATCACAGAAACCAGTAGGTTAAATTAAAGCTTATGATAAGAGGAATGTAAATATACATACAATAGGTATATACGTACAACACCGCCTGGAGTCCTTCCGGGGGCTACTGCCGGTCCCAAGTCCGGATAAGAGAGGAGATTTGGGCATGGGGTTAGCGACACCATCCCAAAGAATACTAACTCGCTGAAAAAACGCTAACCAGAAAAAATTATTCAAACCTTTTAAAATTTGCCCTGGTTGTCAGAAGGTCTTCATTTAGAAGAGTTATGACGCCTCATGATGAAAGCCGATTTCCTTCGGAAGTCGCGAGACCGATGCCCCTTCTGACAACCAGAGCAACCATTTATTTAGGTACATGGGATGCTCGTACAACGTGGGAGACCCGAAGAGTCATCCAAATTGCTGCATTGCTGCAGGTATATACGTACAACATTAGTCCATAAATAGTCCTCAGAAGTTACCCATAATTTAATCTTCACTAGGATATAACAAAAAGAATTTAAACAAATCCATCAGTTGTGATATAATTTTGAAGTTCTGTTTTTACGGACTACTAAGAGTTAAGATTTGTCCATCATTATTACGATCGACTACTGTGAGTCCGTATTACTGGCTGAAAAATTGATCATTGATCTGAAATGCAAATTGTGAGATGTTCATTAACAAACTCTGTGATCAATGTTCCTAATTTAGTAACCAATCATGTGAATAAGAGAAAGTCTATTTTTTAATTCAAAAATATATACATATAATATGGTATGTGCTACTGATGTCGACAGATATAAGTAGTATGTATCACCAATCAAAAGTGGAATGTTTGGTAACAGAAGATTGAAAAGATCAAATAGAAGAGAACGAGAACAAAAAGTGATTGATATGAAAACGAAGGAATAACAAAGTCTGTGACAGTTAGTGGATATTTTGCAAATGAAGTATTATTGTATGGTTCTTGGATTTTACTAAGAGATTCTTTAATTTTGTTCCCAAGTGCATTTATTTGTCCCCACTTGTGATTTCATCCAGTATAGTATAGTGTCTCACATTTGATAGATTAAAAATTTAGCAATGATCAGTAAAGTAATAACACATTAACATGTATGGTGTAGTTGCGAATGAAGATTTGAAATAATAGAAATCTGAAAAGTTAACATACATGTGGTTGCTAACATCGCTTCACAGTTCATAGTAAATTATGATGGCATTATTAATGAGGTACAATGTCAGACAACTAATTGTATATGACAGTGTATTAACAGTGAATAGATACTTGATAAAATCCTTAAACAATGATAATAATTTATCAAAACATCAACTATCTTTCTTAGCTTAAATCACGAACTGACTGTATTTACATAACTACTGTATGCTCAATTAACTTGATATTGTTTTACTTAAATCTTCCCATTGATGTTTTAGGACTGAAATTGATCAGTCTCTTATTGGCATATGTGCATACTGTGCGTATGCCTCGATATTGCCATAATTTACAAGCACTATAAGCAAAGATGGATAGTGGCTAGCAGTGGAATCCAGGACGCGCGAAGCGAACGGTACTGAGTTCGAGTCCCAGAGTGAATATCAACTCTGAGATACAGGTGACTAGTCCTAAACAGGACGAGACGCACGTCTTGGATTTCACTGCTAGCCACTATCCATCTTTGCTTATAATACTGTATGCTCAATTGTGATTAATTTTGATAGGTAATCTTCGGAGTTGTAGTGAGGCTGTTAACCATCAATGATATTCGAAGACGGTCGCACAAAGTGATAATCTACTGAAGGTAGAAAGGTTAACCTTTGGATCCCAATTCAATGCTCTGTGTGTTAAACGTTCATCGAAAGATCTTCAAATCCAAGGGTCTTGAAGATGTGTTACTAATTAGTCTCTTACGAAACGGCAATTTAATACTTGGAGGTTTCCAATGCTTCTTCAACTAAAATCAAACTATGATACTCAACAGTCTCCACAAACCCTTTACATTAATAACTATCTTTCATTTGTCTTTTTTAAACTCTATTTCCCTATGTAGATTGTTAGTATAACTTTTATTGGGAAATATTTCTAGTTGTAAAATAGAATTCTTTTCGTTCCAATAGTTCATATTATGTTTTTATGTCATAGCTGGAAACAATTCACTTATTCAAAAATTATCTCTACTGAGCCGATCTAAATCGGATAATCACTGAGAACTTGCAAACACTGGAAGACCGTTTCGTCCTATTATTTAACTGCACAGAAGTGAGTATCGACGACTCTTCTACCGGGAATCGAACCCAAGAACTTCGATCTCATACACAAGCACTTAACTTTTAAATCGCTGAGCCAGATTCTATTGGTGTACAAGTCTAGCTCCGATCAATCCATCATATTGTTTGATCCTGTTTTGTTGTCCTCGGGTGAGTAATTTCTTCATATCCGACACGGTTGAACTCCATTGGTTATATCTTCTCACTTGAATTTCAGAAATTTTCTCTAAGAGCTAGTTAACAACTCCATACTGTAAATTTTCTCAGTTTTATAAAGCATAATGAAGACAACATTTTACTTTCAGCTACTGAATATACATAGTAGTCTAAATTTAGAACATGGATTTTTTCTCAGTTATATGACATTGCATTTTTAGATAAACAAAACAACGACAACTGTCTTATAGATTAGCAATTATAACAGCATAATTGTTTATTGGATTTTCTTTCTTTCCTAAACAATTTATCTTCCCGTAATGAGGTTTATTTACCAAATGTTAGCGCATCATTTATTGTTTACATCATTATTGTCTATTAATTATTTTCAATAGTTGAGATCATGGACCATTTGAAGCTAGACCACCATGGAAAACCTGAAAACACTGGACGGATGTTTCGTCCTAGTATGAGACTCCTCAGCTGTGCGCATTCATAATAACCACCCCCCGCGAGATTCTAACACAAAACCTATCACTCTCGTGCGCGAGAGCTTATTCACTAGACCACTGAGCCGGCATCCAACGGTGTTAATGTCTAACTTCAACTAATCCACGAAGTTGAGGTACACATTCAACATTATTATCAGTGAGTTATTATCTCACGAGAGACCCGGTTGAACTCCACTGGTCTTGTAGTCTAGCTTCAATTGACTCATGATCTCAACTATTGAAATTAATATAATATCCACAAAAACCCCTTTTGATATTGATTATTTGTCACTATTAGGTATTTGCCTGTTTTTTAATTGTTTACACATGATCTACACAGTCTTGTTGTGTTGTTCATTTACATTTGTCTGCTACGTGACGATGTACTCAAAAACCAGTTAAATCAATTCAATCAATCCTATACAAATAAAAGGATGAGATAATAAAAGAAGAAAAAGCAGAATGTCATCTAAAAAATAGATTGTTTTAACTGTGTAAAACACTACATCGGACAAAGTGAACGACTCCTTTGTCTCCATCTGCACAATCATCAGTTAACGGTCAAACGCCATGACATACTCTCACTTATATCGATGAATGTGGATAACTGTGAACATACATTTGACTGGAAAAATGTTGAAATCTTAGATAGACGGAATACTAAAAGCATCGAGGACATTTTAGAAGATTGTCACTCAGGTGAATCAGCAATCAGCAAACACATTGTAATCGACCCATTCCATTAACCAATCAGAAAAATCATGGACATATATTGGACCAAGATTCAAATCAATGGAAAATATAATCAAAATAAAGATGTAAACAACGACTGGTTAAAGGTCAATCATAACCAATCAAGATCGTGGTCGACAGGACAAGCTGTGAGTCATATGTGGGAAAATTCTATGTTTGTGCTGATGATGACGTTCAGAAGAACAATGAAAATCCACTACCAAATCATCCAGCTCAGAAAATAAAACTCCATCTATAGGATGGGAAATATTATACAATTAGGAACCTTTCTGTCCCATTTCCTTTATTATCCGTCCATGATTAATCAATTCATTAAACTAGAAACTTATTTGTGTACATTAGACCCTTACAATTGACCTTAATTAATGTTCATACAGGTTGACTGATAACCATTTTAATGTTGACCTACTTTTACAAAACGTAGATCGACAGGCATGATTTGTGGTTATAGTAAACTAATGACTTAATATTAACATTCGCTTTACACGTGTTTATGTATAAGTTTATTTATAAAACCATTTTTCATGTTTTATTGCATATATAATTCAATGTTCATTTGGATGGACAATATGGTTGACTGATATTTTAATGAATATTCAGTACTTATAGTTGCCAGCTAGTGTCAGTCGCGGACTGGAAAGCTCAGTGGTATATATGACAGACTGTGAAGTTGGGTTACTCCGCTTTGAATATATCAGGGAACATCAGTTCCTTCGCTTTTGCAGGCACGACTTGATGACGGGTACAAGCCCTTCGATTAACTTATTTAACAGACAGTTTTATTCGAACAGTAACAATTTGTATATATTGGTATCATTATCATGTCTGAATGATGTATGCTTGATCACATGTGACAGCCCATGCACATATCCCCCTTTCTGGCTTAGATCGCTTGATGATCCATTCGCTTTCCCATATAAATATCAGAAGGGGTTTTGTGGGAATTTTTAGAAATTTCAATAGTTGAAATCATGAGTCAATTGAAGCTAGACCACCATGGAAAACCTGGAAGCACTGGACGGCCGTTTCGTCGTAGTATGCGGCTCCTCAGTAGTGCGCATCCACGATTCCGCAACTTCGTGGATTGGTTGAAGTTAGACATTAACACCGTTGGATGCCGACCAGCTCAGTGGTCTAGTTGTTCAGCGCTCGTGTGCGAGACTGATAGGTCATTGGTTCGAATCTCGCGGGAGCGTGATCACGTATGCACTCTGCTGAGGAGTCCCATACTAGGACGAAACGTCTGTCCAGTGCTTACAGGTTTTCCATGGTGGTCTAGCCTCAATTGACTCATGATTTCAACTATTGAAATTTCTAAAAATTTCCTCAAAACCCCTTCTGATATATATATATATATATATATATATATATATATATATATATCATTAATTGGTTCGACTCTTCATTTGATTCGTTATTCGCCTTCGTATTCGCTCGCTCGCGCGCATTAGCTTTTCTGCTCAAATTCTCTTAGTGTTCTTGTGGCTTAGTCATCCTTGCTATTTAATAATAAGCTGTAGTCGTCGCTTCGCTTTGCCTTCTGAATTTATACACCGTTGGAAATTTATTTAATAATGGTTATTTGATAAAGGTCATTAATATACGAAGCTCAAGATATTATCTCGAAGCTAATCGACCAAAGTCTCTTACAGACTACTTTTAATCAACCTCCGCCTGAAATTATCAAAAGAGGATTTTTGTAGCTAGTGATCGGTTAGAAGATATATTACATGAATGATTGACTTCTGCCAAATAATCGTTGAACACAGGGGATTACTGGATGGTTTCGCGTCGTACTTCTGTACTTTTCAGAACCTGGTATGTCCGTGAAGACATTATCAGGGAATGGATCCAACTGATTCACTCCTGCTAGTGACCATATCTACCATTAAAGCTCCGAGTTTAAAGCCGATGCGTTCTGCCACGTCAGTGTCATGAATACTTACTAGAATGGAAATGTAATCATTTATTACTGGTCGAATTTCTTCTATCATATTTCATGCTAAACAGTACTCGTTAGCAGGACACACCTGGAATCTTAAGTGGACTAGTCCAGACTAGCGTTATCATACTCACAGTCTGTCTCAGTACCACTGAGATATTGACTCTACGACAAATCACCTTTAATAATAAGATGTTTTCACTGAGTGATCACTAGTTAATGACCGATATCACATCTGTTAAGTCTTTTAGTGTTGATTGAACACTACTGTCTAAGCTGGATTTTAATCATCAATCAATTTGACCAGAAATTGGGTATAATATTGTGCTGTGTGCTACTTATGTTGACAGATATAAACAGTATGTAACACCAGTGAGAAGTGGAATTTTTGGCAGCAGAATATTGAATTGAGGAGAACAATAATGTAAACAGAGAGTAATAGTAATAACAACGAAATTAAAAGAACAACGCAAGGAAGATGTACAATTAATGTATTCAATGTCTGGCTTTCATATTTTGCGAACGTAAACCTTATAGTCAATATAAATAGATCAACCAGTTGCATACCGGATGAGGTTGGATGACATATACCCAACCATGAGGAGAAGGAGGAGGAGGATCAAACCACCAAGCATTTAGATACATTTTGCCAGCAAGTACCAGACATGAAAGATGCTGATTCCAGCTTTGCTTTCTGGCTCTCTCTCTCTCTAGCCACTTAACATCATAGCACATAAACTATTTATTGTTTACAATAATTCCCATTGCTTCTCGTAAATAATATCGGTTTATGAAACAATCTACCTTTAAACTAGACATATCCATGTATAAAATAACGCAATCTAATTTATGAATGATATTATTTCATTCTTATCAATCTTCAATTATTTTAAAATACAATAGTTGAGATCACGAGTCAATTGAAGCTAGACCATCATGGAAAACCTGGAAACACTGGATGGCTGTTTCGTCCCATTGTGAGACTCACCCTCAGTACGCATCCACGATCCCGCCTAGCGAGCTTCGAACTAAGGACCTATCAGTCTCGCGCGCGACCGTTGAACAACTAAACTACTGAGCTGTCCAGCATCCAACGGTGTTAATATCCAACTTCAACTAATCCACGAAATCTAATACAACAAAATTCAACTTCAAATTCGATTATTTCCATTAACCTTATTGCATAACATTTATTGATATCACTTAACTACTTATTTTTTAGTGATATTAGTAGTATGACTAGACTAATTATACTAAAACAATCAATAATAAACTGATAACATATTAATATCGTTCAATCAAACTTAATTAGTTCTTTATTCATTTCAATTCAATGATGTGAATTTAACTAATGTACTGTATTCTACTGTACTGTATTGTACTTTACCATTTGAATCAAATGACTATTAATATTACAGTATTTTAATTGATCACGTGGTTTCTGTGTAATTTTTCTGTGCGTGTGTGTGTATCGATCAGTTGTCTACTTACTGTTTTATTGATGAGTGATTGGTTTTTTGTTGTTGTTGAAAGAACAAATCACACCCATTTCCTAATCTGACCAATCAACCTGATGATACATAAATAAAAAAACGTGCATACATGATAGAGAATAAACTGTTGCGATGGACACTGTTGAGGAGTTTCACAATAGAATAAAATGGTCGTCCGGTTTATGAAAGTTTTTCATCTTGGTCTAGCTTCAATTAATTCATGATCTCAATGATTAAAATACAGAAGAAAAAACCATGGGTGATCTGTGACATTTACAATGTTCAATAAACATGTTGTATCTAGGACGTTCATTTATCTTTCCGTTCACTAGGTTAGTGAGTAATGTATAACGAAATACTACGATGGTAGTGAACGAGAATATAAGTGGGGACAACCAAATGTATTTTAACACAACATTATAAAATATCTTGGTAAAATCTGAGAATCATACAGTAAGAATTTATTTGTAAAATATCCATCAATTATCTCAGACTTTGTTGTTCCTTCGTCTCCATATCAAGCACATTCTGTTTTCAGCTTTCCGATTTTTCGATTGCATTCACGATTCACAACTAACACTTGCCTCGTTATGCAGTTTCGTGATTTCCTCAATGCATGTCCTATCCACTTCAAACATCTTTTCCTAATTTCATCCTCAGATGGAAGCTCGTTTGTCCTCTCCCACACAACGCTATTGCTCATGGTATCCGACCAACGGATATTGAGTATCTTGCGTTTTTAAACAACTGTTTATAAATACTTACACATTATTGATGATGGTTGTAGTGGTTGTCCACGTTTCAGCTCCACACAGTAGAACCGTCTTGTAATTCGAATTGAAGATGGTGATTTGGATAATGGTTGACAGAGAGTTGTTTTGAGTTCCATATATTCTTCAATTGTAGGGATGCGGTCCTGGATTTGCTTTGTCAGTCCTTGCCTTTACGTCTAAATCAGATCCACCACGTTCATTGATGATGTTACCCAGGTAGGTGAAAGATTCCACATCTTTCAGAGCTTCTCCAACAAATGTGTTTGGTTTGGTGTTCTCCGTGTTGCATTTGAGGATCTTGCTTTTTCCCTTGTATATGTTGAGGCCTACTGATGCAGAGGCTGCTGCTGCTACACTAGTTGTCTTCATCTGCATTTGTTTGTGTGTATGGGATAGAATGGTCAGGTTATCTGCGAAGTCCAAATCGTCTAATTGATTCTGAGCTGTACATTGTTTTCCGTGCTTTCCCTCAGATGTCGAGGTCTTCATAATTCATTCGACCTCCACAAAATAGAGCAAGGGGGAAAGTCTTGTCTGACTCCGTTCATCACTTGGAATGTATCTGTCATCTGTTCTCCAAGTACCATACACCGCACTATCATTAAAAGTTACAATTCAGATGTCTAAATTTATCGGTGACTGCCTGCTATAAAAAAGCCAGTGTAGTGAACTGTGACATTTCAGATGGAAAACGCAAATACAATTAAGGTTAGAACTTGAAATTTTTAGTAAATATTACACCATAATATGTAGTAGTCACCTAAATAATGTATGGAAAGTTAACCAAAAATGTTGAGTACGACAGACTTATTGAACATTGAAAAATCAAATAAAACCGAAATCCTGTCTCTATTCTTTGTCAATTTTTAGTGAATACACTTTCCGTTCAATGACTCACTTCAATTTATATCAAACAAAGTTTTGTTGAGCTTGTTGAGGGTGGCCAAACCAAAATGTGGCATCAGTGCTCGAAGTCACTAACCTCTAGTCTGAGCCATGTTGGTACATGTAGACTACTTGGTTTGGGTTATTCGTGACTATCATAACCAATGGTTGGAGACTCTTGGTGACAAGGCTCAGAATCGATCACAGTGGCGTCGGTGTATACACTCTCTGTCTTCTCTTAAACTAAGAGATTAAAATTGCTTCATATCTTTCTTTTTACCAACTAATTCTTTCTTCCCGTACTATATCCATATACACAATCTTTCTTCTATATATTACTATCATTGAAATGACTACTTCTATGAATTTGGTGTTCATATTGTTGTGCTAATGAGGTATGATAACTTGAACCGATGCATATATGTGCCTGGTCCAACGTTGTAGCTGACTGACTGACTGTAGATTATCACCTTATAATTGCATTAAAACAAAAACAAAAAAACTTAATAATAAACATGAAAAATTACTTTATGACAATCATATGTTTGTCTAAGTGTAATAAAATGTATATTTTACGCTACATGTGGTAGTTTAATCATCAAGTTTATAAGCATATGATAAGTGTTAATTATGACAGTCAGGTTAATCACATATTATATATGGGAATAATCTAAACAATATTGAGTGAATTTTTGTTTAGCAACAATTGGTTCTATTAGAAACCAATGTATTTGGTAAGTCTTATCGATTGAACGCTATATTTATTTCCTAAGCTATTCCGTTCACCCGCACTCTAGAACTACACAGCGACTTGAACACCAGAGATAAGACACAAGTATGAGAGAAAATACTTAATCCCAAGGTTCCTTTTTGTACAGAAAATCATGGGTGTTTATAGATGTTGGCGTCTGTTGAATCAATATCATATTTCAGCCAATCCGTTAACGACATATTATGCCACGTTGGAATTCTAGAACGTTCCATCATACTCTGATCGGCTCTGACCCTTCAGCTCGTTTTGGGCCTCTGGAGGCTCCGTTGAAGTTCTCCGGAAGCCGACTAAACAGTATTATTATTACTTTTCTAAGCAAAGATGGATAGTGACTAGTAGTGTAATCCAGTTTGAAGCGCATCCCAAAGTTGATGTTCACTCTGTGACTTGAACCCAGTACCGTTCACTGGGATGCAGGCACCTCCAGCTGACAAGTCTCAAATAGGACGAAACATCCGTCCTGAATTCCATTGCTAGCCACTATTTATCTTTGCTTAAAACAGAATATTAGATTTTAAGAAAAAAAGCCCATGAAGTCAGTAAAATAGTGTAATCAACATTCAAGCTCTCTTTGTTCTATTGAAGCCATTGTTGTAGACTGTCATAGACTTGATTTATATTGTTCAATATAGTAAACAATTGTCCATCTTTCTTGTTGTAATACCACTTACATAATGACATTGTTTTCCAACTCTTTCCCTGATTATATCACTTCCGAGTGTCGCTTTCTTTTTGTGTGTGAAACTATTCTAATTCAAATAAACAAAAACAAAGAATATTTGAATCAGTAATCATTTTCAATAAATTCATCATCAAGTTCTACAGTTCTTAATTCTTACTTATTAGATTATGATTTTTATGGCGTTGATCTAACTTCAGATTTGATCGTTTGATGATAGTTATAGAAATATACATGATGTTAATCGTATTAGTGAATAACGGATTAAAGCCGAACTCGAAAATGAATTTTGAATATAATCAGAAGGGATTTTGTGGAGATTGTGGTGATTTCAATAGCGGAGATCATGGGACAATTGAAGCTAGACCATCATGAAAAACCTCTCCACAAAATCCTTCCCGATATTAATCAACATATGCTCACTAGTGACTGGCTTCAACAGGTATTTCCTGGAGTTCTAGTGAGAAGCAGTGACCAGTGGAGTTCAACCGAGTCTGTTGTGAGATAGTAAATTACTGATGACAATGGTGGATGTGTCGCTCAATTTCATGGATTAATTAAAGTTAGACATTAACACCGTTAGATGCCGACCGGCTCATTGGCCTAGAGGTTAAGCGCTCGCGCACAAGAGTGGTAGGTCTTGGGTTATAATCTCGCGGGGCGCGGGATCGTGGGTGCGCACAGCTGAGGAGTTTCACAATATGTGTTTATATTTCTGCAACATTTTGTTCATGAATTGATAAACTTATTTGAATTTCAGTGGTATGTAGATCAACTTCACTAACAAAGTTGAAACAAAAGAGGTAACAGTAAGATTGTATTCTGATCATTGTTATTTAGTTGTAAATAAAATATACATATATGTAAATGTTAGGAATTAGTTAATGTTAACCAAAAGATTTTCAGTTGATCGACGAAGTTGTAGAGTACAGGTTAACCTTATAAATTCACCATACTTCTGAACTGCTTTCTCTCTCGTCCATTACATTCTAATGTACAGGAAGTGTGACCCATAGTAAATCAGTCAGTTGATGTATGGATAAAATGATGTAAATCAATTTGTTTGTTATTGATTCTGATTCTATCTAGTTTACGATGAGACGTAATAGATGAACTTGTTATTTATGATTTGGAATATTACAATATCAGTGTGTAAAATGCTCAGATCACAGGACAGTGCCATGTTTATTATACTTATTTGTACTTGATATGAATGTTTAATGCTGTAAAAGTTATCAGACTTGCACAAAATTCTATGAGTTTCAGACATTAGATATGTTTATGGTTTCTTAATATTCGTTCAGTTTATCAAACCATCATCAGTAGGTCTCATCATATACAAAGAAGAAAGCAACATCCTCAAATACAATACGGAGAACATGTTATAACTTGTGGCCTGTGTGCCCTGTTAATCTATAACGTAATGATACCGTCAATTAGTGAGCAGTGAATTATCGATCGGACCAATGACGCATAATACCCGTAAGAGTAGTCTGGAGTCCTTATTGGTCCTGCTCTCCGCCTAGCCCATTCTGTTAAGCCCAGAACTCAAATCTCAGCCTCCGCAATATGAATCATGCATTTCAAACATACTTGGTTTATATACCAACCAGACAAACCACATCGTACCAATAAAATAAAAAACAACATTTGTACAAGAATTCCCAAAATGTGGCTGTGAATGAGGGAGGTAGTAAATGACAGACAGGGCATAATTCAAGAATGGTAAATGATATAATAATAGTTCATAGGTCAAAATGAAGCTCATAATAAGAGGTACATGAATATGATTTAACAATATTTAACATTATACGATAAAAATATACGCACAATACTGGTCCATAAATGGATCCCAAAAGTTACCACTCATTATGCTGATCGGGACCTAACAGAACACCAACTCAATCACATTTGATGAATAAGCTCTGAAAGATGTGGAATCTTCCACGTACATAGGTAACATCATCAGTGAACATGATGGATATGATATAGAAGTAAAGGCAAGGACTGACAAAGCAAATCCAGGACCGCATCCCTACAATTGAAGAATATATGGAACTCAAAACAACTCTCTGTCAACCATTATCCAAATCACCATCTTCAATTCGAATTACAAGACGGTTCTACTGTGTGGAGCTGAAACGTGGACAAACACTATAACTATCATTAAACATGTGCAAGTATTTATAAATAGTTGTTTATAAACGCAAGATACTCAATATCCGTTGGTCGGATACCATGAGCAATAGCGTTGTGTGGGAGAGGACAAACGAGCTTCCATCTGAGGATGAAATTAGAAAGATACGTTTGAAGTGGATAGGATGTACATAGAGAAAATCACGAAACTGCATAACGAGGTAAGTGTTACTTGTGGATCGTGAAGCGAAACAAAAATTGGAAATCTGAAGATCACATTGAATTGAAAATTATAAGTAAACTTGAAAATAATGAACAACAGTTGGAAAGGATTGTCTCGGACAATGTTAAATGGCGAATGCTGGTGGTTGGCCCATGCTCTTTAACGAGAAGTAACGGTTGTAAATAAGTTATCAAATCATTCTTCATGGTGATTAATCGATGCATATAGTCTCTAAGCATGTTGCGTAGCTGCTATATCCGCGTCTATTGTGTTATGTACGTGGTAGGTCTGTTTCATACGCGTTTCTACTATTTATACTTGCAAAACGAAACCACTACAGTCCCCAATACGCTAAGCGGAAACACGAACACTGATATAAATAACGATATATTGACTTTTCGTAAACACGTCCACAAAAATGTCGTTCAAAATCACATCATCATTACGAAAAGTACGCTAATTTTACAAACATCATGTGTATGAAAACATACACAAGGTTACTGTGAAACATATATAAGGAATAAAACTGTCATACTGAACAAACTTTAAACTTGATTGGTATAAACATATCAATTAGGAATAATGTTGTAGAGAAAACTATCGTACTGACTAGAGTGTTACACTGAGAATAAAATCGATATCGAAGTGTCACATACGTCAGTAAATATTACACTAGATTTGAAAAAACTGAACTTGCCTTCTCATTCCAACTTGTCATATTGACAGTCGTTAAATTAAGTATGTTCATTTAATTAAACTAAGTGGTGGCCAGCAGAGTCCAATCCATGTAGAGTGGAGACAGTTATTCACCTCAGACAATCGATGAAAGGTTGTGTAAGATCATAGGCCGATTGAAGTTAAACAATAACACCGTTGGATGCCATTTCAATGGTCTAGAAGTCAAGTTCGCGTTCGAGACCGAAGGTCCTAGGTTCGAGTCCAGATTACAGAACTGTGGGTGTGCACTACTGAGGAGTCCCATAATAAAACGAAACGACTGATCATTGCCTTCACGTTTTCAATGGTGGTCTAGATTAGATCGACTCATTAATTCAACTATTTATAAACCAGATATGTTTATTTTTCCAAACCATCCAGCTCAGAGGACAAAACTCCATCAAATTTTTCCAAGTGTTATGACCTAACTTTAGCTAACCATGTTGTTCTGTACTTAACCTAAATATACTGAAAAGATAAAATAACGGAAACCGATTATGAGATAATGAGGAAAATTGTGGGTATGCCCTAAGCTATCAGTAAACATGGTCATTTCATTTTATGTGTGTGTGCTGTGATACTGCCCGAGTGCCCAAACCGAAGCACGTGGTTTTCATAGTGGGCCACACCCCGAGCCTTTGACCGAAAGGTCTGATCCACAAGGCAGTGGAGCATCGTGAGGAGATGCAGTCCCATGGTAGCCCGTGACCAATAATTGGTTTATACGCCATTTGTTCCTTCAGGATCCTGGTTGGTTTGAACTCAGGGTTTTCCAAAATCCCTAGGTGGACTCACCGTGTCTACCGGCCCGTTTAAAAAACCGGACGGGCCCTCCCCACTCTCGGCCGTACCAGGGCATTCGGTGGTAACCTATCAATGATAAGAGCGTATAGTAGCGTTTAATTTAACAGAATACTCATGGTTTGAAAATTTACAGTGGTAATCACTAAATATCCATTTTTCTGGTTGATTCTAGTGGAAGCCTAAGAAAGTAATGAATTTTTCAATAACATGAATAAAGACAACCTATAATTATACAAACCAAGTCGAACACGATGTAAAACATTTAAGTCAACTAGTCAGTTACAAAATTAGATTATACACATTAACCAATATGACGGTTCAAGTAAAACATATGAAAAACAAATATAATTAACTATTAAAATCACTGAAATTATTAGTATAGGGTTAGGGAGATTGTTGAGTTTTTATTGAAAACATGAATCGATCAATGTTAGATCATCACGGGAAATCTGGTAGCACTGGACGGTCATTTCGTCCTAGTATGGGACGATCTCGCACGCGGGATTCGAACCCAGGACCTTCGATCTTGCTCACGAATGCGATGTAATGTATCTTCTAATTAACTGACTTTCGTATATCTATTATAAACGACAAACGTAAATATGTGGAAGATTAATCAATGACGGCGGAAAAGGCTGCAAGAGAAGGAAATATGAGAGAACTGTTTGACATAACAAAGAAACCCTCTGGAAATCACCGTAAACCAGAACGACCAGTGAAAAGCAAGGACGGCAAGGTAATCAACAACATTGAAGAACAACAAAACAGGTGGGTAGAACACTTCAAAGAACTCTTGAATCAACCAGCCCCACTGAACCCACCCAACATCGAAGCAGCACCCACGGACCTCCCAATCGATGTTGGCCCACCAACAATTGAAGAAATCAGCATGGCCATCAGACAAATCAAGAGTGGCAAAGCAGCAAGACCGGACAACATCCCAGCAGAGGCACTAAAATCAGACGTAGAGGCAACTGCAAGGATACTCCACATTCTCTTCAATAAGATTTGGGATGAGGAACAAGTACCAAGAGACTGAAAGAAAGACTTCTAGTCAAAATACTAAAGAAGGGCGATCTCAGCAAGTGTGATAACTACAGGCGCATCACTCTTCCCTCAATTCCGGGAAATGTCTTCAACAGGGTATTGTTAAACAGGATGAAGGACTGCGTAGACGCCCAACTTCGTGACCAACAGGCAGGATTCCGTAAGGATAGATGGTGTACAGACCAAATCGTAACTCTACGTATCATTGTGGAACAATCAATTGAATGGAATTCATCACTCTACATCAACTTCATTGGCTACGAAAAGGCATTTGATAGCGTGGACAGAACAACGCTATGGAAACTTCTTCGACATTACGGCGTGCCTCAGAAGATAGTCAATATCATACAGAACTCATATGATGGATTACACTGCAAAATCGTGCATGGAGGACAGTTGACAAAGTCGTTCGAAGTGAAGACCGGTGTCAGGCAAGGTTGCTTACTCTCACCCTTTCTCTTTCTCCTGCTGATCGACTGGATGATGAAGACGTCAACTTCTGAAGGAAAGCACGGGCTACAGTGGACAACTAGGATGCAGTTGGACGATCTAGACTTCGCAGATGATCTGGCTCTTCTATCGCAAACGCGACAACAAATGCAGGAGAAGACGACCAGTGTAGCAACAGTCTCAACATATACAAAGGGAAAAGCAAGATTCTCCGAGACAATACAGCATGCACCAATCCAATCACAATTGACGGAGAAGATTTCGAAGATATAAAAGCCTCTACATATCTGAGCAGCATCAATAATGAAGAGTATTATATTTAAAATTGAAGAACATCTGAGACTCAAAACAGTTGACAACCAACATCAAAGTCAGGATTCTCAATACAAATGTCTAGACAATTCTACTGTATGGAGCGGAAACCTAGAGAATTACTCAAGCCATCATCCGAAAGATACAAGTGTTTATTAACAATTGTGTATACAAAATACTTCGGATCCGTTGGCCAGCCATTGTTAGCAACAACCTACTGTGGGAGAGAAAAAACCAGATTCCAGTGGAGGAAGAAATCAGGAAGAAGCACTGGAAGTGAATGAGACATACATTGAGGAAAGCACCGAACTGCGTCACAAGACAAGCCTTCACATGGAATCCTGAATGCCAAAGGAGAAGATGAAGACCAAAGAATACATTGTGTCGAGAAATGGAGATAGACATGAGAAGAATGAACAAGAATTGTATGGAACTAGAAAGAAAGGTTCAGGACTGAGTGGGTTGGAGAATGCTTGTCCGCAGTCTATGCTCCATTAGGAGTAAGAGGCGTAAGTAAGCAAGTATATAAGTAAGTTAATGATCTCTATTTATGGCAGTTCATTGAACCTAAACACATCCAAAATAGCTCCAAGATTACAACCAATTTCGGTAAGTAGCCAAAATGTTTACAAAATAAACAACTCCGAGTTCTGTACAGTTAGAAAACAAAACAAAAAACAAATAAAACCAAATGACTATGCGTAAATCTCATAACATCCAAGTTATACATGAGAATTGGAAAATAATTAGTCGTAAATCAGAACAAATAAAATAGAAAAGTCTAATTGACTTATTATGGTATACAAAAAAAGTGATATTAATTACCAGTGGCAAGAAGTCAAGAGTTGACAACTACAATAATGCATTTACAAACTCATATGAGAGATAACACTAATAATTTTCAAGTCTTGTGGAACATGAATAATACAAATAAACTAACTCATTTAACTTTTATAAATACATAAGTGAATAAACTTTGTTTCCACAATAGTGATTAGCACCATTGAACAATTTTTTTTCTCCACTCTTTTCAGTTTATTTTAAAGACGGTATAAAAAACAGTGGAGTGAAGAACTACTACTATTTGTTAACAATGATTAAGAATGATATTAGTTATTGTTTATATATGTTGTCTGTATGATCGGTTAATTGTTTAAACTACAAATCAACATATACGTAAGCATTCATTCATTTGACTTGCAGTAAAAGTCAGATAGTGATTCAGTGAAAGGGATTTGTTTCATAGTTTGATCTTAGACAATCTAAATGTCTTGACTTCGGTCCTCCAAGTAATTGTGAATGTACTGTAGTGACCTACTTTTACCAAGAGAACGCGATTGATATAATGGAAACAATTATTATTATAACCAATTGTACTAGTGATTGTTTTACTGTACTTGTTTAACTGTACTAAAAACATACATTCTTCCGTTGACTGTGAATTTGCACGCTCTCGGTTACGCTCACTTATTTTATTTATTTATTTCAACACATAAATATTGGTACAAGAGGGCACCAAATATATATGCGCCACACCATATTTGTGTGTGGGCTGTGATACTACCCGGGTGCCCAGACCGAAGTAGGTGGTTTTCTTAGGGCGCCACACCCCGAGCCTTTGACCTAAAGGTCTGACCCACAAGGCATTGGAGCATCGTGAGGAGATGCATCCCCATGGTAGCCGGTGACCAACGATTGGTTCATACGCCATTAGTTCCCGCGGGATACTGGAGCCCATGTGCACCATTGGTTTGGAATCCGGTTAAAGCGCCGGACATTCGCTTTTCGTCCACTCATTTTCGTAAACAACACCCCCGCCACGAGAGGGCAGTGAGTCGGACTTCCCTGAAAGAAGCTGTATACGCGTGGCCGTGTGAGAGTATTTCGAGAGGGAGGGCGAACCCACCCCACTCTCGGCCATACCAGGGCATTTGGGAGCTCAGTAGTTCCACTTGTACTCTTTGGCACGATTTTGGTATTTTTTCGATACTACGAGATTCCCAACAAATATTTCTTATTGCAACCTTCAATTGCCTTCTGATTTTTGGCCTACGGAGTGATCTAACGCAGTAACTGGCACGTAGTTTCACTGCAGTGGTGATCATAATCAACCGCGACTCGACACCACGCCACAACGCTACAGTACATTGCAGAGAATTCCTATTCAATGCTTTTTGATTTTCAATATGAATTCACTCAGTACTAAAGACATAAAAATATGGTAAACATGGTTTACTAGCTAATGATTAATCAGTTTAACACAATCACATAGTCACGTAATCGAAATAATATCCAACTCAATGAATAAAAATTACATCATTGCTTAGATTTTGACCTGGTATATATAATAACAGTGACTGTTGTTTGTCTTACATCATTAACAAAGGACAGTACAAAGTTTAAGTATCATTGAAGTTTACAGGATAATTTCAGTTTGGTAAAAGTGCTCTTTGAATACTTAAATCTGATTTAAACATTTTGGTATGGACAACTTTGAACTGTAAAGCAATAGATGAATTCTTATCATTCTGTTCCAGATATGATAATACACTTTCTAAAAAAACTAATCCATACAAGTTAGGGGAGAAATCGTAGATCCAAGTAATGTAACAATACTATGTATAAACTGCACGAAGTGTATTTAAATCGCGTTTTGGGATACCTAAATGTGCAAAACTGAACTTTCAGTAAATTGGGATGATCCTGTTTGCCTATATTTAAACTTCTTAGAAAATGGGAAACCAACATATATTTAGCTTGATAGTAAGGTGCACTGAGAAGGTAAATGTGATTAGTCATTGTTTAAAGAACACTTAAGTAACTTCTCTTCATCGGGATAGTGTATTTACATAATATTAAATCCACAACGTTTTGGAATTATCAGTTCTCAACTATGCCTGTGAGATTACATTTCTTTCGTTGAATATTATCCGATAGCTGTATGTTTGAATTTCACGGCCCTTGATCCTTCCACTTTTTCATTTTGCATAAATCAAATAACCGTCGGCAATTTACTCAAACCGCCCGCAGTATTCGATAGTCAGTGTCGGGTCAAATAGCTCAGTAATAGCATCTCACACAGCGAGGATGAGTGATAAGGGTCCGGATCCCATGTAAAGAACCAGTTGCCCCACGACTAAAGGTGCGCCTTGATGATGAGTACCAAACAGCACGAAATACATGTTCAGGGCTTCCTCCGACTATCTTTTAGCTTAGACCACAAATTGCAGTTCTTTGCAAACCCATCTCGAATACTGTATTATGATTATAATCAGATCAGTAATAATGACTAGAAAATGGAGAATATTTGTTACTATTTACTGACTAATTATTGTCATGTCAGACAGAGGAGATAATACCTACTCAGTGGTAACATCGACGACTGTGGTATAGATCAAACTGAACGGAACACATTATTCTCCTGGAGACGAGAAATGTGATTGACTGTCGAATAACACTAAGGCTTCATCCAGATTGTTCTTAGCCACCAAAGACATTGGAACTTAAACCTGCCCAGTGATAACGGACATGAAAAACGTGACATGTTACTGTTCAATGACCAATTAGTGTAAACCATAATATCAAGTTTTTTTCTGTCAACGAACAACATTAACCACTTGTCTTAATCAAACCCGCCCTTAAGAACCTGATTATTCGAAACAACAAACCAATCGCTACACATAAGAATAGTTCATCTGTGACTGTCTATAGCTGCTACCTTGATGTTATAGGCCGGTTTGCATATTGCAATGACACAGACGAGCTATACTGTCGGTTATATCTTAGTAAAGGTTAAACAACGGACAACTTCTGACAACCATTGATGAACTAGTATGATATATATACATATATATATATATATATATATATATATATATATATATATATATTCTTATCGCATAACTATTCAGTAACTGGATTATGTATACCTATATATTGATGTCTGAACTCAACTTGTAGGGCTAGGAGGAAAAAGGACCGATAAGGAAGCTAGGCTGCTCATACCAGTTGAACGTCATTGCTTTAACACAGTGCTGAGATTGTACTCCGATTGGTGAATAATTCACGTGATAATTAGCCGGAATTAAAATCACAACAGTTGGGACACTCGTTCGTTTGGTAGATAGATCGGAGAACAATAAGACTAGACAAAACAATTTAAGTTTCAAAGGAGAAATCAGACTAATGACTGAACAGGGATGTGACGGTGGCAAGATGTTTCTCTCGGACAACTAGTATCTACAGAGATGCTGCCTTCCCATAAGGGAAGGGAGGCATTAAAATGTTCTGCACTAAATGTGCACCATTTCACCTTGTTCCGCGGATTTCCATCGCTTGCGGTATGGTTTTAGAAGTATAAAACTAACACATTATGAAATGCTATAAAAAACCCGTGTACGATCGACCTCAAGACAACTGCTTTTTACGGTTTACGTTCACGGTCCATGTTGTCCAGATCACTACCTATCTAGTTTTCTGTTCAGGTACCTCATAAAAAGTACACTCCCACAGTTTAGGCAACCGGGGAGTTGAAACCACCCATACACCATTAAAAGCAATCAAAAATCATGTTCTGACTAATCATTTTACCGATAAGTTGTAAAATAACACAACCGAAAGTAACAGTAATAATATTGATAACAGTAACAATAGGCCGATATATATATAAGCATGAGTAAAAATAACTAAATACTCAACATCATCGTCAAATTCAAAGATAAACATGAATGATAGAAGCATGAACATCGAGAGAAGAGATAGAAAATAGGAAAAAGAAATTACTGTGCAAGTTAAATTAGAATTAATGATAAATGTGAATATTGGTAAGTTGATACCAATTTAATTTGTTTTCTCTTTAAATTTTTCTATTAGTTGATGAGATAAAACTAGATTTGGATGGATTCATAATGGAATTATTAGAATTGCTGAAATTATCATTAGGATTATTATTGCCACTAATAGTAGACGTGGTAATGGTGTTGATGTTAGCATTAGTAATAGTAGCAGTGGAAGTGGAAGCAGTAACACTATTCTTGTTATCAATGGAGACAAGTGTTAAGTTATTTTTGTCGTTTGTGTTATTATTATTATTATTAGTATTAGTATGACTACTACTGCTACAGCCACCTCCAGTATTAATATTATCTGATTGTACATGACATTGTACAGCAGCTGATCTTAATGAACAGAGACAATTATTTTGTGATGCTAATGCAGCATTTATTCCATCATCAAATCCATCATCACGTTCTTCACTTCCAGTAGCTGGTCGTGCAAAATCCCATATTAAAATAGTATCATCATGTGATGATGAAACAATTTGAAAATCATCAAATTGTAAACGAAACACACGACCAGTATGCTGTTGTAATGTATGAATACATAATTGATTTGGTTTAGAACGAGGATTGAGTGCAGCTTTTAAATTCCAAACTTTAATTTTTCTATAAAGTAATTAATCAAAGTGAATTAACAATAGTGAATACAATTAAAATGTAACAAATAATAATAATAATCAAACAAATTAATTTTCTTAAAGGTTTCAAGTACCTCTTGACGACTAATAACCAACAGTTAGTATAAAATCTAATTATGGTGAATTGTAGTTAAATAACTAACCTCTAACCAATATCTTACATATATCAACATAGTGAACATGATTTCAATATAAATAGACTAGTAATTAAATAATAATTTGATCGATACAATGTAATCCGTATTAAAGGATTAGATAAGCATAAGATTAGTGACAATGTTATTCAATGATCGATTAATTAAAAATATGCCCCAAATGCTCTGGTACGGCCGAGAGTGGGAAGAGTCCGCTCTTCCTCTCGAAATGCTCTCACATGGCCACGCGTATATAGCCTTTGCCAGGGAAGTGCTACTCACTGCATTCTCGCATCAGCGGTGTTGTTTACGAAATCGAGAGGATGAAAAACGAATGTCCGGCGCTTTAACTGGGTCGGTGGACATGGAGAGTCCACCTGGGGGAGTTGGAAAACACAGATTCCAAACTATTGGTGTACATAGGTTCCATTATCCTGAGGGAACAAATGACGTATGAACCAATCGTTGGTCACCTGCTACCATCGGACTGCATCTCCCCTAAGAAAACCACCCGCTTCGGTTTGGGCACCCGGGCAGTATCAAAGCCCTCACACATATCAAACAAGGTCTGTCTGGCGCATATGTAATTGGTGCCTCCTTGTACCAATATCTACGTGTTAAAATAATTAATTAATCAATTAAAAATATAGTGTATCTAGAGTTTATATATATATATATATATTGCACTGTTCAAAATATGTCAGTTCCTCTTATTATGAACATATTGTACATGGTGCGACTTATAGAGTGAGTAATGATTAAAGTTAAGCATAGGTTATGTAATAAAAAAAAGAGCAGATGAATAATTGAAGTTATCATTTTCAATGTTATGGCAGCACACAATACATACACTCTTAATCGCTAATATTTGCTAATCTTTCCGCAAACTGTTGGGGACGTTAGATCCTTAGAACTCACTTGGAAAAGGACCAAATTGTTAGGTTTGAAGCTAACACGAGTTCATTTGACCTGCAAACGAGAACAAAGACTCAGTGACCAAGACCAGTAAGCTAGCTATTTGATGCGTCCCAGCCCCGCTAACTAGAGGGAGAAGTCCAAGCTTGGAATGGGAAAGTATATTCTGCAAACAGCCAGAAACGAGCGATAACAACAAACACAATTCAAAACGTATATTTACATTGCAAAACCGTCCTTGGGGAGAGTTACAAAATAGCATAATAAAAGACGCAACGGAACAATGGCATTTATGATTCTCCCAAGTGGGAAATACAACATGAAGGTGACAAGAGCGCCTTTGACGCGAAAACAAAGAAATTCAAATTTTCTAGATAAAATTACAAAATTAAGTCCTTTCCCAAGTGAGTTCTGGGAATCTAACGTCTCCAACACCTGGTTAAGGAAAGTATAATTTTCGCAACTAATGATTAGATAATTTAGTTGGTATAATTCGGAATCAGTAGCAATGGTGCAGAAGCACTCAATACTCTTCCTCTTACCTTAGATATTGACTTTTAAAATCATCCTACATATTTTGTTCAACAAATTAATTTTTAGTTGTATAGAGACGTATTGTCTATGCTGAGTGTTTCTAATTTCATTAAAACTGTCATTGTTTCTACTGCTCTGGGATTTGTCTTGATACTTTTATTTTTCTGTGCTGGTGTACCATGGCAGCTCGAATCGACAGATATATGTGCCAGTTTTTATGCCACTTATGACTGATTGATTGTCCTTGAGGAAATTTAAAATACATAGGGAAACTTTCCATACATTGCATACAATATAATAATATTAATATTAATAGCAAAAACAACACTTACCCATCATATGCACCTGACACAATACGTTTAGAGTCAAAGCGGATACACCGTACTAGTTCTTCATGTCCTTCAAGAACTCTGAAACATACACCAGTCTCAATATCCCAAATACGGATTGTATTATCGGAACTTCCGGAAACCACTAATCGATCACGATATTGTAAACAAGCAATACCTCGACGATGACCTGTCAATGTACGCACGTAAGCACATGTATCCGTAGCCCAAACCTATAATTATTTGAAAATCAATCAAACAAGTTGAAAGTCTAAGATGATTGAAGTTTAATCAAATAAGACATAATAATCTGAAAATAAATATAATAAGTTTACTCACTTTGATTGTACGATCACCACTAGCTGAAACAATGTACTTATCATCGAAATCAACAACATTAACAGCAGCTCGATGTCCAACAAGAACTTGACGTAACTGAACATCTTTTGGCCAAGGACCCATATCCCATACTGCAATACTGCGATCCTAAAATTGATGAAATAATGAAACAAAGGGAAAATATAACTTTAAACACTGAACTTGTTGATATTATAATGTACGGGAAATGTAATATTTCCTGAGAACAATCAACTAATCAGTTAGTTATAAAGAACTTAGAACCTGGCATATATGTGCATTACACCAAGACGCTACACTATATAAACACAACCAGAAAAAAATTATCAAGAAGAATGACATAGTAGGTAGTATCAGTGGTAGTAAAATAAATTATAATATAGAATATATGACTAGAGAAGAAAAAATAAATTCACTGAATCAATGGTGTGCTACAGAAAACACACGTTTAGATTACCATTTTGAAATTTCTAAGCTACATATATGAAACCACAACCTGATACTCTGAAGTTTGCATTCTTTGATCAGTTGAATTTTAATGATACTTTTAAATTTTCGATAAATACCAATGCACTTCATACTGTAGCATTGATGTTAGTTGGAAGTGTATATAAAACCTTCCATTTTCTCACTATTTAGCTGGAGTTTTGTTGTCTGAGCTGGATGATTTAGTTGACCAATCAAGATCGAGATCGACAGGACAAGCTGTGAGTCATATGTTGGGAAATCCGAACACTTCACTTCTACCTGAAGTTTGTGCCAATGACGTCATTCAGAAGAACAATGAAAGTTCTACGACCAAACCATCCAGCTCAGAGTGTGGAACTTTACCTGAGATACAAATTTTCCACACCATCTCGAATTTTCTATCTTCTTAATTATTAGAAGTATGCGATAAGAGAGTAATGTATCAGAGGTGAAAACATGCTTAGGTGTTTGCTGTTATGATGTCTAGTTTTCAAATCATGTGGTCGACACTGATAGTAATAATGAAGTCAAAAAATTACAAGTACTAAAGAAGATGAAAGTATTTTGTCAAAGATAACACTCTTCAAATGAAAATGAACTAAAAAGATCATAAGTCTAGGATACATTCACTTGATAATCGGAGTTATTATCATTGTGTATTATTTTTATGAAGAAACCTATATCTCATTAAAGTTAACATGGTAATGACAAACAGTACTTCTACAACTAAGGTATCTAGATAACAATGTATAACGATTACATTCATTGACGTTACATGATAGTGCAAATTTTTATATACACAAAATCAGATTAGAACAGGTTAGACATTTTAGATAAACCTAATAGACATTGGAGTACGGAAGCTAGTTAATTGTTGATTACAACAATCACTTCCTAATGTTTTCTATTATTTACTACTAATGCTATTACTACCTTCACAAGGCTAGAATTTGTCTTCACAATTTCATCTCGCTGTATTACTGTGGTGTGACTACCTGAACCGATGTAATATGTTGCATATGACTGACCGATCGCTCCCAATCATCATATTTCAAGGTTAAGAACTCACCCAACCCAGACTAATTTGACTTTGGCCAGTAGGACTCAATTACCACAAGTACGTAAACATGAACATGATAATTGAGTAATCATGTTAAAAGAAAGGCAACTAAAATTTTCATAAGACACCTCTTTATAACTGGGGAAAAGTATGATATAATTAACTCCGCCTGTAGCTCTTCCAGGGTTACTGCTAGTCCCGAGACCGGATTAAGGAGAGTTTGGCATGGGGTCAGTGACCCCATCCCGTAAAAAACAACCTTGCTAAAACAACGCTAACCAGAATAAACAAATTAAACCATTTAAACTCTGGCCTGCAAGTTGAAGGATCTTCATTCAGAAGAATTATGACGTCTCATGATGAAAGCCGATATTCTTCGAAAGTAACGGGGCCGATGCTCCTTCTAACAACCAATCGATCACATTTGTATCACTAAAACATTCAGCAGGTCAATGGAAGACGTGAGACCCATGAGGAGCTGACATAGATTCAGATCATCACCTGACTGTAGCCAAGATGAAACTGGAGCTAAAGAAGAAATGGACAACTTGGGAAACAGTAATAGAAAGGTTTATTACAGTCTTCCTTCGACATACTGATAAAAACAATGAATTCAAGATAGCTCTCAACAACATCTTCCGAGCCCTACAAGATCTACTGAAAGAAACTACTATGTAGGACAATTGGAACGGGATAAAAGAAGCACTAACTTCAACCTGTCAGGTTCTGGGAAGCAAGAAGCATTATCATAAGTAACGCATCTCTATCAAAACCCTGGACAAGATTCAAGAAAGGAAGAACAAGAAGATAGCAATTAACAACGGTCGAACAATGACAGAGAAAGTCAAGGCACAAGCTGAACACTCTATAGCATTAGAGCTGACAAGTAGAAATACATGAAAAACCTAGCAACGGCAGAGGAAAAAGCTGAAAGAGAAGGAAATATGAAACAACTATACGACACAACGAAGAAACTGACGGAAATATAGTACACCAGAGAGACTAGTTAAGGACAAAGAAGGCAAGTCAATCACTGAGATTCACGAACAGAAGAACAGATGGGTAGAATACTTCGAGGAACTCTTGAATAGGCCAACTCCACTCAACCCACCGAACATCGAAGCAGCACACACAGACCTCACTGTAGTTGTCACTCCACCAACGATCAAAGAAATCAGGATGGCCATTAGATAAATCAACAGCACCTGATAATAAGCTGAAGCACTGAAATCAGACATAGAAGTAACTGCACAAAGGAAGGCCAAAAAACACTCCGTCGAGAATTCGAAGCAGACTGTAGTGTCAGTTATTATGTCAAGCCCATATACCTTATTCTAGCTTCCGGACATCCCATTTTATTCATTCTACTCGAGCCATACTTTGACCTTGTTATTTATCCGCTTATCAATCTAGACTGTTTTTGTATGAACGTATATGTGTGTGCCCTTCTTATCCCATTAATCACATGTCTGTATCTTTATTTTGTCTGACTATAAATATTGAGCAACGCTTGACTAAAATGGAGTTGGCTTCCCAGCCATCTTCCATACGTGTCATTTTGCTTTGCTATGTTTCATTCGCTTCATGTACGAAATATATGTATTCTCAAGTCAATTTTCGTTATTCGACTTATTTAATTCCGTTATTGGATAACGCGATTTAAGTCGACGATGATATACGAGAATAGGCGATAACAAACATCCATACGATCTTAGAGTCAGATCCATGGGGCCACCAAAAGACATCAAGAGGATGAATAGCAACTGGAAACAAGTGAAAAGGATTGTCCAAGACAGAGTTGGATGGAGAATGCTGGTGGACGGTTTATAATCCTTCACGAAGGGTAACAGACATAACTAGGTAAGTGTGTATACTTAATGATGGGTGAGTCATAAACAATGTAGCGCCTAGTGGAGATGCGAGTTAGCTCCAAGGTGCAATAACATACTAGAACAACGAGAACAAGTTAGCAAGATGTGTAGAAAAAGGACCAAAAATTGCGACCCATTCTGAGCCATATCATCCAACTTCTTAAACCACTCGATTGCGTTTGTCAGTAACAGTCCGCACCTACCAACAACACACCTCAGATTAACAATCAATGATTCCATGTAGTGATATACCAACTGTTGACTTGGTCAACCCTATCTTTCTTCCAATTAACTCCTACAATATTAAAAATTGATCATTCTTCAATATAACCAATGTTATTGAAGAACTATTTTGTCATTTCAATAAACTTTCCTGGATTTTACAGTAAGGTGCATTATGATGATGAACATAGTAAATGTTGTTAAAGAATCTTCATTCAAAATGGCTACTTATTATTGTACTGACATGTATACATGATATAAATCAGTTCGAATTTAAAATTAAAAAAATGGATAACCTGTAAAATAATCCTCAGGATGCCTAAAATATTACGTGACATCTAGAAAGTAATATATTCGAGAACACATCCACAACTATACAAGTTCACTTAATACAACGCCGAATTGTGTGTTCACAAATTCATTTCTACCAGCAAAATATTGCATTATTTATTTATTTGAACACATAAACATTAATGCAAGGGGGCAACAAAATGAATATGCGCCACACAATAAAAATGAGTTTGTGAAGGGATAGAGAAAGGAAGGTGAGTATGATAAAAAACAACAAAACTGAATAGAAATTAGTATATAGGAGTGAAATAATAATAGTAATAGCAATAACAATAATGATAGTAATATCCTCATTATTATTATAACAATGATAATGGGAGAAGCGGTTAAGAAAAATACACACAGTAGAATTGCCGCTAGCTTCTATTCTGGGCCATGTTTGATAACGTCTCCAGCCACTGTGTTGCGCCATATCTAGGACCCCAGCGAGGGGGTAATGAAGGTCCAATAGAAGTCAGTCCTATACAACTTTCACGCCACGAAACCACATCATACATTGACCACCTCTCCGCTTTTTCCAACCAGTCCTAACATCGGCAAATTATGAATGACGTGGAGACAACACCTGTAGTACATCCCATCTACCCTATTTAGAGCTATGAGAAGTGTATTAGATACGCTGCGGATAAATAAGTCGTAAGTTTGCTTATTCTAATAATAAAATTAATGTAAAATACAAAAATAACACAGTCTAGGAGTAATCCATTCACCAAGAAACTTGTGCGCTTTAATGTAGAAAACAAATGTTGGGTTTTAAATATATGAAAAAGGATATGGTTTATATCGGATCACCACTGTTCTCCAGCTATTCATCAATATATTGATTTACTATTATATGAAAATGAAAACAAATATTTGCATAAATGCACTTTTAAAAGAATAAAAATAAACAATATGTCGCTTACTTTTGAACATGTTACTAGAATATTATTACGAAACCGTAAATGCAGCACAGCTTCAGCATGATGATTAATAACATTTAAACAGCATCCAGTGGATAAATCCCATAAACGAACTGTTGTATCACTGGAACCACTGATCAGCAAATTCCCGATGTATTGCAAACATAAAACGGAACCTGAATGTCCTTCAAGGACCTAGATTTTTTTTTAAAAATAATCGAACAGGAAAGTGATACCTAAACAAGTTGCTTTCATCAAAGTTTAAGTTAGATGAAAAAGAATGCAAGGGTCTGTTGATGATACAATTTTTGGAGCACTGATAAATAAATGAATTTTAAATATTGAAATTGTAATATCTGAACTTCCCTACAATTACTTCAGTTTGTGAAATGGGGTACCATCTACTAGTTATAATACCAAAAGATGTTAATCACAGTAAGATATATGATATTTAGGTTGCATTAATTCATCTAATCCATCTTCAAACACCGAATTAAAAGTATTATTTGTGATAAAACGTTCTTTCATATCATCTGAATAAGAACAGTTTGAAAGATAACCTTTGCTTGCACAATCTGAATTAGGTCTAAGGGCAGATCTTAAAAATGTTCAAAACAGTAGTTGAAAGTAGAGAATTTTAGGTTATAAGCTGATGTAAACTAACACTGTCTCCATGGTTAATTTGCTTAGAGATGAATATATCGACGCTCTAGTGAAAAACACCGGTTTATGGAATTGATTGACTAATAATGACATTATAAAAAAGTTGCAAATTAACATGGATATTACATGCCGATTGAATGGTACACTCAGATATATACAGACATAACGTTCATTTTTATCTGATCTCAAAATAAAATGATTAATGTTACATTAAATCACATGTTTATCCAATAGATTGGCAATACACTAAAAAGAAATGATTTTCCAAAATTAATCCAGTGTTACATACCATATAGGTTCTAATGGTCATTTAGTTTTGTGGAGCAAGTGCTCGGAATAAAAACAAGGAAAACATAAAATATGAATATTATGAAAGGTAGTATTGTTAACCTTTACATAAAATAGTGTTTTTTACACTAAGTCAGTCAGCTACAACGTAGGAGCAGGCACATATATGCATCGGTTCAAGTTGCCACACATCATTAGCACAACAACATGAATACAAAACTCATAGAAGTAGTCAATTCAATGGTAGTAATTTATAAAAGAAAGATTGTGTATAAGGATATAGTACAGGAAGAAAGAATTAGTTCGTAGAAATAAAGGTATAAAGTTTACGATAACCCATCAGTGAAATCGACTTAGAATAAATCCATTGGTTTTTTTTTTGTGACCCTTTGGTTCAAATCATTAATAGATGTCTTTGCTGTTTCCACAGCTGATTGTACATCTTTCCAAGCAACATCTGGATCAGCCTCGTTTCCAGAACTATCTAAGTGTGACCTCAGTTGTTCATGGAATTCACCTTTGGCTTCCTCCTGTATCCAGTAGAATAGTGACTTCTAACCCCTGCAAACTACCCATTATTGTTATAGGATATACGGATTTAGAATAATATGAAGACAAATGACAGAAACTAGTGTCACCTTGATTCCAGAATTTATTATGCCTTAGATGGTAGTTGGAGGTAGTCCCTAGCCTAGACTTCTCTGTCCGCGATTTGTAGAAGGGCTTTTGCCGGGTGCACTACGACAGCACTTGCTACACATGCCACCAAACAGTTTACAGGATCTTAAAACCACAGTCTTTCGTTTAATGACCGCTGATAAGTTAGCAAGCACTTCAACTGCACCCTATTCGACAGCAACGGCTATCGGAGAGTCTAGTGTATCGCATCAGTGTGACTCCGCTCAAACTATTTCCGTCTAGACAACCGCTAAACTCCGCCCGGAGCCTCTCCGGGGGCTACCGCCGGTCCCAAGCCCAGGTAGAGAGGAGGGTTGGGCATGGGGTTAGCGACACCATCCTGTAGAAAACTAACTCGCTAAAAAATGCTAACCACAAAAAATTATTCAAACCTTTTAAACTCTGCCCTGGGAGTCAGGTGTTCATTTAGAAGAGTTATGACGCCTCATGATGAAAGCCGAGTTCCTTCTGAAGTTACGAGGCCGATGCCCCTTCTGACAACCAGAGCAACCACTTATTTAGGTACGTGGAATCTTCGCACAATGTGGGACACCGGGAGAGCCTTCCAAATTGCTGCAGAAATGCGGAGATACAACCTATAGGTGCTTGGGATCAGTGAAACACATTGGACGAAAGTTGGACAACAACGACTAACCTCAGGAGAGCTTCTGTTATACTCCGGCCATGAAGAAGAAAATGCCCCACATACACAAGGAGTTGCATTGATGCTGTCCAAACAAGCACAAAATGCACTTATAGGATGGGAATCTCATGGACCAAGGATCATCAAATCCTCCTTCAAAACAAAGAAAGAGGGCATTTCAATGAACGTCATCCAATGCTATGCGCCTACCGACGACTTACAATGAAGACGCTAAAGATTCATTCCACGATAGGCTGCAGTCAATCATCGAGAAGTGCCCAACAAAGGACCTGACCATTCTGATGTGAGATTTAAATGTCAAGGTTGGAATGGACAACACCGGATATGAAGACATCATGGGATGACACGGACTGGGAGAAAGGAACGAAAATGGTGAGATTTGCAAACCTATGAGCCTTCAATAAACTGGTCATAGGCGGTATTGAATTTTAAAAATTTCAACAACTTACTTGTGTACAATGGTAACCGTCGGAACATGTTGCTGCATTGAAACCTTCTTGATTTGGTGCTTCAACAGCTGCTCCTGCAGCCGTAGGAGCGTCACTTCTCACCCTGACTTTATGCCCAGACTCATCAGGATTGGGAGTAGTAGTACAATCAGAACTAGATCCTTTATTTTTATTGATTGCACAAATGTTTGGAATTCTTTGCCACACCTTAATAGTATCATCTCTTAGACCGCTAACAATTTTATGCTTATCATACTGAAGACAATAAACGCCTTTTGTGACATCGCTTCGACATGGTATCCGAGTTAAATGATACTGACCACGGGTCCAGTTATCTTCGACGCGCTGAACAGAAAAAACGGTGGACAATTTGTCAAAATTAAGCAAGGAAATAAAAATAAACGCAGAAATCTGAGGCTACTCATTTACAATAAATTACACTTAACTACATAAACGCTATTATTTACCTAACGACACCAATAGGACTACTGATACTACTAGTCTAAATGACAATGATAGTCAGCAGCTGAAGACCACAGGTAAAAAATTACCACCAATGCATCGAAGACTTTAGGTGGCACGGCTCACAATCATTAAAAATGATATAAATGGATCCATCCTTATCTTTCGATTTTGAATTTCAGTAATCCCTCATACATCTTTCTGAATCACATTTTAATTGTTTTATCTTTTTTATTATCATTTTTACTACATTTCGATCTCGTTTGTCATTATCTTCATTAAATTCATCTCTCTGTAGTGATACATACAATATGGTAATATGAACTGATGCATATTTGTTCAAGGTTCTATATTTAGTATAATGAACTGATTATTAACTACTGAAATAGTTTTCATTCCAAATACTTAATATACACTTGCAGTAATATCTTGTTATAAGAAAACAAAAATTGTAAAAGCCAAAAAAAACATTAAAAGGGTAATTATCATATTTTTTTACAATATGTACTGAATACATGAAGAAGAAAATCTCAACAACAACAACAACAACATTAACACAAGACTACAGAATGTGAACAGTTTAGTTGGTTTATACACGAGTAGAATATAAAAAAAGGTAGAATGCAATGAAACACATGTGACCTAAAAATTGGATGAAACAAGTGTCTACATAGAAATAAATAAACTGAAATAAAATTAACAAATATTTATTTGACTAGAAAAAAAAAAGATTCAGTAATATAAATAGAAAAATGTTATCGAATGAAAGAGAGAAAAAATGTCGAAAATACTTGTCGCTAACTAGAACAGACAAATAGAGACAGGCAAACATTATCAATATACATTAGCATGAATAGTTGCTAACGTTATGAAAATTCCCTATATACTTATATTGTAACTGATTAGATCATATTTAGATGAAAAACAACCATGACCTGTTACAAATTGGATGATATTCGTTAAAAATTTATAGATACTACAATCATACTAGTAATTGTTAATACTGATAAGTAGTTTTTACAGGAAGAAAAATGAGGAAAATTTGATGCGCAAAAAGAACTGCAGAATATAGGGTTAGAGGTGGATGGAATCGTTTAGATCCATTTTTATAATATCAAAGGATTATATCTTGACAGACAGGAAAGCTTTCATTTTCGTTGTATACAATAAAAGCTAAGAAATTCAACTTTCTACTCAATAAGTTACTTACAAAAAAGTTGATTACAAACTTGCATAACCATAAGCCAACCATTTTAGTTATGAAAAATTTTCTACAATGTTTTATCATATCGATCATCATGATAAGTACAAAGAAACTAATAAACTGATTAAATATTTGAAATACTAATAAGGGTAAATAGCTATCCTTTTCATATCTCCGATAAGTACAGGATGAATAGAATTAAAGTTGTTAAAGGTAAAAAGTTGCCACCGATTTTCTAAACTATTACGTGTACTTCGATCTCAACGTCCTATAGAACTGTAGTGGAGGGACGATTTAAAAGTTTAATTACTAGGCGCTTAACCGTTAAGTTGTAAGTTCATAACCACTTCAAGACTGACCACAGATAACACTTGAAAGCTAATCATGACATTATTGTATGACAACTAGAACCGATGTACATACTTATCAGGTTCTACGTTGCACTGAATGACTGACTCACTGTTACAAGCGCACACAACCGTTAAGTGTTAAACTGAACATGACTTTCTACATGACGTGGCTTGTGAATATAGGTGAAACAAATGCACAAAGACTTTACCATAAACAAAGCTAGATCATAGTAAAATAAAAAAAGCGAGAGAGAAGTAAATAAAAAAGCTTACTGCTATATCACGAATTATGCGAGGATAAAGTTGTTTGTAGAAGCGATGGGCAAACATAACTGTTTCGTAAGAGAGTGCATCATGTAGATCTGTCTCCATGGAAAAAGAAGTTGCACTCACAAGCCGATGATTTAATCCATCATTCGCATTATATGGGCTTAAAGAACAACTAGGTGTGTTGGATGCATCGGTTGTAGAATCTCTTGAAAATGGGATACTTTGAGTTCTCGATACGTAGGAGTGTGTATCAGTAGGATATATTAAGGAATGTTGAATGTCTGAATGACACTGGCATACTAGAGATTGCTGACGATTTACACTAACAGTTGATTCTAGTTTCGGAGAAAGTTTTGATGCTTCACATTCCATGCAAGAATTACTATCAAGGAATGGGGAGAATTCAGTTAGTTTATGCCTAACACCTATGGGGACCCGACGTCGCTCGAGTAATGCAGGTAAATAAGCTGGATCAGAGTGGTCAATAAATTCAATCCATCCTCTACGTTCACACAGCCCATGCCAAACTGGATCAGTAGCTACACGACAAGCTAGTAGACGACGCCACAGTTGATACTTTGCAACACTCCACTGCCATCCTCTAGAAGCGAGTTCAACTGAAAGAAGACTAGATGCATCTAGCTGGACTAAAATCATTTCAGCAAGATAAGGAACACCGCGATCTAAGAAATTATTAAAAAATTCAGAAACAGATTAATGATTTTTGAAATGACTGACTGATCAATATTCTATTTAGACCAATTGTGTGCGAAAATAGTTCGATACACTTTCAAAAACATGCTTTTAGAAATACACCTACATCTGATATTTATGGCCATCATATCAAGTTATGTAAATTCTATCGAGTACAACTTCTTTTAGTTTAAACACATAAAACGTACTAGATATCGTACTAATTCATGTTATTTATGCAATATGAACTAATATTAGACAGTATTACAATGTATACACATCAAATTCCCATACAATTTCTAGAAATGTATAAAGGTGACTTATCTAAAAGTTGACAAATAACTCAGTTCTGGCCTGATTTTCTACTGACTAAAAGTGATAACGTGACTAGTAAACTAATTGATAAACTTGAAATGCCACAGATTTCCAAAGCAGTAGCATTCAAGTAACGTCGCGTCACTAGCATAGAATTTGTTTAATCTTATAGATTGTGCAAGTTTACTTACTTTGGAGCGCAACAATAAAATCACGCTTTAGGAGAGGTTCTAAGAAATCATTGATTTGACTTTGTTGAAAGTGAGAAATTTTCGACAACAGGTTGCAAATGAAGTCAACTTGGTCTCCATTTGACCAAGAAGTAAATGTATCAATGCAGTTTTTCTTCTCCATAGAAACTGGAGAGCTATTATTATGCAGGCGCTTTTTCTTTTGATCGACAGGTGTGCTAGTATCAGACGACGGCTTTGACCGTTTGATATTGGAAATGCAAGTACAGTGAACCTAAATAAAGGAAAAGTTAAGAACAAAGCGAAATTAGTAAAGCAACTGTGAATCACAATAATTATAAGCAGACGATCCATCAACGAACAAATCGGGTTTGATTATCAAGCTGATTCTGTGAAAATAACTATACCAGGACAAGTGATAAAACGCGAGTCATTCAGTGGCAGAGTTTGACAATGGTGTCCTTCCAAAATAAAAAAGTTTCGATGTTTTTACCACTAGTTTTTTGTTAAGGAAACAACAAAATTAATCCTAAATTAACAGTTAAGATATATCATAGCTGTAACTGAGGAATAAACGACTTTACAAGTTAGTTAGTTAACTAACCTAGGAACAACAAAAACTGCGCATTAACTAGTGAGGTAAGACAAGTTGCTCTTTGCTTTTTCTTAATCCACTTATATCTTAGTAACAATAACACGTAAAGGTGGAAGATGACCAGAGATCAGTAATATGTTTCAAAACTATTCCAGTCGATGAAGGTTCAGAATCTTACCGACCGAACTGTTATAAATTTGTACTGCTTATTATTTATTTATTTAAACACACAAACATGGGTACAAGAACGCACCAAATAGACATGCGCCACATAAATCATTCGATAGGATACTGACCGGGTGACCAAACCTAAGCAAGTGGTTTTCTTAAGGGGTCACACCCAGAGCCTTCGACCTGAAGGTCTAATCCACAAGGCAGTGGAGCAACATCAGGAAATGCAGTCCCATGGTAACCGGTGGGGTTTACCTGTTTGGGGTCTGCGCAACAACCGTGATTGGTGGCTGGAAACTTTGAGCGACATTACTCAGAATCGTTAACAATGGCGCCGATGAATCCACCTATCTTTTTCATGATTTTGAATTTCAGTATTCCTTTATACATACTTTTCCACTTTGTCTTTGCGAACCACACTCTCAATACTCAGTCCTGCTCGTTGTTATTGATGCTTTATTATCCAGATAGCTTTTGCTATTTACTTTGTTAGTTTTATTTTGCCGAGTAAATATGGTAATTGCAACTTGGGCCAAAGCACACCTGTGCTGTGTTCTGGATTGATAACGTCTGACTTAAATGAATGTTATTTCCCTAAGCATATCCATGATGGAAATAATTACCCATAGTATAAAGACACTAAAACATGGGAACAAAGCACTTGTCTATTCGGTATATCAATTACACATAAGTTTCTAAGATTACGTTAGGAACGACATTCAGTAAAACTACGCACAGTTTACTACCAGTATAGGACTGGTTAAGGTCCTAAAGACGACTTGGCTTAGTGGCCCGAAACATTAACAGAGATTGCTTAGAATAGGAATCGATAGCAGTCTTGTTTTTCATAAAAGTGAGAACTTCTTAAGCTGGAATATTTCCTGGTTTTATTTTTAAAGACTGATTTTTCCTTGTCATAGTCTATTTTCATTTTCTTATTTCTGTTCATTTTTTTCACTTGACTGTACTCAGCCCTCTTCCTTCACTCTTTCACAATTTCACCTAGTTGTGTGACTACTTGTACCAATGTGTTCAAATCGGTAAAAAAGTTATTTTTATGGACGTTGCAGACGGTGACATGTGATACCTTCACAAAAGATAAGAATCCGAAGTTTATCATATTTATGTTCTCCAGTTCACGAAGAGCCATAATATGAATATCGTAAGTTATGTAGCACTCATCAGGAATGAAAGGTATTGTCATCCAAAACTTGATAAGTCACGTATTTCCTTCAAAAGACAAATGATTGTTACTTAGCATTGATAGCCACATTTGTCAGAGGTATAAGGGACTTTGACACTTATCGGTTCTCCGCATCATGGATGGGCATCCCCTCTGTCATTTTGTAGTAGTTAGCGAGTGACGTAATATCTCCAGACTGGGAACTAGTCCGTATTCTGCGGAAACGAATGAACCATTAGAAGATTCGAGAGTAGTTAGAGTACCTCATTGTCGAGAAATAACAACTAAATATAACTTTATTAAGCCATGTGATACAAGTCCATACACATATGGGGAGTTGAGTAAGTTACGAACTTCTCGTTGGCTATATGAAAGTAGTTTTGTAACGCCTAACCTATCTCAAATAGAATACCTGATAATCTATGATTACCAAGTGTTACCATTATCAGTAAACAGAGTGAAGCTTGATATAAAAATTCATGGTATTAATAATAAACGTATAGAGACCTCGTGAGTGTTGAAGTGAACGAGTGGTCTGTATTGAGACCGGGTTTGTTATAAAACAGCTGAAGTAAACTTCTAAGAAATAATAGAGGGTGGAACTTTCAACACTAACATGTACAGTAACTGGAGCTCATAGGAGTTAATAGGCGGTTAACCATCCTGTGACACAATCCTACATTGTGGGATTGTGGACGGTTTTGATTTACTTTGATATCATCGTATAAACCGTGGAAAATATGATAAAACTACACTAAAATGTTTGGATAGTTCGAAATATGCCAACTTCCCTGATGTGGGGAAATAGCTATAAAAAGCTTTGGGGAAATGACACAAAAACACCAAAACTTCACCAGGTTTGGGGAAATCCCCAGAATGTTTGGGGGAATCTTGGGTTCCCCACAATACTTCCTCAGAACCCTATAAAGCTTTAGAGGTTTTCCCTAAACTCTAGGGAGAACTACCATATTTAGTATGACTTTGGGGAAAACCCCAAAATTTACCTAAAGTTCCCAAAATGGGGATAACCAGTAAATTCTTACAGATCAATAAGAACCAAGATAGAAATGCTAGTTTGAAAAGTCTCCAGAGCATTCTAAAGTTACGGAAGACCCAGGGTACTGACCGATAATGATATACTCAGGTCAAAGCAAATTAGTTAGGTTAAGTTGCAAATCAAACTCAGAGCATCACATATATCATATTCTAGTCCTACGCACGACACATGCGGTGCGATATTGACCTTCTGATATGTCTGCTTACGTTTTCAGATAATTCCCGACAGTTTTCACACCCTCGGTCAGAGCAAATATCTCTATGCTGACCAGCGAACATACTCCTATGAAGAGCGCAAGTTTCAAGTTGTGCAGCTAAACAATGTCCAATGCGCATATTTCAAACTAGACAATTACTGTCCATCAGTAACACTCAGTTCCAGTTTGAAAAGAACAATAGGCTGGATTGCCTGTTTTATTCATAACAATAGTGTTCTCATTTGATCCAACTTTCGTTTAATGCGTCTAGAGTGTTGGGATAAACAAAATGGTTCTAATGGTTGTGGACGGAATAGGAGAAGCTTTTGTATAACAAGCTTCTGTGTCTAATAGTAGTAGATCACCAATCCCTTCAGGTAAGAACCTAAGTATATTCTTGATAACAGAGGGAAATGTATTTCGAAAATCATAATAACATACAATCTTTAGTCCTTAACAATAAGTCAAGTTTGTAGTGACCCACTTTTATCAACAGAACGCGATTGGTGTAATAGAAACAATTATTATCATAACTAACTGTACCAGTGGTTGTTTTACTGCACCTGTTTGTTTAACTGTACTAAGAACACGTACATTATTCCGTTGCCTGTGACCTTGCACGAATTCGGTTACGCTCAGTAACCACACGTGTAACCTGTCACGATTTCGGTATTGTTTCAATACTAAGGGATAGCCAAAAAATACATCTCGGTTATAGCCTTTAACTGCCTTCTGATATTTGGCCTGTAGGGGATCTTATCAGTTGACTGGCACGTTGTCTTCCTGCAGTGGTGAACATAGTCGAAAGTGACTTGACGCCACACTACAAGTTTTCTCTTACAGGATTCCTGAAAAGTCGGTTGCACATGTAGCAGTAAATAAATCCCCAAAATAAATAGCTCTGTAAGTCTTCGACATTGGATGCTGACTACATTAGTTTCAATGGACTCATCTAGATGAAGGCGCTCAGTCACTCATCCTCACATCCCCTGCAATCGCTAGCCAGTCTAGATCAGTCCATCCTCGATACATTGATAAACTATCAAATTTATCATCGAACCTCCTCGCTTCTGTCTTTTGACTTCATTTGGTGGGTACTATTAATGGCAGTGGGTGTTACTGGTTAAAGCGTTGCCAAACTCCGAATACCTGTGGCGTCCTTCATTGATGAGCATAACGTGATCCAGTACACCAAATCGCAAATTGTGAGTCTCTTCCTTTCTGAGATTTTATATATCATCGCCCTATTTTAACTTTTTATACAATTCGTAATTTTCTTCTTTTTTCACTCGTTCATTCTCGTACTTGATATTTCACCATGACTGAACGGACACCCAAGGTACTTAAGTTAAAGTCCATGTCATCACCTTCGTTTCAAATAAGTCCCTTCTGGCCAGACAACATCGAAGCCTGGTTCTGCTATGCAAAGACCGACTTCCACGAGCACGAAGTGAACGACACACATACACAATTCCTCGCAGTAACCAGGGCACTAGCGCGCGAATTCAACAGGTACGTAACACCTGGTATGTTTACTAGTAGTGTTTCAGAACCCTACGAAACACCTAAACAATCTATCCTTAAACGCAGAGATCTAACTGATCGACAAAGGCTAGACCAACTCCTTAATAACATCGACCTGCAACACAGTTCTGCGGCAGACATGTTACTAAGAACGAGGGAAGTTATAGGCAAAAGAACCTTCAGTGATTGCCTATTCAGACAACGTTCCTTATCTGAAATTCCTCAACAGGTGAAAGCTACTCTGGTATCGTTCCAAAACAAAGCCTTAGACGAGCTGGCTGCATCTGCCGGCCGCATCTTAGAAATCGTGAAATCTTCTTGTGTCGATGCTTTTGCAGTCAAGGGAAAACCTCAAACTACCCAGAATGACATCACAGAGTTATGTCTTACTCGTACACGTTATCTTAGATTTCGTAACGACCGTAAGCTGTCACATACCACGCGAAGAAGCACTTCACGTAAGCAATCCATCACTAGACCACGAAGGACGGATAACCCCAACTGGTGCTGGTATCACAACAAGTAATGGAAAGTCCTCCAGAAACTGCAGAAAACCCTGCAATCTTTTTAAAACTCAAAATCGACCGACACGAAAATAATTCAAAAAACTTTCAAGCCGGCACGCGTTAACGGCCACCGTGGCCGGCGAACATAGCTGTCTGTTATACGTCACAGATGTGATGACGAAAGTTCGCTATCTCGTCGAGACTGGCGCAGAAGGTAGCGTTCTTCCCGCAAATTCTAGCGAACGGCTTCATTGACCGGTTTTAAATCTACAGGCGGCAAACGGAAAGCCTATCGTCACATAAAGTAAAAAGGTATGTTTACGTTAACATGAATTTGCTCACTGGATCTTCGTTGTTGCCAATCATTGGTATAGACCTCCTACAACACCACAATCCAGTCATCGATACGGACAAACAGAGGCTAGCAAACGGAAACACTAATTTACCTGTTTCCGTAACTTCTGTTTCCGGTCACAGATTATCTCCTGTCACACTTTGGCACACGATAAATCTATTCTATCAACCACTACTTGGCAAGTATTCTGGGATAAACCAACCACAACCGAAATAGCGTGTGTAACCAGCAGCGTTACACGTCATATCGCGACCACAGGGCCACCTGTATTCTCGAAAGCACGCCGACTGGCTCTCGAAAAACTGAGGTTGGTTATAAACGAATTCGATTACATGATAGAGTTGGAATCATTCGACCGTCAAACAGCCCGTGGGCATCCCCGTTGCACATGGTCCCTAAATAGGACAGCAACGACTGGCGTCCAACTGGTGACTATGGGCGATTGAATGCCAAAACCATTCCCGATCGTTATCTGTTGTCCCACATTCACAATTTGACAGCTACCTTGAAAGGTACAACTGTCTTTTCGAAAATTGACTTGATTAAAACTTATAGCCAAATTCCCATGGCCACTGACGATATTCTAAAAACTGAAGAATGACACAGGTATTCAGTGTTTGACAACGCTTTTACCAGCAACACCTGCTCACCCGCGAACTTTGAAAGTGGTAACATTTTTTCACGTGGTTTCGGAATTCTTCGACTTGCTCTTTTGTAGGGTGTATTATACTGTGATTATCATCCTATACTGTACATCGGGTACATCTTACCCCGAAAAATAAGGAAAAAACTTATTTTTATTCGACGGACAATTACCAGTTCGTATTGTACCTATTGCGGACTTAAGTCGTAAATAGATCTGCAATTCATTATATACTCACAGCCTCTAATCCTAGTATTAACCAGGTTAATACTTAATAACAACTAATACTCAGATATTATATCTAATTTAACGAGCACTGTGCTCACTTTTTTTCATATCATGTCCAATAACTCCAGTAAAAGAGAAATTTCACCAACTTCTAAGCCAAATAAAAGGTCCAAATCTGTAACCCCTACAACTGACGACTCAGTGCTTGACAATGTCGAACCCTTAACTACTGAAAAATATGTGTATTGTACACAAATGTCTCTATCGTCACCAGATTCTCCATGTCGCAGCCCCTCTATCTCTACGTGCAGTATCCCAACGGTAAGACTGGTTGACATACAAGACACTATACCTACGTGCATAGAAAAGTCAGCACAGTCTACTAGATAGTATGTGCTACCAAGGCCTAAATCTAAAATTTCAAAAACTAAAGAGTCCAATGGTCCACCTCATACACACCAAAATACTGATAGATATATTAATGACATCCGACAGCTACAAAACTCTCTATCCGAAATTAACGGCAAACTTGAGCAATTAGCACCCCTCACTCATATATGGGGCCTTGACACAGACAGAAATCTTGAGCAACTCACTAAAGTTGAGTGTATTTTGGAGTTTGTGGCTGAAGAAGTGACGAAGAGAGTGATGTCCTCCTACAATGCAGTTGTGTATAACCTCCCCGACCGCACACACCCATCTAAGTTAAGGGATATTTGCCTTAGAGCATGCGGTATGCCGAACGTTAACTGCAAAGTCATCCGCCTTAGAAAAAAGTCAGACAGATCGACTTGCCCCCTTTTGTTTATGTTTGGCTGTTGTAACGATGCTAAGCAGTTTATTAATTTAAGCAAAAATATTAGCTCACTAATTCCATACAAGAATATAAAAGTCACTCCAGACCTTACGCCCTGTCAACGTCGTGTAAGAAGACGCGAAGCGATAGAATTGAATGGGAGTGCTACAATTAATAATCAGCCTGAGACAGTTTGCAACACAGCAAATAGTTTAAAACACACGAACAATAAGCATGACACCACTCCACATACGGCTGATCACTCTGTTGATCTAGATGAGTCTACAGATCAGAATCCTTTGGATAAGATACGGACCCCAACTGACACCAAAAACCATAACGACATGACTAATCCCAGCTGTTCGTTCAGTAATGTACTAAAACGTGAGTCGTGTAACAACACACATCCAACTAAACCTGTACACTTGAAAAATTGTCCTCCTAAAGATATTCCACAAGTAGACTTGAATGAACCTAAGTTCATCTCACAGAGACAAGGAAAGACTCCAGCTCTGAAAATAAAGGGTGGGAAGACAAAACTCATGATACCGAATAGGGAAACACGTAAGATTGAACCCAACTTCTCTATAGGTATCCCAAGAACAGTGAACACGTTCTCCCCGCTGCTATCGTATAACTTGCCTTCAACAGCTCTAAGTTGCAAAATGGGTGGTGGGCTTCAGCGTAGCAAGCCTTCTTACACGTAGACTAACGAAAACTACCAGAGAACTGGCCACCCAAATCTCCCTCTGAAGCCTAAAACCATAAATAAGAATGGTAATAATAGGTTTCTCACTCCACACCCTACCTACATTCCCCAGGATCGCAACTGTAATTACTCTCAAAAAGAAAACTTCTCATACCCTTTAGTACCGACCCATCACATAACAACGGCTCCCATGTATAACAACAGTCGCAACTCCTCCCAGTTACGCGTAGCAGACCCCTCTCACGCTAACCTAAATAGCCATAACAGGGGCTACGAGTCTAACCATCAAGACTATTTTGTAAATAACCATACACTTCACAGTCGGCCTGTACAAGATTATTTTGGAATAAGACCCCTAGTGACACCTCTGTTGAAGCATATAGCCCAGGTTATTTCGAACCACATGCAAACCATAAATTTGTTTCCTCCTTACAGTTTCCATCAGAGAGTACTCCCACCTTTTCCTCCTGGGTAAACTCCCCAATCAACTTCACTAGCTCATTTGATACATCTCTCACTAAGTCTAGCTATCAAAATACCGAGCTAATGAAGAACATCCAATCCCTCACATCAAACTCATCTCACACCTGCGAGGGTTACGATGACTTTATCCGAGATACACTCACCCATTTTAACTTAGTAGGCCACTTGCTTAATATGTCTTATCAACGCTCGATCGATCTGCAACAAAAAGACGGATTTAGCCCTGTTTGTATCCATATACCAATCATCACTTATTATGATATCTGAAGCATGGACTAACAGTAAGATTTCCGACCGAAGTATATCTCTTGATAACTATTTTCTATATAATAATAATAATAATGATAATAATTTATTCTCGAATAACAGTTTGTTACATGAGGCATGCCAGTTCACAGGCAAGATCAAATTGATACAAATGATACAATATACACTGAAGTAAATTACATAGCTGGGTTGATAATTTATAAGATATGAATGTAGATGGTTTTAATCAGTACTACAGTTGGCGCGCTTCACGAAAGTTGCGTTGCGAATGTGCAACTGATGGTCAAGGATAGGTCCATTGAAGGTGGGAGCTTCTAAATTTCGCGACCTTATGTCCCTTTGGAATGTCTAAGGCTTTAAGGATGGTGCAGGATGAAATCTTTCGTTCCATATCACAAGGGGGCTGAAAGAGGGAGCAAGTAAAAGAAAACACGAGGGGCAGCTGCCCCTACTCTACTCTAGAGAAGCCAATATTCATGAAGGAATGTTTAAGGTATGATTACTCAGTCTAATTTTCCTTTATTAAGGTATTTGTTAAGAAAGAGGATTTAATAGGTTAAAGAAAATAAGTGTTAGCAAGGTGTGAGTGGACATACAACTGACAAATGGAGGCGATTCGGAAAAGAGCTGAGAGTATAAGATTATGTGTGATTCTAAAATAAAATATAGTGCTAGAAACAGTATTGTGATATACGACTGGCTATCTTCCTTTTATTATCGAAGCTATTAGAGCCCATTTCGTTTTTTTATTTGTTTTTTTTCTTTTTTTTTCCAGGTTTTATGGGAGCTTCTAAATGTCGCAACCTTATGTCCCTTTGGAATGCCTAAGGCTTTGAGGATGGTGCAGGATAAAATACAATCCACACCGAATCCTTCAGTTTGTTTAGTTCAGGCATATCACATAGCAGTGAGTTTAGGCTAGAGTGAGCGTAAATAAGGCATCCTCTGCCTCGTCCATTCAATCAACTTAATAATAACTCCTCTGCACTCACCACACTACTCCAAAATAAACTTAAACGCTCTAAATCGAGAGGTAGTATATTCATTAAAGGCAAACAAGTATACGAAGATCCCAAACTTATCACAGAATTATTTAGTGAACATTTTTGTTTCTCACTAACTAACGAAAAACCATTTAATGATTCAGAACCAATCCCAGTAACTCCCTGTGAAATTACTAATGTAGAATTCAGTGTACAAAATATCTCCAAGGCAATCAGTACATTGAAACACTCCTACACTGATGGACCAGATGGTATTCCAGCTAGCATGCTAGAACGTGGAGGTGATGATATGTGTGTTTTGCTCCTCAAACTATTCGCGATATCACTCTCTTCAGCGTGTTACCCTACTGCCTGGAAAACTACACATATCATTCCCAAAATTAAAACAGGACCTGAAGCAAACGTTGAAAATTACCGGCCTATAAACACAACTTCAGTGGTATCCAGAGTGATGGAAAAAGTAGTTAAGGCCGCTGTAGTCCAACATCTACTAACTAATAATCTCATCTCGACCTCCTAGCATGGATTTCTTAGGTCCAGATCATGCGATACATGCCTAGTAGACTACCTGAATGATATAACTCTGAAACGAGACAGCGGACTCCTTGTATGTCTTATTTCTAGATTTTAAGAAAGCCTTTGATAAGGTCCCACACAAAAGGCTACTCGTCAAACTAAAGTCCTTCGGAATACACAACCCACTGTACTCATGGTTTGCTTCGTTCTTAACAGAACGTAAACAGATGGTAAAGTACAATGACTGTCTCTCGTCCCCTAGACCAATCACCAGTGGAGTCATCCAGGGAAGCGTATTAGGTCCACTTTTGTTTCTTATGTATATAAACGATATATGTGACACCATAGAATTTGGGAAGCAATACTTATATGCTGATGATCTCAAAATAGTATACAGCTATAAGCCTGAGACACTAAGCGAAAGTGTATCCCAGATCCAAAAGGACCTCAATAAATTAACTATATGGAGTGAAAAATGGCAATTACCATTTAACCTCAACAAGTGCGGGATCATGCACTTTGGAAAGCATCCCTATAAACCGCGACTTCACTTAAATGAATGTATAGTCCAAACACTCGAATCAGTACACGATTTAGGAATTAATTACACAGGAAGCCTGAACTTTGAAGAACATGCCTCCTCTATTATTTCTAAATCTAGACGGCTAATTGGTTTTATAATGAAAAACTTTTTCACAACAGAGGGTAAACTTACTCTCTACAAAATATGTGTACGACCCTCCCTTGAATACTGCTCTTTTGTCTTCTCTAATATGAATATCGCAGACAAGATAAGAGTAGAAGATGTTCAAAGACGTTTCACACGTCAACTACTAGGATGTAACTCGAATCTCGATTACACAGACAGATGTAAGCATCTATCTTTAGAACCTTTATGGCACCGTAGGCTAAAAAACAATTTAATATTTCTCTACAAAGCGATATATGGGCTCTCCTTTCTAACCTCCTGCCCGGCTATCACCCACGACCCAGCCTACAGACTTAGAAACAACGCATATACACTACTTACCGTAAAACACCAAAAACAAATGCGTTGTAAGTTTTTTACAGTACGGTATAGTTTATTGTGGAACAGGCTGCCAATGCCTATCCGTAACTGTGATACGTTTACCAGATTCAAAAAGCTAATAACCCTATTTCTAGACTCCAAAGAGCTTCAACATTTCCTTGAACTCCCGCCCACCAATGAGGCACTTTATTACGGACTGCCTAGTATCTAGAAAGAACAAAATTATAACAAGTTCGACTGTTACTAATCTGAATATAACCAAATCACAGGATATATGGCTTATCCTTTCCTATTATTCATTGTTTATTAATCATGACTTCATGCTCCTAACCCTAGCTTTCAGTTCCCAAATCTCTACAGGTTAAATGTACATTATTCTTCCTAAAAGTCATGCTTTTTTTTCTACTGCAAGTAGACAGCTCAATCTTATGGATGCTGATCTACCAAGGCCGATCATACAAAGCTCAAAATTTGGCCACAAAGTCTTGTGAGTTTCTCAATGTTTTATTTTTCTCACCCTAAAATCTTTTTCTTTCTTTTCTACAATTTTATACCCTCTCATATCTTTTGATTTACTATTAATCCTTACTTCTTTAAACCATTAGTTATTTTCATAGCAGTGTGATATACTATATGGACATCTAACCCATAAAACAAACTTTTCAACTATCTGATTTGCTTGTAACATGGACCTAGTAGAGACAGTGTATCCCAACTATGTGCTTTGATTAAAGCATTATTCATACTTACCACAAACGTAAGAGAGCCTAACATCACAAAAGGAGGGAGGGTGGCGTTACTGACCAGCAAACATGAAGGTGGGGAGATAACTTCAATCCACCCATGTCTGTAGGGCAGAACATTTTGTTTAATTACGGCTCCTTATGGTTTAGTGGGATGTCACGGACTTATGGTATTGAAGCTGATTTATCACGCAAAATACCTCTTTAAATCGTGTTACGAACGTTGAATTGGTTTCACTTCCTATCCAGTAATCCTATTACAAGCAAACTAGACGATTCGCGAATATACGAAGCCTACTCAAGATCCTATAAAACCTGAAAAAAAAAGAAAAAAAACAAATAAAAAAACGAAAGGGGCTCTAATAGCTCCGATAATAAAAGGAAGATAGCCAGTCGTATATCACAATACTGTTTCTAGCACTATATTTTATTTTAGAATCACACACAATCTTATACTCTCAGCTCTTTTCCGAATCGCCTCCATTTGTCAGTTGTATGTCCACTCACACCTTGCTAACACTTATTTTCTTTAACCTATTAAATCCTCTTTCTTAACAAATACCTTAATAAAAGAAAATTAGACTGAGTAATGATACCTAATTTTGTACTTGTGGTGATTATACTTGCTTTTGGTACTTACTGCACTAAAAAGCATTCTTGGTCGACTTTAACTAAGAGTTCTTTGGTTAAAGTTTGAAATTTTCGCTACATTTTGTCCTGAGTACCTTTTTTTAATCCTTGACTAACACTTGTGTTCACATTGTTATCATTTTTTGTTTTTAAACCTTTTAAATCGAATTACAATGGTTTGTAAGACTCACAAATGTGGGCAACCAAACTGTTTGTTCCCTGTGGAAGAGGGGATGCAGTGTGACGAATGCCATAAGTGGTTCCACAAAATGTGCACCCGCTTAAGTCCCACCGCATACAAAAGATGCTCGAAGCCTAACTCACATTGGCTTTGCATGTTTTGCTGTGCCAACAAGGCATTACTAATACAGGAGGCTATGAGCCTGTTGGCTTTGGCCTGTAAAAAGAAGGATGGCATATGCGCCGACAACACGGGCACTGACAGCGACGAATGTGTCAGTGTAGTACCTGCTGTTACGCGACGCCTCAAACAACCGACTCTGACTGACGTAAAAGTGGAATCTTCGTTGACATTAACAGGGGGAGTAGTACCACCTGGTACTGACATTGTTAATAATGCACCTTTAATGGGGACCGAAGATCTGGATAAAACAGTCACCGTTCCAAATAGTCCCAGTGTTATGAGGGATGAAAAATGGACTACGGTACGTAGGAAACGAAACGAAAAAAGCTGTAAGCAGTACACAGGTGGTTAGTAACTCACTGGTGGACCCAAATTGTGAGCCACAGATTGCACTACCAAAATCTGAAGGTAAGAGTGAAACCCATCCTGGCGTGACTGAGAAGAAAAATCTAATAACATCGAATATTATTGTGAGCAAATTGCGGGAGTCAAACGACCCTGATCCGAAAATTAGACACGCGCATGACTTAGAAAAGCTAGGAGAATACATTCGTAGTATTTTACCAGATAACTCCAAAGGAGTTCAGGTCAAAAAATTGGTAAGAATAGGCAAGAGGACCGAGGACAATGTTGAACCCCGTCCATGCAGACTCCTTAAGGTAATCCTAGGATCGGAGAAGCAACGGGATCTCTTGCTAAGTAGCGCTCGTTGTCACGACAATTCTGACATCCGAGTTAGACCTGACATGTCTCTCGAAGATAGAATAAAAAGGAAGAAAGCACTAGCTGAACTTGAAACCCGTCGGCAAAACGGCGAGGAAAACCTCCGACTAGTGGGTTTTCGGATAGTCAGGTCTTGGAAGCGAATGCTACCAAGGCCTGTGTGGATAGGCTGTTCTACTTAGGAGTTTTATATGCCAACGCTCGTAGTTTACGAAATAAGTTCTATGAACTAGAAGCACTAGTAGACAGGTTAAAGCCACTCATAGTAGCAGTGACGGAAACTTGGTTAGTCCATGACTTAGACATTACTCCAGAATTATCCGGATACCATTGCATCAGGAGTGATAGACATAGATGTAGAAAAGGAGGCGGCGTCCTGTTATATATAGCCAATGGCATAAATATCCGCTCCTCTACTAGCGAATCCCATGATAGCGGCACTTGTGAAGTCATTAGCTGTAAGTTGGCAATAGGATGTAGTACATTTATGCTAGGTGTCATCTATCGGAGCCCAATCTGCTTAGCTGATGACTTTGTTTTAGAGCACATTCATCTTTGGAGTGATAATACCAGGTGCTTGATAATAGGAGACTTTAACGCACCTGATATTAGTTGGACTGATATGACCACAGAAGGATCTATAAACTCCTTTGATAGTAGGTTACTGATAACAATAATGGAGCATGCACTAGTGCAGCATGTATCCCAACCCACACGTTTTGGTGTTAACCAGGGTTCTTCTCTGCTGGATTTGGTAATCACTCATGAGACTGAGGATATTATCGACCTAAATATTCTTCCACCGTTAGTGAACAGCGATCACTCTGTTTTGTCATTCGCGTTTAGAACTAGGGACATGTTATACGATCAGGTTACACCGCGCCCAAATGTATGGAAAGCTAACATATCAGCCATTCAGGAATGCGCTGCTAAGACAGATTGGTTAGTAGATACTAGCATATCAGTTGAAGAAGCATGGTCTGTATTTAAAGGTAAATTTAGACTAGTTACGTCCCCGTTCATACCATACCTGGTACCGCGAAGACCGAATAATAGTCCACCATGGATAACTAAAACGGTCAGGAAACTCCTTAGAAAAAGGAAGAATCACTGGAATATGTTCATCTCTACTGGCTTAGAACAATACAGATCCAGTTATTGTAAGATTAGGAATGCCTGTAAAGCGTTAATAAGCAAGACTAGACATTCATACGAAAAACAATTGGTTAGGGATTCTAGATATAGTCCGAAACGGTTATTCTCATATATAAAAAGGCGAACTAAGAGAAGCGATGGAATTCCATCACTTTTGATACGAGACAATCCGTTAATCTTAGCAGAGAATGATGCCGAAAAAGCTGAAGCTTTATCGGAATATTTTAGTAGTGTTTTCTATCGGTAATGAGGAACGACCAATGATTCATCGTGACCGTGACGGCTCGCTGATGGATCCTGTAGTCAATGAGAAAGATACTGTTTTAAGGCTACTTCAGCATCTCAAACCTGATAAGTCCAGTGGTCCCGATGATATTCATCCTAGGATTATGAAAGCCATATCAGATGAAATTGCTGAACCATTAGCGATACTATTCGACATGTCTCTGAGACAGTCCAGACATCCTAGAGACTGGAAAGACGCCATAATAAGTCCGGTGTATAAGGCTGGGAGTAGGGATTTAGTTAGTAACTATAGACCCGTTAGCTTAACTAGTGCAGTTGTGAAACTGATGGAGAAAATCATTCGGATAGCTGTTATAAACTATGCTGAAGGGCAAAATCTTTTCTCCAGGGCACAACATGATTTTCGGAAAGGCCTATCTTGCTTGACAAATCTCATTGCACGAGAAGAGTGGGCTGCGGCAAAGGATCGGAATGCTCCTGTAGATGTAATTTTCATAGATCTAAGTAAAGCCTTTGTTAAGGTTTCCCGCTCTGGTCTTAAATTCAAACTGGAACGTTTTGGAATCCATAACACAGTCGTCGATTGGATAAGTAACTTTCTCCATGACAGGAGACAAAGGGTAAGGGTTAATGGGGCTCTCTCCTCGTGGGTACCTGTAAAAAGTGGGGTTCCCCAAGGCACAATCCTAGGTCCTCTTCTCTTTTTACTTTATGTAAATGAATTGCCAACTGTAGCAAAATCATCCGTTCTACTCTTCGCTGATGACATAAAGATTTGGAGACCCATACATAGTATGTCGGATAGAATAGTATTACAGGACGATCTTAGCTCATTGGTGGCATGGTTAGACAGGTGGTCACTAGAAGTAAATCCTAATAAGAGTGTAGTGATGCAGTTAAATAACTCTGATGAATCGTATGACTATACACTACGTGGATTCGTGCTACCCAAAGCAAGAAACTATAAAGACTTTGGATTATATTAAGCAATGATCTCAAAACGACTAGTCACTGTAAGGCTGCTGCTGCAAAAGGCTATAGGGTATTATGGTCAATTCGTAGGTCTTTTCAGTATTTAGATGATCAAATGTTTGGATTACTATACCCGATTTATGTGCGACCACATTTAGAATACGGGATTCAAGCAGCGAGTCCTTGTTTCAAATATGAAGCAGATATGCTAGAAAGAGTCCAACGACGAGCTACTAAGATGGTACAAGGTCTATCTGGCCTATCTTATGAAGACAGACTGAGACACCTTAACTTATTTCCGTTATCTTACCGTAGAGTACGGGATGATCTAATATTGGCTCATCGTATACTGAACGATGACCTTGGTATTAACATGTCTTATCTTTTGCTTCCGTCTAGAACCGATCATTTGAGAGGACATTCGAAGAAAGTTCAAAAACCGAGATCAAACCGTTTACGTCTGGAGTTCCGTTTCTCGCACCGAGTAGTGAATTACTGGAATTCCCTACCGGAACACGTAATATCAGCACCGTCTGTTAATATATTCAAAACGAGGTTGGACCTCCACAGTATTACAAACTGCAAGGATTAATATAGGTCGACAGACCTCCTATCCTTATTACTGAAGACTGAATATTGGCTATTCTGCCTCTCGTCCTTTCTTTTACTTCCTCCCTCTTTCAGCCCCCTTGTGATATGGAACGAAAGATTTTATCCTGCACCATCCTCAAAGCCTTAGGCATTCCAAAGGGACATAAGGTTGCGACATTTAAAAGCTCCCATAAAACCTGGAAAAAAAAAGAAAAAAAACAAATAAAAAAACGAAAGGGGCTCTAATAGCTTCGATAATAAAAGGAAGATAGCCAGTCGTATATCACAATACTGTTTCTAGCACTATATTTTATTTTAGAATCACACACAATCTTATACTCTCAGCTCTTTTCCGAATCGCCTCCATTTGTCAGTTGTATGTCCACTCACACCTTGCTAACACTTATTTTCTTTAACCTATTAAATCCTCTTTCTTAACAAATACCTTAATAAAAGAAAATTAGACTGAGTAATCATACCTTAAACATTCCTTCATGAATATTGGCTTCTCTAGAGTAGAGTAGGGGCAGCTGCCCCTCGTGTTTTCTTTTACTTGCTCCCTCTTTCAGCCCCCTTGTGATATGGAACGAAAGATTTCATCCTGCACCATCCTTAAAGCCCTAGACATTTCAAAGGGACATAAGGTCGCGAAATTTAGAAGCTCCCACCTTCAATGGACCTATCCTTGACCATCAGTTGCACATTCGCAACGCAACTTTCGTGAAGCGCGCCAACTGTAGTACTGATTAAAACCATCTACATTCATATCTTAAAAATTATCAACCCAGCTATGTAATTTACTACAGTGTATATTGTATCATTTGTATCAATTTGATCTTGCCTGTGAACTGGCATGCCTCATGTAACAAACTGTTATTTGAGAATAAAATTAATATTATAATTATAATTTGTACCCACCGAGAGAAATCAAAAGACAGAGTCGAGGAGATCGGAAGAGTATATTTGGCGATAACCAATATATCGGAATTCTCTGATCTAATCTGGCTAGCGATCGCAGTAGTAGTTGAGCAGGGCGTTACCACACGTGATCTGGTGCGGGTGCCTGACCGAGCGCCTTCAGCTAGATGAGTCCATTAAAACATATGGTCAGCATTCAACGTCGAAAACTTACAGGGCTATTAATTTTGGGGATTTGTTTACCGCTGCAGATCACTCCTCCCCTAGTGGGTTAGTGATGATCCTGAGACGTGGCCAGCCAGAAGTTTAAACCCAACGATAGCTTGCTAGGATTAGCAGTGTCTGGTCGTCTTTCCTTACTATATGGGACCGAGGTACAACATAATAAAAAAAGAAAATGTGCAATGAAAAATTCAGCTCCTCATAAACGTCGTCGTTCTTTTCCAGTCGTCTTGGAAAAGAAAAACAGAAAATGTAGGTGCATGTTGAAATACACTCGTATGTGCGTAAAGACACAATGTCGGCGAAAAAAATGGAGAATAAACTCATGTACACGTAATTTCGTTAAAAAAAGATTTATATTGTTTTTTTGTTTGTTTTTTTAAATAAAAATATATAAGTATATTAAAATTGTTTTTTTTAAAAATATTGTATATTGTAAAAAGAAAGATCGAGATAATATAAAATGTCGAGAAGTGGCTTACGTGCAATAGTCGTTTAAATGTTCTGGAAATCTAACTCTTCTTCCAGAACGCGTCGTTTTAAGTTTATTTTCAGATACGTTCGGAGTATTGTCGCGTGTGTTGGTTGCCGATTGAGGAATTATGAGTGGAGTCGTGTCGATCGATTGTACCGAAGGAAAAACGACGTAGATAGGATTTCCTTCTAAATACGCTGCTTTGAGGCGATCGATGCTGATGCTATCGTTGGTTCCGTTCTTATCGATTATATAGTACTTCGGTTCGCGTTGAAGAACTTTGAAAGGTCCTCCGTATGCTGGTTCGAATGGTTGTCGATGCAAGTCTCGACGTACGAAGACGTGTGTACTATATCGTAAGTCAGGTTGAACGAAAACATCAATTGATTGAGGCCGAGTGGAAACAGGTTTAACTGAACGCACTGCGTTTATAAGCCTGTTCGTGTAGGAGGTAAGATCCATGTTCATTGAAGAGGATTGTTACGTCCAAGCATGAGTTTTGCTCGTTCCAGTTATTGAAGTACGGACTATCGATCCACTTGCAAATTACGAACCCAAATTAACAACAGAACCAAGTTCCAATTTAGATACCAAATTTATTCGTAATTCACAAATAATCGACCAAATGTCGTTCTTCAATTTTGTAGGTTCCCGGAGCAAAATTCCCAAATACCAAACCAAAGACAAAGAGAGCACCAAAATACCAAACCAAAGACAAACCAAAAAGTCCGAAATAATGATATAAACAAACAATGTCAAAAGTTAAGTAAAACAATTACATCCAAAAACACAGTAAATTATTAATGTACAATAAAAGGTTTTAATCCGCCAAATGTCTTCAGTTCTCCCGTAACACTCCCGACCAAAAGAACCTTGGTTCTTTTCAGACAAATAAATAGACAACAAGAATCCAAGTATATACATCACAAACAATCAACAACAAACACTCAATATACCAACAATCTCGTGATCCCTAGGACTTACACCAGTACGCCTAGGGATCCGAGTAGCTACCTAATATCTACAACTTCTGGACGCAGTTTTCTAATGTCTCTTTCAAAGATTCCTTCGCTTGTCCACAACTCCATCGGTCTTAACCTATCACTATTAGGTATCACTTTCCTTACCAGACCTAATAACCATTTGTCTTTCTCTAAAAACCCAGTACATGTCGTCACCAAGTTACTCTCTCCTATGTTCATCTCTGGTTGAGTCCATTTGTGTCTAAGTTGCAACAATGAAACATATTCCTTAGACAAACGTTTCCAAAATATTTGCGCCAACATAAACAACCGCAATATCAACCACCTAACAAAATGCTTTATCCTCCATAGAAGCTCATACACGCTAACGTAAACATGGATATATAAACCCATATAGAGGACCAATCCATTAAGTCCTTTATTTACCGCGAACTCTTTATTCTGATTCCAAATCGTAACATTGTTGGACTCTTCTAGTTCTTTTAGAAAATGAATAACCATAACACATGGCTTCAAGCACCATTGCATATTCACACACAAACAACTATTTGTGTCCGCAGAACATAAAGCCCTTCTCCCAATCTTGACATCATCAATGTCAAACTTGACCCTTCTGGATGCAAAGTTTGCTATGCTTTCTTTAGAAGATACGAATCTCCATTGATCCACCTTAGTAAGACTGTGAATAGTCGAAATTCGATTTGCTATATATGTTTTTAACTGGCTTTTCTCATTTCTAATATAGTGTACGACAATCATGGAATCCGTCCAATATTTAACCTCTGCAAACTTAATATCTAATTCTGACTGCAGCCGGTATCCCATGCGAGCTGCTAAAACTGCTGCCGTAAGTTCCAAGCGCGGTATAGTTTGGACCTTCAAGGGGGCTACTCTTGCCTTAGCCGTAACAAGACGAGAACATATTTCAGTGTCAGAAATGTAAGAGCGAACGTATGCTACCGCACCATACCCAGTTTCCGATGCATCACTGAAATTATGAAGTTCCAGGAGCGAACGATCTGATTGCGGAAACAATACACAACGTGGAAAACTAACGTTCTCAACCCTCTGAAATTCACTTAAAATCTCTAACCAACGTTTGCTTTCCTCATTTGGAATCTCTTCGTCCCATCCTAGTCCCAATTTACCTAGACGTTGAAGTAACTGCTTCATGGGAAGTATAAACGGTGCTACCAATCCCAGAGGATCATAAAGTGAGGCTACACCTGACAATATACCTCGCCTAGTGAGGGGGCGTTTCGGTATGCAAACTTTAAATTCGAACGAATCAACCATAGTATTCCAAAATAATCCCAACGTGCGTTCAGTAGGAAGTCTTTCAAAGTCAATCTCTCTTACGGCTTCTGCTCTTTCTTCTGGATGAATTGATTCAAGAACTTGTAAACAGTTACTTATCCACTTGGTAAGTCTAAACCCACCTTTTCTGAGGAGAGAACCAAGGGCCTTTGCCAGCTCAATTGCATCCTGTACATTATCAATAGAGGCTAAATAGTCGTCGACATAGAAACTCCTATCTACGACATCCTGGATATCTTCATTGAATTCCTTACCGAATATATCTACCGTCTTCTTAAGAGCGAAATTAGCGCAAAAGGGGGAGGAAACGGCTCCAAACGGATGAACTGTTAAACAATATTCCTTAGCCGTTCATCGTATATCACCGTCTTCCCACCACGATAGACGAAATGCTCCCCTGTCTTGTCTCGGGATCTTTACTTGAAGAAACATCTCTTCGATATCAGCAGCTAATGCTACGTTACCTAATCTGAATCGCAGAAGTACACCAATTAAACTATTTACAGTATTCGGTCCTCTCAAAAGCTGGTCATTAAGAGAACAACCTTGATAGACAGCCGCACAATCAAAAACAATTCTCAATTTTTCAGGCTTTTTAGGGTTGATAACAGGATGATGAGGAATATACCAACAAACAGCATCATGGTCAAATCCCTCTTCACTAGCTTCAATGATGTAGCCCTTACTTAAATGTTTATTCATCACAACTTGATATTTCTCCAAAAGACTGTTGTCTTTCATAAACCTCTTCCTTAAGCATTCTAGTCTGCGTTCAGCTAGTTCCAAATTATTCGGTAGCCTTGGCTTATCATACTTCCATGGTAGACCAACTTGGAAATGACCACCCTCCAATCTAAACGAACTGCTAACTATTTCTAGAGCTTTTTTATCTTCGACAGAATATCCATTACGAAACGTATCTGTATCCTCGAACTCATGATCATATAATCTTTCTAAATCTCGCAAAATATCATTAGTGGAACAATGACACAACTGAACTTGATGTAGAGACCTTGATACTCCCTTAGGACCTATAATCATCCAACCAAGATGAGTACGCACAGCAAACGGATGCTTCCTGTCCCCCAGACGTTGTTCCAGGACCCAATGTGCATCCGGAGCATCACACCCAATCAATATTCCTACGAAATTACTTTGCAACCTAGGAAGGGTTATGTCCTTCAGATGTTTCCACCGCTTCAGTTGGAGTTCGGTTAAAGGGGCTGCATGATCAACTTTGTTGATCCTTATAGAACCCCGTTCATCTAATGAAAATACCTCTAAATTTACCTCCAAACATTCACAATTGGTAGTTCCGTTCACAGTAGCCACCTTTATCGAAGTCTCTTTACCTTCGATACCCAACCGATTAATTAATTCTTCACATACAAGAGAAGTGTCCGAACCACTATCTAGAAGTGCATATGTTTCCAAACATCCTTTGGGACCGTATAGTCTGACTGGAACGATCCCCAAACAAACCTTTGAGGAGTTCCAATCCTTAGCTAGGTTCACCACATGGTTATCAATACTATCAATATGCAATAATGAATTATGCCCAACCTTGCAATTCTCAACGTCGCACTTGATGCCTGAGTTGCATGTCATAGCTATGTGACCTTTCCTTAAACATAAGTAACATAGACCACGTTTTCTTACCTCCTGCCTCCTTTCTTTTACATTCATTTTTGCTAACCTTGGACAATCTGTCGCCTCATGATCACCTACGCAGATTTCACAACGTGTTACCTTGACTGAGTTATTTGGGTCTCGTCTGATTGCATGAAAGCGTGATCTCTTATCAGCTTGGCCTTCAGGATTCTTCTTACCGAACCTTGAGTTACACTGTACTAATCTACCATAACGGGTTCGGGCAATTCTGGCCCTCTCTTCCACAAGGACCACAAATTCTTCGAAGCTCGGCTCCCTCCCATGCATCATGATTTTATCGGCGACTTCCACCCACTCATTCTGCAATTCTAGTGGTAGACATGAAACTATTACCTCCAAATTAGCCGTAGAATTAACGTCAGACATATATCCTATTTGCTTCAACGTTATACATACATTACGCAACTTAATCGCAAAGTCAGTCAATAAGTCAGCTGATCCTCCGACAGATTTATGGTTTAATAACTCAATAATTAGTTCTCGTGCAACAAGATGTTCTTTACCAAATAAATCATACAAAATCTGTTTAGCTCTATCATAGCCCAGATGAATGGGCAATGAAATGCAAGCTTCAATAGCTGTCCTGGCCTTTCCCTTACAATAGTATAACAAATACGACAACAATTGGCCCTTATCTGACAATTTACTCTCTATAAGGCTATTAAACTGACTAATAAAACGGTAATACTGACCTGGTTGCCCATCAAAGTACATCATATCGATCTTAGGTAAAGCCATGTTACTAACCATTGTATGTAATGTGTCCATCAGTTCCTCAACCCAATCGACATTTGAGATGTTGCAGACCTTCCCTGAGTGATTATTACACCCAGTATCATGATTCAAATAATTTTCCACTTTAGCATTTATCCCACATTTATCTACGGGTAATCGTCCATCGTCCTCGATGGCCTTGCATTCTAGTTCAGCGATATCAACCTCTTCTTGTAGATTTAACATCTTAAGTTGCCGTTCTAACTCAAGTCTCTTCTCTAAATTCCTTTTCCTCAATAATGCCTTATCTAACTTTAATCTGGAAGTACTTAGCTGGCTAGAGGACATACTATTAAGACTAACATCGTCACATTTATCATCAATAACATCAGACATACTACAAACAGCTTTAGAAATGTTACCATCCATTTCGTCATTTTCCTTCAGCCTTTTGCTCCGTGTTTCCATCGTATTTGTTGTTCCAAATAATCAATTGCCAAAACAAATCTGAATTAATCCAAACGAAATCGACCAATAAGACCAGGAATTTGGACCCAAAATATCCAGAAAAACCCAAGGTATGAACACAGAACCAATAATTGAAGAACTTTCTGTTACGTCCAAGTATGAGTTTTGCTCGTTCCAGTTATTGAAGTATGGACTATCGATCCACTTGCAAATTACGAACCCAAATTAACAACAGAACCAAGTTCCAATTTAGATACCAAATTTATTCGTAATTCACAAATAATCGACCAAATGTCGTTCTTCAATTTTGTAGGTTCCCGGAGCAAAATTCCCAAATACCAAACCAAAGACAAAGAGAGCACCAAAATACCAAACCAAAGACAAACCAAAAAGTCCGAAATAATGATATAAACAAACAATGTCAAAAGTTAAGTAAAACAATTACATCCAAAAACACAGTAAATTATTAATGTACAATAAAAGGTTTTAATCCGCCAAATGTCTTCAGTTCTCCCGTAACAAGGATGAAGGATCCACGAATTCTCCTGAAATTCGAAGTGTCGTTCCATAAACCAATTGAGCCGCAGTGTGTCCAATGTCAGCTTTCACTGCATTGCGGATACCTAGTAAGACGAGTGGAAGAGCGTCGGTCCACTGTGAAACGTTTGCAGCTGACAGTGAAGCTTTTAGTCGTCGGTGAAAGCGTTCTACCAACCTGTTTGCTTGTGGGTGGTAGGCAGTCGTTCAGAAGTGAATGGTTCCTAAAAGTGTGGTCAGACGACGGAAAAGTTCAGATTCGAACTGACGTCCGCGGTCTGTAGTGATGGTTGAAGGGCAGACGAAGTTTGCTACCCATCGTTCGACGAAGGTGCGGGCCACTGTTTCAGCAGTGATGTCCTTGATAGGTACTGCTTCTGGCCATCAAGTGAAACGGTCTACGCAGGTTAAGAGGTAGTCGTATCCATTTGAATCTGGTAAAGGTCCTACCAAATCCAAATGAACATGGTCGAAACGAGCATTGGGAGTCTTAAATGAGCCTAAGGGACATTTATTGTGTCTGGTAACCTTAGATTTTTGGCAGCTTACACAGGAGCGTGCCCACTCCCTCACGTCTTTATTCGTGCAAGGCCAGCAAAACCGTTCTGCTATAAGCTTGATGGTTGCAGGGACACCTTGATGAGAAAGTTTGTGCAATGTATTGAAGACATTGCGTCGATAATTTTTCGGAACGATTAAGCGATCCCTACCTGTAGATGTGTCACAAAGTAAGGTTTCCTTACCTGTTCCCATCTGTTCGATGCGTAGTTTAAGGGTTATGGACAATAACTCGTGCTGAAGATCAGTGTCTTCTTTTTGAAGCTGGGCGAGTTTAAGAAGGTCGATTCCTTGGAAACTGTTCAAGGAAGTTATGCGAGATAAGGCGTCTGCAACTACATTGTTTGCTCCAGAGATGTGTTGAATATCTGAAGTAAACTGCTAAGAGTTCCCTACCGAATGTGCTGTACCTCGATTCGGTGTCTAGCAACCGTCTAGAGAAAAATGCTAAGGGTTGCCATGAGTTGTTAACCCATTGTTGTAAGACTCCTCCGATTGCTGAGTCGGATGCGTCTACTGCGATGCTAATGGGTGCTCGGGTGTCCTGATGTGCGAGCATTGTTGCTTTCGCGATGAGTTCCTTAATTGTGGAAAATGCTTTTCGTGCGGTGTCGTCCAAATTAATGGATTTCGCATTTCCACGAAGTTGATCGGTAAGAGGCTTCATAAGTAATGAGCATTTCGGTATGAAACGTCTATAGAAACTTACCAGGCCGTTGAACGTGCGTAATTGCTTGACGGTGGTCGGTTCTGGGTAATCCAGAATGGCCGCCACTTTGGTCCTAAGGGGTCGAATGCCTTGAGTATCTATAATGTGTCCTAGGAAGTTTAATTAGTCGGTTCCGATTTGGCATTTCTGAACGTTTACAGTAATGCCATGTTTTTGTAGTCGTTCGAAAACAAGATCCCGATGCTTGGGATGGGATTCTCTGTCCGGACGTGCGCATGTACGAAGTTGAGACCTCGAAAAACGTCGTCTATGAATCTTTGGGATGTTTGAGCAGCATTTCTTAGACGAAAGGCATTCGCAAAAATTCATAGAGTCTGAAGGGAGTTATGATAGCTGTTCTCGGTATGTCGTCAGTAGCCATAGGGATTTGGTTATACGCTTTAACCAAGTCGATTTTCGAAAAGACAGTTGTACCTTTCAAGGTAGCTGTCAAATCGTGAATGTGAGGCAACGGGTAACGATCGGGAATGGTTTTCGCGTTCAATCGCCGATAGTCACCAGTTGGACGTCAATCGTTGCTGTCCTTTTTAGGGACCATGTGCAACGAAGATGCATATGGGCTACTTGACGGTCGTATGATTCCTAAGTTTATCATATGGTCGAATTCGTTTTTCGCTAACCTTAGCTTTTCGGGAGCTAGTCGTCGTGCTTTAGAGAATACAGGTGGTCCTGTAGTCGTGATGTGATGTGTAACGTTGCTGGTTACACACGGTAATCTCGGTTGCGTTTGTTGTATCCCAGGGTACTTATCGAGAAGTGGCTGATAAAGTGGGTCTATCATATGCTTAATTGTGACTGGGGATAATCTGCAACCAGAGAATGAAGTTACGCAAACCGATAAATTAGTGTTTCCGTCTACTAGCCTCCGTTTGCGCGTATCGATAATTAAATTATGGTGTTGTAGAAGGTCCATACCAATAATTGGCATAGAAACATCTGCAACAACGAAGATCCAGCGAATGGGTTTGCGTAAACACACGTCGAGGTAAACGTAACTTTTGCCATACGTAGCGATAGGTTTTCCGTTTGCCGCCTGTAAGTTTAGAGCCGATTCCTTAAGCCGGTTGTTAGAATTCGCTGGAAGAACGCTAACTTCTGCGCCAGTGTCGACGAGGTAGCGAACTCTCGTTGTCACATCTGTGACGTACAACAGACGGCTATGTTCGCCGGCTACGGTTGCCGTTAACGCGTGCCGGCTTGGAAGTTTCCCGAGTTGTTTTTCGAGTCAGCCGGCTTTGAGATGGGAAAATTGCAGGGTTTTCTGCAATTTCTGGAAAAATTTCCATACTGGTTATGATACCAGCACCAGTCGGGGTTATCCGTCTCTCGTGGTCTAGAGACAGATCGCTTACGTGAAATGCTTCTACGTGGTGTGCGCGATCTCTTACGGTCGGTACGAAGACTAAGATAACGCGTGAGTGTATGACATAACTCGCTTATGTCATTCTGAGTCGTGTGAGGCTTTTCTTTAACTGAAAATACCACGGTAGTAGAAGGTTTCGTAATTTCTAAAATGCGGTCGGCAGATGCAGCTAGCTCGTCTAAGGCGTTGTTCTGGAACGAGACCAGAACTGCTTGCACCTTTTGGGGAAGCTTTGACAAGAAGAGTTATTTGAGTAGACCCTCGTCGAAAGTTCTTGAGCCTATAACCTCTCTCATCCTTTGCAACATGTCCGTCGCAGAACCGTGTTGCAGGTCGATGTTATTAAAGAGTTGATCTAACCATTGTCGATCGGTTAGGTCTCCTCGTTTAAGAATCGAACGTTTTAAGGTTTCGTAAGGTTCAGAAACGTCACTAGTAAACATACTAGGTGTTACTTACCTGTTGAATTCGCGCGGTAGTGCCTTGACTACTGCGAGGAATTGTGCACGTGTGTCGATCACGCCATGCTCGTGGAAGTCGGCTTCTGCGTAGCAAAACCAGGCTTCGATGTTGTCGGGCCAGAAAGACATGAGTTGAAACGAAGGCGGGGACAAAGTCTTAGGCTTGAGTACTTTAGGTGTCTGTTCAGTCATGATGAAATATGAAGTACGATAATGAACGAGGGGAAAAAATATATATATCCAAGAAAAAACAGGAAAAAAAATCACAATGTTTAAAAAATAAAAAATAAGTCAATTATATATAAAAATCCCAAAAAGGAACAGACTCACAGTTGCAATTAGGTGTACCAGATCACGTCGGTCTCACCAATGAAGAATGACACAGGTATTCAGTGTTTGACAACGCTTTTACCAGCAACACCTTCTAATATAATTTGTACCCACCGAGAGAAATCAAAAGACAGAGTCGAGGAGATCGGAAGAGTGTATTTGGCGATAACCAATATATCGGAATTCTCTGATCTAATCTGGCTAGCGATTGCAGTAACAGTTGAGCACGGCGTTACCACACGTGATCTGGTGCGGGTGCCTGACCGAGCGCCTTCAGCTAGATGAGTCCATTAAAACATATGGTCAGCATTCAATGTCGAAAACTCACGAGTTTGAGTGTGATGCTCAACTTATTCTGCAACAGCTAGCCAGTTAAGATCATTTGCTTGATAGCCTATCTACTATGTCTTCGGACCTTCTTGCTTCTGACTTGATTTCACTGGGTGAGCACAATTCATTATAGGTGTTATTGGTTAAAGCGTAGTCAAACTACAAATACATCTTCAGTTCTATTATTAGAGTAGCACTAATATCAAACTAGACCGCTATTCTACAATCCTACCTTCCAAATAAATTTTTTCACTGCCTTTTCAAAGTTCTGAGAAATTGTTCCTTAATTTTCAGTAGTGCAGCAATTTTGAAGCGGAGAGGGGTTGTAAGAGTGAGAGATTTTATACTTAAATCACGTTCACAGGTTGCAGAATGGAATTTCGGTGATTAACTTCAAGCTCAACTTTGTGATCGTCCAATCGCTAAGAATAACACATCAAATTCGAAAAGTAAGTTGGTTTGAAAGCTTTAAGATCATTTCAAGAAAGTCAAATTTTTAATTATAAGAAACTGAATGGTTTTGATATGCAGCATGTGAAAAAATCAGATACTTTTCAAAGCTTTCTTTAAGAAATACACCTTCAACATCTCTCACTCTCCCTCGAAGTAATAAATATTCTCACTCTCAAAAAAATATACGAAACGAGTTTTACCAATCATTAGGGAGTTTCACCAAGGTAAGCGTAGGTTTGTCAAATGTTTTATATTGTTGATTACTTGAATCCACTCTATACAGACACTTGTCGGCTTCAACCCTTGAACGTTGGTTCCTGAGAACTCACCTACTGTGGGTTTTCTTCGTAATTATATTAGCCTGGGCTCTAATTAATTTTATTCGAGGCGGTGTACTTTCGGTCACGTGTTCGCACACAAATGTAATGTCTCAAATCATAAGTTATCGTCAAAGCTTATCAAGCACCCAGAAACTGGAGAAACTACACATGAGATCGAACTGTAGACACAACTTCTACTCCTTAAGAGTTGTCAGATGCTGGAATTCTCTGCCTGCTGAGCTAGTTCAAGCGACTTCGTAGGAGTCCTTTAAGAGAAAACTTGACCTACTCTTAAGGAATAAATCACCAGCCTAGATGATATATGTCGAATGATCGGAGGACTACTGGAGTTAGACGGGGATGGTATGACGAACTAGATAACGTCGAAGTCACACCTACTGGTCAGCACCTTACGTAGACTACCCCCATTGACGTATCAAGTTACCACAGATGCTTTGAAGACTGTAAAACACAGAGGACGCTATTACAGAAATATATTAGTCAAAGTAGATACAAGCGAAAGTAAGACCACTGCCGCATGGGCCAGTCCATGGCGTACGATTAACTAGTTGTCCTTGACCTTGACGAGGATCGATGATTTGTTCGATGTTCAACGACCCGACTGCCGGATGATTGGGCTAGGACACAGGGAAATTTCACTGGCCCTACAGTATCTTACTATGATTTTCCAATTACGTTTTCCTCTTTTATCGAGAACATACCCAGGTTCCGGCCTGAAGGTATTGGTGATCTACTACGAATAGACACGGAAGCTTGTTATGCAAAAGCTTCTTCCGTCCACAATCGCTTGATCCATTTGAACTACTATTTGAAATTCACAATGTGAACACACTGATAGTGCATAGCAATTAGCAGTTTAGAGTTTATCATGAATTTAATCTTTGAAGTGCACAATTAAGATATGTGATAATGCAAACCCTGTTCATCTGAAAAGAAGTATATATTTTGTTAAAGTGCATCAAAATCTAGTAACGAAGAAGTTTCGTGTTCGGCAAATACTTGAAAATGGTGTCAGGTATCCCGGATTTATCAATATCAGAATATCAGTTTATAAAGACGATTGGCAAAGGATCATACGGAGAAGTTTGGCTATGCAAACATAAGATCGATACAAAGAAGGTAACATGTTTCCTGTCAATAAATATAGTGAATAAAAGTACGTCATTAAAAAAATCGATGTGACAAAATCTTCTGATAAAGAAAGAAAAGCAGCTAAATTAGAATGCCGGCTGCTTTCTGAGTTTAGACACCCAAATATTGTTCAATATAAGACCTCTTTTGAATATCGCGGATTCTTGTATATTGCAATGGGTTTTTGTGAAGGAGGTGATCTTTACACAAGACTTAGAATGAGAAATGGGGTTCTTTTATCTGAACGTGTTCTTGTTGAGTGGTTTGTCCAGCTTGCTATTGCCTTACAGGTATTTCTGTCTCTGATTTATCGAGTGATTCCCAGTATATGCATGAGAGAAATGTATTACATCGGGATCTTAAAACTCGAAACATATTTCTCACACGGTCGAATATTGTCAAACTTGGAGACCTTGGGATAGCTAGGTATTAATATAATTATTCAATATTTAAGGCACAGAGTGTTAGAGTCTTCTAATTCAATGGCTACAACCTTAATTGGAACCCCCTACTATATGTCACCTGAGCTATTTGCCAATAAACCTTATAATCATAAAGTAAGTTCATGGAAAATTTTGAACGTCAGTCGGATATATGGGCTCTAGGTTGCGTTTTGTATGAGATGTCTACTCTTCGGCATGCCTTTAATGCTAAATCATTCAACGCACTATCATATAAAATTTTAAGCGGAAAGGTTAGCTCAAATACAAGACTTTATCATCTTCTATAGGTTCCAGACATGCCTACTCAATATAGTCCAGAACTTCTTGAACTTATGCGTGCAATGTTGCACTTGAAACCAGAGAAACGTCCATCAGCGAGACGCGTTTTATCTAATTCATTCATAAGGAAACATATTGTTCTATTTCTGGAAGCAACTAAAAATCGGTAAGTTTACTGATTTCAAATAAAAAAGAGTAATTAAAACACACATTCAACATTATTGTTAATCACTACACTTATTCGCAAATTCAAAATGGAGGAGTAGTTAGTTAAAACTATCAGTTGTCAGATTGGTCCTAGAAAGATATGTGAAAATGTTTATGAAGAAAACTAGAACTTAAGAATGTTCATTTTACGTTTAGTTTAGATGGACAGCTAGAGTTTTAGCAAATATTTGCCTTTAATCTTACGAGCAAATTTTATATTCCGTCTTTTGTCCAAATTGGTAAAACCTAGACTATTCAGCATTTTTAACATGTCTTACATATAACTGCTATAAGTAAATTCATTCGAAACTTTTACCGTTCGGGCACATTGGAAGTAGAAGCTAACTTTGCCGATATAATTCCATGGAGAAAGCTGCATAATAATATTAATAACTGGTAAACTGACACAAGTATAAAGTTATGTTAATCTCAAAGTAGTTGAAATTTACATAAAGGACTCAAATTTAAACAGATGTTTTAAATGCGGAAAATTTATCCTGCTGATTTCAGGCTCAGTCATAGCAGTTAGAAACAGGTGACAAAGTGAATTTTATTGTTTGCAATAATTTGTGTTTTCTGATCGTTAGTATTCACTGATAAATTTGACCAACCTATGGCGTTTTGCAGGATTTATAATTAGATGCTTCGATATGCTGCCAAGAGTTACAGCTTTATAATATTTTTAAAGCCAAAACACGAACCTTTTGTCACGATCGATAGTTTATTTTTTGTTTAAACGATGTCTAATATCCCTATTGCATCAGTCACACGAACGAACTTAGCACTTTACACACTTTAAATAACGAAGTAGTTGAATTTCGATAAGATGGTTATCTTATGTTTAAATAATTATACACTTGTCTGAAGTGATTTATTTCAAGCTGCCCGTGATTACTGAGCAGCAAATAACCTATATAATTAATATGCCAGCAAATTTGGTACTTTTTTGAAGTCTAATAATAATATGTTTACAGAGTTTACTGTATGTTGGTATGAACAAAACATAGAAACTAGTTTTCAACAACAATTTAAATGAATATATTACTTTATCCAAGCCCAAATCACTCCCGAAACCATTCAACCACTGAAGATGAAGTACACAACACCAATCAACATTTAGAATGCGAAACTGGTGTGCCTTCAATAACTAATCAATCATCCAATGAAATAAAAATGAGCAATGAGAAAAGAACAAATCAAATGGAACAGGTTAAATTGATTTATTACTAATTTATACATTTGAATTTACGAATTTATTTATAACGTTGCCAAAAGTCATCTTAGATTACAGAGTTTAAAATGATAGTTTTATTATCAACTGAAATGAACCACCACTGAGCCGATGTATAAACATGTCGGCTGAAAGTGTTTTTCAAATTGAGGAGGGGGTTCATGAAAACCTAGGGAAAAATCATCTTAGTGAGCAGGGCCAAGAATAATATATAAGCTTTTGAAATAATTAAGATTATCACAAGGTTGTAACAAACATTTTGGTTAACTATATATTCATGGTCATTGTGAAGTACTAGTAGTCATTTTGTAGAGCTGATAAAATAAAGAGTAGTAAATCAGGATATTGTACAAGAGAATGCAATCAACAGTACATAAGAGTCGCTACGTTTTACGCCTATATACATATTTTCAATAAACCTATATATAAGAGTATTGAAAAGCTCAACCGTGTACATTACAACAATACACTTAGGAGGACAATCAAGTTCTCAGTTAGGTTTTTATCAAGCTACACCTTAATATACTGACTAATGTCTATGAATATACAAAACATGTGCTCACTAGTGACTAGCTTCGTGAGGGAATTCTCGGAGTTCTAGTGAGAAGCCGTGACCAGTGGAGCTAATCCTTGTCGGGTAGAGACAGTTATCTACCTCAGTACAATGGAAGTTGGTCGCGCAATTTCGTGGATTGGTTGATGTTAGAAACTATCACCATTGGGTGCCGGCTCAGTGGTCCAGTTGGTTAAGCGTTCGCTCGCGAGACCGAAGGCCCTGGGTTCGAATCCCGCTCGCGGGGTCGTGGATGCGCACTGCTGAGGAGTCCCACAATAGGACGAAACGGCCGTCCAGTGCTTCCAGGTTTTCAATTGTGATGCTCTAACATCAATCGGTTCATGATCTCAATCAAAAACTTAATAATCTCCACAACCCCTATACTAGTAAAAAAATACTAGACCAATCAACGAAATCTTTAGGTAAGTGATAACAATTAAAGCAGATAACTAATCATAATAGATAAAATGTACAAACTGGTAATAAGTTGATAAGTGTATAAGTGGTGATAAAAATGATGAAAACTTAAATAAATATTTCAACATAGGTAATCCGTCTAAAGTTAGGTAAATAAGCTCGCCGAAATGACAACCAGTGAACTTATGCGGTAAGATTTTCAAAACTAATTTCTTTAAATTAATTCGTAGTAAAGAAGCCATTTAAAAGGGGTGGGGAAGAACAAACAACCAAAGCCTGTGGCGAATCGATAAAATTGCTCATTAATTCCTAGGGATGAGACAAGTGTGATACAGATTCCTTCCAAACGTTTGTACTATGATTGTTAGCTCGAGTCACCATAGCTTTTTCTATATATAAAGAACGCAAACAGTTACTACAGCAAAATTTCAAAGATTTGTGACTCATAGCTTTGAATGATCACTATTAACCAAGTATGAAAAAGCAGAGCCGCGTATTATTTTTACTTGAGCCTGTTCAACCTACCTAGGGAAATGTTTACTCATTTGTTGGCTAATTGCCCTGATATATATAACCATATTAAGTATAATCCTGTCATCAGAAATCAACTAGATTTACTATGCAACAAATTATTTAAAATGATTTATAAAATTGCTTTCAGAAGGTAGTTAATGGCTTTGTTGAAATATTATCACAAATGGCTGAAGTCACAACAGATACATGCACTCTGAAATTTTGAATTTGCTGACATGGTTAAGCTGAACAAGGTTTTTCAGAGGTTTTTACTAAGCACTTAACTATTTCGTGTATTTTGTCTTACATATACCTTACATTTGTCAGTTTACAACATATTCCAGGTGATTTAATGTGAAAACCTTACGCTTTTGAAAATCATTGGATCCTAGATTTTGCACATGGTTATATTGTAGTTAATGATAGAATATTTTCAACTTTCCAGACAGGAAAGAAACGCAGTATTTATGACTAACTCCTTTTTATATTCATATGATATTGTTTAAGGCGTTGATATGAGACTAAAATCTACAAATTTCTACTTTATACTCTCAATAATCAAATATTATTTAAATAAATAATTTGAATTCTAAAATCTATGATTTCATGCAATTGGTTCCCTTTATGAATTTAAATAGAGCAAGAACAAACATTGATGCAGAATAGTATGAATTCATATTATTTCGAGGTTTCTCGTCAGCTGCTTACAAACCAAAATTGTGATAGAATTTTTACATGGAGATAGTGTGAAACAATTGACATAAATGAGTGTAAATAACTTGATTACAATAATAACTATATATATATATATATGCTAGAAACAGGTCAGAGGTCAAAAGAGGGGGGTTAATCCAGGGTGGGTGGTGTAATAATTTAGTGAAGTTCACAAATTGTGTGATAATTGTAGAGATTAATGGAATTAAATAATGATAAGGTAGATTACGTAATAATAATTAAATAGGGTTTGGAAAGTTAAGATGATTTAAGAGGATCAGGTGACGGAAATGTGTGAATAAAATTTATTTAAAAAATTAGGTAATAGGGGGTATAAATTATCTCAGAATAAGTAAAGGAATAAAATAACCAAAAACACAAAACAAACAGAAACAAAAAGATTACCAGGGTAGTGATAAGTTTATTAAAGTCTCTTTTGGATGCATAAGTCCGGTTTCAGTTTCTTAATTGCAATGGATTCAGCGAAGCGGAGAGTGGTAGTAGTTTTTTGTCTATTGATGATTTTAAACGCGCGCATAATATCGACGGTATGCCCGGTGTCAAGTAGATGCCGAGCTATTGCACTGTTAAAAGCTTTAGTCCCTCGCAGCGTCAAGTTCTTCGGAATATGCTCAGAAATGCGAACCTGTACTCTTCTCTCAGTTCTTCCAATGTATGTGCTACGGCACGTACATGTGAATTGGTAAATGCAGTTGGAGCAACTGAGGGGAGAGGACTTGTCGATTTTCGTTTGTTTCAGTGAGCAGTATGTTTTCCATAACGTAGTTAGTTTGGCTGCCGGGTAGGTCACTTTTAAGGCGGAATTAATTCTGTGATTGATAATTCCGGCGACTTCATCTCCTTTAAAGCGTAAGGATAGGAAGCAGGTTTTCTTTTCAACTGTATCATGCTTAATCGGAGGGTTTGTATCAGCATATTTGTGGATGAATTTATCCGGATATGCATTTTCACGTAAGCATTTGGTGATTGTAGTAATTTCTTCTTCGAGGCATTCTTTTGAGCAGATTTTTCGTGCGCGGTCAAAAAGGTTTCGCACAATACCCTTTTTATAACTCAATGGACAGAAGCTATTAAAGTTGAGATAAACTCCGCTCCAAGTATTTTTGCGGTGAATGTGTCTTTGTAGTGTGCCATCTGGTGTTCGCCTAATTCCAATATCTAGGAAATGGAATTTATCATCAACTTCATGTTCCATGGTAAATTCTATATCTTTGTGGACTTTATTGAACAGACTAAGTAGGTACATGGAGTGTTGGTGATTTTTGCAGACAAGGAACGTGTCATCCATATATCTGCAGTAGAGTGTGGTACTGTCGATTGCGTGCTTCAATTTCTTTTGTTCCAGATGTCCCATAAATATGTCGGCAAGAATTGGGCCTAGAGGGCTGCCCATTGCTATTCCATCAATCTGTCGGTACAGAACATTGTTGAATTTAAATTGTATGTTTTTGTACACAAAAACAGGAGCTGTTTAAATTCCTGGGGTGGTAAAGGCAGGAGTTCTGGATATTCACATATGATCTCTGCCGTTTCTTCCAAAGGGATATTTGTGAAAAGCGAAGAGACATCAAATGAAACCATGAATTTGTGAGATACATTAAGGTTATCAAGTTTTTTTACAAATTCAAAGCTGTCTTTCAAACTGTAAGCTGCTAGTTTTTTGCGAATTGGTTCCAAGCATCTAGTAAGCCAGCGGGCAAGTTTATGGAAGGGTGATTTGGCCATCGATAATATTGGTCTTATAGGGATGTCGGGTTTATGTGTTTTGGGTAGCCCATATAAGTATGGCAATTGTGACCGTTTTGGTTTAAGTTCGTTATACGTATGATTATCTATTAGATTTTTCTTAACAAGTTCTCTCAACTTTCTTAAGACACGTTTCTCTGTCGCATCTGTTAAGTCTTTCTGGGTATTGTCGATGATAAATCTGGTGGAGTTACTTAAAATGGAGATTACCTTATTGATATATTCCTCTCTGTTAAGAATGACTACACTGGAACCCTTATCCGGACAAATTCATGGTTTCATTTGATGTCTCTTCGCTTTTCACAAATATCCCTTTGGAAGAAACGGCAGAGATCATATGTGAATATCCAGAACTCCTGCCTTTACCACCCCAGGAATTTAAACAGCTCCTGTTTTTGTGTACAAAAAACATACAATTTAAATTCAACAATGTTCTGTACCGACAGATTGATGGAATAGCAATGGGCAGCCCTCTAGGCCCAATTCTTGCCGACATATTTATGGGACATCTGGAACAAAAGAAACTGAAGCACGCAATCGACAGTACCACACTCTACTGCAGATATATGGATGACACGTTCCTTGTCTGCAAAAATCACCAACACTCCATGTACCTACTTAGTCTGTTCAATAAAGTCCACAAAGATATAGAATTTACCATGGAACATGAAGTTGATGACAAATTCCATTTCCTAGATATTGGAATTAGGCGAACACCAGATGGCACACTACAAAGACACATTCACCGCAAAAATACTTGGAGCGGAGTTTATCTCAACTTTAATAGCTTCTGTCCATTGAGTTATAAAAAGGGTATTGTGCGAAACCTTTTTGACCGCGCACGAAAAATCTGCTCAAAAGAATGCCTCGAAGAAGAAATTACTACAATCACCAAATGCTTACGTGAAAATGCATATCCGGATAAATTCATCCACAAATATGCTGATACAAACCCTCCGATTAAGCATGATACAGTTGAAAAGAAAACCTGCTTCCTATCCTTACGCTTTAAAGGAGATGAAGTCGCCGGAATTATCAATCACAGAATTAATTCCGCCTTAAAAGTGACCTACCCGGCAGCCAAACTAACTACGTTATGGAAAACATACTGCTCACTGAAACAAACGAAAATCGACAAGTCCTCTCCCTCAGTTGCTCCAACTGCATTTACCAATTCACATGTACGTGCCGTAGCACATACATTGGAAGAACTGAGAGAAGAGTACAGGTTCGCATTTCTGAGCATATTCCGAAGAACTTGACGCTGCGAGGGACTAAAGCTTTTAACAGTGCAATAGCTCGGCATCTACTTGACACCGGGCATACCGTCGATATTATGCGCGCGTTTAAAATCATCAATAGACAAAAAACTACTACCACTCTCCGCTTCGCTGAATCCATTGCAATTAAGAAACTGAAACCGGACTTATGCATCCAAAAAGAGACTTTAATAAACTTATCACTACCCTGGTAATCTTTTTGTTTCTGTTTGTTTTGTGTTTTTGGTTATTTTATTCCTTTACTTATTCTGAGATAATTTATACCCCTATTACCTAATTTTTTAAATAAATTTTATTCACACATTTCCGTCACCTGATCCTCTTAAATCATCTTAACTTTCCAAACCCTATTTAATTATTATTACGTAATCTACCTTATCATTATTTAATTCCATTAATCTCTACAATTATCACACAATTTGTGAACTTCACTAAATTATTACACCACCCACCCTGGATTAACCCCCCTCTTTTGACCTCTGACCTGTTTCTAGCATATATATATATATATAGTTATTATTGTAATCAAGTTATTTACACTCATTTATGTCAATTGTTTCACACTATCTCCATGTAAAAATTCTATCACAATTTTGGTTTGTAAGCAGCTGACGAGAAACCTCGAAATAATATGAATTCATACTATTCTGCATCAATGTTTGTTCTTGCTCTATTTAAATCTATGATTGTTATCTAGAAACAAGATGGTTACAAACAAAAAATAAACTTGCAAAGTTTGATTTATCCCATAGAAAATGAAATAACAGAAAATTATTCATCATGGGCGTGGTTCTTCTTAAAACAATCCATATTTCTAACCATATGTAAGAAATATAGGTAGTTAAGAATGACTTCATAATATTTTTACGACTAAACATTCTTAATCAATATATTTCATTAGGTTACTATGTAATCCCAGTATGATGATACGTTGTGTTAGATTCTTTCGATTCAATTACACAAGAACTGAAATGATCGTATGAATAATATAAACTAAATCAAATAAATTTATATGCTGACTAGTTAAAATGCTGTTTTTTTTACTCCAGTTCTAACCTAATTCGTAAATAATGATTGTTGAGATCATGAACCAATTGATATGAGTCCACCATTGAAAACCTAGAAGAACTAGAGGGCTGTTTCGTTCTATTGTGAGACTCCTCAGCAATGCGCATCCACGATCTCGCTCGCGAACGTTTAACTTGTAGACCACTGAACCGGCTAGTATCCAATGGTGTTAATGTCTAACCTCAACCAATCCACAAAATTGCGTGACCATCTTTCATTGTACTGAAGTAATTACCTGTCTCTGCCACTTCATTTAGTGTTTAACAATCAACATTTGGCTAAATGTAATTAATTTATACGTTAGACTTATTGACACTTATCAAATGAATCGCTAAAGTCGATTTCTCCTGACGATTATGAGTTAAAGTGAAAATAATATTTGCATAGTGAATGTACAAAAAGTGATCAATCGATTATAAATTCATGTATAGATAACTTCTGTGGTAATTAATTTAGTACTTTGTTTAATCGATTCAAACATCACAGAAATAATTCAAATCAGTTATGCTGTAATGAAAAATATCTGTTGACTATTTTAGTAAAAGGAATGTACTCTTGACAATTATGTAATTATCAGAAGGGGTTTTGTTGAGATTTTAGAAATTTCACCGATTGAAATCATGAGTCAATTGAAGCTAGACCACCATGAAAAACCTGGAAGCACTGGACGGTCGTTTCGTTTTATTTTGGGACTCCCCAGCAGTACGCATCTACGATCCCGCCTCACGAGATTCGAATCCAGGACCTATCAGTCTCGCGCGAGTGCCTAACCATTAGACCACTGAGCTGGTAGGTATCCAACGGTGTTAATGTCTAACTTCAACCAATCCACGAAGTTGCGGAATCGTGGATCCACACTGCTGAGGAGTCCCATACTAGGAGGAAACGGCCATTCAGTGCTTCCAAGTTTTCCATGGTGGTCTAGCTTCAATTGACTCATGATTTCCATCAGTGAAATTATGTAATTATCAATTGACTTTAAGATATTACAACCAAGAACATTCATTACCTGTCATCAGTAATCATATTCATTTAATTTTAGCAACCAATTATCATACATAACGAACAAAATTGTGAAAAAAATTCACAGTCACTATTAAAACAAACCTTGTCTGTTGACCGAAATGATAAAGTTTTTGCAAATTCATCAATGGATGAATCAAAAGTTGATTTTTCAATCAACAATGTACCAAAAGAGTTAAATCAAAGTATTAAGATATCTTTAAATACATATAGGCAACATGAAAAACAGATAAATGAGAGTATTGTCAATTGTATTGATGAACTTAAAGATGATTCACTTCATAGACATTTGTCAGATGCTCGATTACGTCGTCGTCAACGTCGTCGAATGTCTGGAGTTGAAGGTAAGTTTATAGAGCAAGTGTTTTATTTATCAAATATTTTAAAAAGTGTATTGAATAGATCTTTTAACATAACAATTAATTTTCATTCGATTTATGCTTTAAACAATAGAATGGAGTTATTCGAATGAATGAGTTTGTGTCATTTTGTTACATTCACATTTCTTGCTTCGTTTGAGCTAATACTATTGTATCAAATACTGTAGTACTGTATAGATACAGTTAGAATAGTTAATCAGTTTTTTCTACTGATAGGTGTATGTAAAGGGTTGTCAACCGGTTGCCCACACCGTTGAAGGATATTTCTTCCTGAAGAGTCTGCAAAAGAAACTGGATTAGGAAACTGGCTGAGTAACCATAGAATCCAAAGGACAACTGCTCATGACCTGTCATACAGGCTTTTTGTCAGTAATTATTAGTGTATTAACTCTTTACTTATGAAACCTTACCAATACTGATGGAATTTGTTGGGGGGAGGTGCTAATGTGAGATGTTTTACCTTTAGGATCGACCTTCTCTAATCGTTTTTTTCCACTATGAGGAGATGACAAATAATGGTTGTTTGGGCGGAAAATTTTACTGTCATCATATTCCACTAGAGTCAGCTGCACGACCTAACTTTCTGGGCTTACTTTATTATCGTTAATCTTACCACTCTTCAACAGACTTATTTGACACAGTGTTTCCCAAAGGAACATGTGCTTCAGTCAGTAAAGTTTGATTTAGCCATTATGATGGATAAGCTTGAATATTATGTCAAAATAGCAGTGACTGTCAGGACAGTCAGGAAAATAGATGAATAACATCAAGACATAGTCTCTGCTGTCGATAAGTTTATATGATAATTGGAAGTGTTCGAATTATTGTATCAACTAGGAATTCCAGAAACAATGCAACTTATGGCAAGTAGAACTAGTTGAGTAAAAATGAATGTATAGTATTTGAAATTCGTAATAATTGGGTCGTCAAATATCAAAGAATCATTAGTTCATACAAATACAGCAGTTTAGTACAATCAACAAGAATTGACGAACGTGAAAAGTCAGTAGTTATAAGTAAACAAATAACAAAATAACGAGAAAAATCTAATTAAATCTCTACAACAAACTGACAAAATGATTTAGTTTCAGTATTGTATTGATTATTGATAAGAAGAGTAGGCTGAAATACAATAAGAAATACAATGCTTCAATGTTTAGTGTCCATGAATGATTTTTGAAGGTACAGAAGTAAATAATGTTACAAATTCATTCCCTGTTTATCTTTCTTTCACTTTTGAATTCTTGTCTCCCATCATAGATACCTATCCATTCTGTCTTTTCAAGTAATGTTCTAAAAAGTTTAGTATTTCTCATGATGACTTCTGCTACATTATGTAGTGTGACAACTTGCGCTAACACACACGTCTATGCCAGATTCTCTTGAGGACCCTCTGGTACGGCCGAGAGTAGAGAAGTCCTACTCACTGCCTTCTCGTGACAGGGGTGTTGTTTGCGAAAATGAGAGGACGAAAAGCGAATGTCCGGCGCTTTAACCGGATTCCAAACCAATGGTGCACATGGGCTCCAGTATCCTTAAGGAACAAATGGCGTATGAACCAATCGTTGGTCACTGGCTACCATGGGAATGCATCTCCTCACGATGCTCCACTGCCTTGTGGGTCAGACCTTTAAGTCGGAGGCACCAGGTGTGGCCCCCTAAGAAAACCACCTGCTTCGGTTTGGGCACCCGAACAGTGTCGCAGCCCTCACACATATCAAATGAGATTTGTGTGGCGCATATGTGTTTGGTGCCTCGTTGTACCAATATCTATGTGTTAAAATAAATAAATAAATAAATATCTTTGTCAATAATTATATACATTAACATTGGTTGATAAAACGTGTAAAGTTCTTCTCTCAAATGGTTATCTCTTTAACTGCTCTAACTTTTCTCATCGGAACAAGTCGTGAAAATACAGATTTTTTGGTTTCAAATGCTCTCTATAGAACAACAAAATTCCAGTAATGTATATAAACTATTGTCTTAATGTAAATTACACACTAACTATTACCCTTAATCAGTTTCATTTTATGCATATGCAAAGGGGTTTTGTGGATATTATAGTAATTTCAACAGTTGAGATCATAAGTCGATTGGAACTAGACCACCATAGAAAGCTAGAAAGTACTGGACGGCCACTTCGTCCTGTTGTGGGACTCCTCAGCATTGCGCATCCAGGATCTTGCCTTATAGGAGTTGGACCCAGGACCTATCGATCTCGCGCTCGAACGCTTAACCTCTAGACCACTGAGGCGAAGCGGTATCGTGGATATACACTGCTAAGGAATCCTACAATATGAAAAAACAGCCGTTCAGTGCTTCTGAGCTCTCCATGGTAGTCTAGCTTCAATGGACTCATGATCTCAACTATTAAAAATTATACATTGAAGTTTAAATGTAACTAATGTTCTATATCATTTTAGGAGAACAACATCATAATCATCAACAATTTAAACATGAATATCAAAAAGAATCAATTAAAACGATCAAGTCTCCAAGATCAATTCATGAAAAACATGATAGTAACAATTCAAATTTAAAATTACACAAAATTTCAAAATTTCATTTTCATTCATTTTCTATATTACCAGTATCTATGTTACCTAAATTACATAAAAATATTCATCAAATGAAAAGTAGTAATTCAATCACTGATCTAATAACAAAACATAATTCATTAAATAATGATTATTCAAAGGTGATAGAGAATCAAAATATTGAACAATCATTAACAAATCAAATTATTCATTGTAGTAGTAGTAGTAGTAGTAGTAGTAGTAGTAGTAGTATGAGTTCAACTCCTGTCATAACAATTTGCTCATCACCAGGTAGTGATCAAACGAATAAGGTATTTACTATATTTTCTTATTTTATCCTTAATAAATACTTAAATATTAGTCTTATTTGAATGTATATACAAGTTTTGTGTAAACTATTGATATGATTTGGATATTTGTACTGAAACGACGGTCAATAGAACTGTTGTAAGGGTTAGTATTATATATCAAGTTCACTTAAATTATTCTAGCTTCTGAATAGACGAATCTACTCATTCTTCTTAAACTACATTTTGACCTTAAGGCGGCATTGGACTCTGTTAATCGTGTGGTTTTATGGCAGTGTTTGTCACTGAAAAGAGTACCAAAGAAGTACATTGATATTATAAAGGCTCTCTACTCGTACACAACTGATCGAGTGAGAGCTTATGGAGAACTGTTATCAGAATTCATTACCTCAAGTGGTGTTCATCAGGACTGTTCACTCTCTCCATTCTTGTTTAACTTTGTCGTTGACGTGCTTTTAGAGATAGCACTTTCCTAATCCAAATTTCCAGGGGTTGAATTTTTACCGGGAGATTTACTTGTTGACTTAGAATATGCCGATGACATAGTTCTATTTGATGAAGAGTCTTCTGACCACTCTAAGCAACAATGCAAGCATGTTCGTGTTGCGATTCTCCCCTCGAAATGCAAAATGTTGCTTCAAGATTGCGTTGCAGTGACACCCGAACTAATGATAGGGAATGAAGTAGTTGAGCGTGTCGACCGCTTCACTTATCTTGGAAGTCTCTTCAGCCCTTGTGGTCTGGTGTGTGAGTAAATCTCAGCACGGATACAGAAGGCTCGACTAGCTTCTACCAACTTGCGTCATTCATGGCGTAGGCGAGATATCCGTCTATCAACCAAAGGACGTGTTTACTGCGCAGCAGTTCGTTCCGTCCTACTTTATGGCAATGAAACATGGCCGGTAAGAGTAGAGGATATCAGTAGGTTACTAGTGTTTGATCATAGGTATCTTCGAAACATTGCTCGTATATCCTGGTATCATCGAGTGAGTAACGTAGTTGTTAGGAGACGGGTACTGGGTAAGGATGGAAAATCAATTGATGAAATAGTGAAACGTGATCAGTTGAGATGGCTGGGACATGTATTACGTATGCCCCACCAACGACTGCCTCGACGTGCGATGTTTAATGGTGTAGGAGTAGATTGGAAGAAAGCTAGGGGCGGCCAGACCAAAACATGGCACACATCCATGAAGTCACTGACAAGTGGACTGAGCCATGTTGGTAGGTGTAGATTACGTGGTTGGGATCCGTTGAACGATCTTGAATGACATGGCTTAAAATCGTTTGCAATGGCACAGGTGCATCCACTCTTTGTGTTCTCCCAAATTCTAATCTTCTGAATTCTTCATGTCCCTTTTTTCTCTTTCCAAATTTATTTCACTGGATTATACTCCTTGAATTACATCTTCAAACCGTAATGTTTCCGATTACTGCGTATAGTTTTACTACCTCTACCATTATGGGATTTGAATCGACAATTGTATCTGTGTGCTAATGTGGTATGGCAACTTGAACTGATGTACGTACGTACGAAGTTCTACTTTGTTACTGACTGTCTGAATCTTGACTTTTTATATGATTTCATGCGTGTTAATTACTTACTCTATTCATCACTTGTCTTTAACTTATTTCTGTCTGACTATAAATGTTGGATAACGCTTAATTGAATTGAGTTGGCTAATATGCCTTCTCTAGTCCGTTTCGCTTCGCTTCCTTCGCTGCATCTCCCTAATTGTCTGTTCAGATCAATGAGTTTACGAAATATACGTATTCAAACCTCATTCTCGTACTCGATTTATTTAATTCCGTTATTCACCAGCACGTTTTAAGTTGATCATTGTATTCAAGGATAGCCAGGCTGTATATATTTCGACAGCAATCATTCGATAACGATCATTCACCCGATCTAACCGAAGTCAGATATTCCTGGGCCACCAGATTGTGTTTATCTGTTAAACAAGAAGCAGCAGTTAAATTCAGCACTGATCAGCTCTATGTACCCAGGGTGAATGTTGGAACCCAATAGCTGTTACTTTAACCACCGGCTATACATTTTCTATTAAGCTAGTATGTTTTGATAACCACTAACATGTACAACAAGTGTGGTGTATTCAAGTACCAGTTTGAACGTCAATACTGGGAAGTACATACATCCAGATGATGAGCCATAAATACAACGAAGTGTTCATTCTAGATTAAATTATTAACCACTATCATAGTCATAATCAACTTGTAATAAAAAGAAATATGGGGTATTTATTCAAGGAACTCATATGTGAACAGAAGCTAATAAAATACAGTCCTAAATATCAACAACTTTTGAAAATCGATTACTATCGCTATAATCGTAACTTATGATTGTAGCCCATTGATAAACAGTGCTCTTATTTTGAAAACTTAGAAGTAGTTATTTTAAAATGGATTCATACTGTATTTTCTGTGGAAACAGAACATATAGCGTCAATTAAATCGTGGATGAAGCGGTAGCGTACCAATAATGTTGAATGAGAATCGCTCTGTATTAACCATAATTCACTAGTTTTCAGGTGAGTGGTCTAAAATAATCGTGCTTATGGTACAGATTTGATTTTTCATGATCATCGATACGCATTATTGAGAAATGTTTTAGATTATAATGAATAATTCTCATAACTTGTATTATTACAAATTGTTTACGGGATCAAATAGATTCTTAATAACCATAGAATTTCGGTCATTTATGAGCAAAGCCCTTTGAAATTCATCCAGCTAAGTGTATAAGGCGATGACGTTTGAAGCGAACGGTACTGGGTTCGAGTCCCAGAGTGAAAATCAACTCTCGGATGCAGGTACATCCAACTGACGAGTCCTAATTTGGACGAAACACGCTTCCTGTATTCCAGTGCTAACCAATATACATCTTTCATGCAATTGGTTCCCTTTATCCATCTTTCCTTAAAAAGCTTGTGACTTAAGGCTATATCGAGGTAATTCTCATAGGATGCACATATGCCAATAAGAGACTGATGAATTGTAGTCCTAAATAACAATGGGAAGATACAAGTAAAAGAACATCAAGTGAATTCAGTAATTTGTTTTTGAAAAGTTATCCAACACCAATCATACTGATCAATCAAAGTCGATTAAAGACCCACTCATAATCAGAGTCCATAGTAGCTGTTTTATTCAAGTTTATGACCATTCATTAGTGCACATTTATAGGCATAACAGAGATTCAACCTAAGACCTTTATGTTTGGAAACAAGAGTATTATTTTGAGATGATTTAGTTGAAATCTAGTACTTTACAAGTACAGATTCGTCAACTAGTTTGTTGTTTCAGGTTGATCATGGTGTGAGTGAATTTTTACAAACAGCTTAAAAAATCTGATTGAATTTAATTCTTGTTGATTTTGCTAAGAATCACGAAGTGCTAATTCATTACATTGTTGTTGTTTAATGCTATCCCCTTTCATTTACATTCTCATCTTAAAGAAGTACCGAGTTGACTAAACTGGAGTTTTATCAATCAATACTTTACAATTTATTTATTAAGTTGGCATGTTTTTGCTTAAAAATATAACGTTATTATGTATCCATTGTTATCACTAAGTATTCGTTGCTACTCTAAATTCTTGCGAATCAGAAACAAAACTTTTGAAGGTATTATTCTACTTTAGTTACCTTTGAAGCATCAATTCAAAAATAGAGTAACTAGTCGCAAATTTAAATATTAGTTACTGAGAGAGATTTTCTCTAAAACAATTGGTTGGTACTCGTGCTACACAGAGTTGACTACTATCTGCAATGACACACTATGATAATTATCAGGAATATATTAGATTTGAAATACGGTAGGATGTGTTGTACCAAAATGAGTCATTAGTTCGTGAAGTCAATGACTTTGAGACGATGGCGAAGTTTTGTAGCTTAGGTGAATGTTTTTGGTGAAGTTTTGTTCACTGATTGTTGATCAGGATGTTCAGTGTTTGTTAGATAAGCTCACTATATCATTGTAGACTTTGACTGATATTAATTAGTATTTCAGATGGAGGAAATACTTTCATTATTTATCTTCCTCTAAATTTTTAATATACTACTATCCCACACTTTTCATTCTACCATTTAATTGGCTACATTTCGGGTTAAATTTTCTTTAGTAAGCTTTCTAATACAGCTGATTTTATTTCCTCAGCGAGGCTATAATTTATTGACGAACAAGTCAGGTATAAGATAATAGGTCTAGGGTTTTGGCGCGAAATTCGCTCATACATTTGACTAAATAAAGTTTCAGCATTATAGCTGATGTCAGCTCCTGATGAAAACCCTAAAGCTAATTCCTAACTTTAACCATCAACTGTAAATTATAATTCTATTTCCTCAAACTGATTTATAACCTTCATTTGGTCCTAGTTATTAGGTGGACACTCTCAAGGTCACTTTAGCGTGACTCAAAGGTCATCCATAAATTATAGTCTCACGATCAAATGAATATCAGTTGAGTAATGTTACGTCATACAATCAACTTGTAAATGAGTCAGTATAACATTAAGCCGGTTATACATGGAATTGCAACAGTCCGAAATACTTCAGTAGGTAGAAACTACATCTTGGCAATTCAAGGTAATATTTAGTTGATCAACTAAAACTATGATGAAGATCAGTCGATTCTCGATATATTGATAGCCTATCAACATATAGAGAATCGATTGATCTAGACTGGCTAGCGATTGCAGGGGATGTTGAGCACGGCGTTCCCACTCGTGATCTGGCGCAGATGCATGACCGAGCGCCTTCAGCTAGGTGAGTCCATTAAAAGTAATGTTGTTAACATCCAACGTCGAAAACTTACAGAGCTATTTATTTTGGGAATTTATTTACCGCTACAGATCCCCCCTAATGGGGTAGTGATGACCCTAAAACGTGGCCAGCCAAAATTTTAAACCCGGCGAGTTTTGTCGTTGGTAAACACTCTTCTGATAGCTGCGTCTGGTCATCTTTCCCTACTATAAGGGACCATGTTGTATTAATTTATCACTACAAATACTAGAAGTTAATTTCAAATGATAAACATTTTGTAATATGTTCATGTTTTTAGAACTTTCTAGAATGTAAATCGAATTCTATATCACAAATGAATCAACTTAATTGTGATGAAATTAAAAGCGCCAATCCTTTGAATCAGATTTCATCAAGTGATCAATTTAAAGATATTTTCAGAAAAGAAAATTTGTATAATAATATACAGGCATATTCTACAGAAGAAGATAATAGAGAAAATGATATTCATAATCCATTAGTACATCAAAAGTAGGTTGCATTACAAAGTTACTTTTTGTTGCTCAGTAATTCTTTTATTGATTTAAAATAAACTCAGTGAATACAGTGATTTTGAGTGCTGTTTCAGGTATGGGAGTAGTTATCGCTTCCTGCTTGCCTACACCTTAAAAGGGATCTTATAGATGTTAAGGGTGGTCTTAATGACCTGAGAGTATGACCGCAGTGCCAAAAAGACAACTGCTTGGGGTCGGTCACACACGACCATTTTGTGAGTAATTTTCGTGTTAGCTCCGTACTTGTTGAGACCTTAACGCCGGAGACGGATATCTGTGAGGTGTGTATTTTAGGGTCGACCTTTTCTAACACCATCCTTCCTTTGTGGGAAGGCAGGATCGCTGTTCTATTGGTTGTCTGAAAGAAATACTTCACTGCCATCATACCTCTGTACAGTCGGCAGTACGACTTCGCCTTCGGATATCGGATTTGCTGCTTTTAGCCTTACCACTCTTTAACCGACCTATTTGACATGGTAGGGCACTGAAAAATGATTGTTCCAGTCAGTATAGCTCGACTGGTTCATTACGATAGGTAAGCTCGACCACCAAATTAAGGTAGCAGCTGGTTAACATTTATCTTTTAACAATTTTTTAGATAAACAGACTTATTTAAACAATGTATAATATTTTACATAACATCAGAGAGGTGGCTCGGTGGTTAAATAACCAGGATTTATCTACGTGGTCCAACGTTCGAGAACATTACCGTCTAACTAGGTCCTGACAGATTGTTACTATAATTAGCCTCGTAGAAGCAGTATGCCTTGATGCTATATACATGAATTGCATTAATTAATTGATCAAAAACTTTGTATTTTGTAAAGGACATTTCGATTCTTTAGCTCTGCAATTTATTTTTAATAAAAGTTCATTGCTTTAAATATGAGTGAAACCTAATCTATTACACTTTGTCACTTCTGTTTCGATCTACTAAATCGCCTGATCCAATCGAACTAGGTATATTAGTTAAACTTACAGTTGATTTCTCAAACATAACTACGAACCATGATCCAAATGATTCTTATCAAATAAGGAATTATATCTAAAAATGTTTCATTCTAGGTTAGTTTTGTCAATAGTTTGTGAAGAATATTCAATCCGAGTATAGTTTTTTTTTTAAATCTTAGAGAGCCACAGAAGACTAGAAAATGCAAGATAGCCATTTCCTCTAAATATGCGGCTTAGCTATCATAGGTCGAAAAGTGAGAAAGCTAGTTGACTATAGATGAACTAACTGATAACTAGAGGTTCAAATTTTTAAGTTCATTCAATTCATAGTACTATGCAGTCATAATCCGTTCTCATTGACTTTCTAGTGCTTCCTTATTTTTAAAGATTGTTTAACTAATATTAGTTCATGATGCAGGCGATCAAATTTTTGCTATGGAGACTAAATAGGTTGATGAAGATTCTTAGAGTATTCCCACTGTTAATTTTTTTTTACCGATTTCTTAGTTTATCTGATATCATTTCAATTTTATTCCTGTTTTATTTGAGTGATTACGATTTCTGTGATTGACGTCTGAATTTTATTGTCAGTAAGGAGTTGTGAAGTATATTGAATTTCATTGAAATCATGAACTGGTTTAAATTAGAGTTCTGATAAGAAGCCATAACCAGTGAAGCAATTAACCACCTAAGAGAATAGAAGATGGTCACACAATATATTGGATTGATTGAAGTTAAATATTAACACTTTTGGATGCACACTCAGTGGTCTAGATGTTAGGTGATCGCACGAGACTAAAGGTCTTGGATTCGATTCCTGTATGCAAGGTCGTGGATGAGCACTGTTTAGAAGTCCCTTACTAGAACGAAACGGCTGTCCAGTTTTTTAAGGTTTTCAATGGTAGTTTAAGGTAAATAGCTTCATGATTTGAATGCAAGTCCTAATTTTATTGTGATAAGTGTTCGAGTTAATTTATAGTAACTGTTTTCTAAAATCTGATCAATGAAATTCGATCACTACTAAATACTATCTCAATATGATATCGGTTACTGCTGATTGGTCAATCAATGCAAATATCCCAGCCTTATGAGAGGTCCAATTATTTTATTAGTAACTTCAGATTGTTAATCTGGGTATCACGGATCCGAATTTCAAATGAAATATAAACATATAGCATAGTGACGAGTACCAACTAACAATAAAAATTATGTCAGGGAAAGTTTCTCTTTAAATATCTGTTCTCACTACAATAATCTAATCATAACTTTATCCAACACTTTAAAAATATCTATACGATCTCACCTGATTTCATTGAGAATGTTCAATTGTAATGGAGGAAGAAGGAAATTATCGCTTAGATCCTAAAAAGTTTATTATCTACTGGATTCCATGAGATCATAATTATATTAGTTCATTCATCTCCAAATCTTTCTTACATTTTAGTGATGATAAAGAAATTGAAGCTGTTGTAAATTGTTTAGCGGATACTTTAAAAGATGGTTGTCATCCTGGTGCACCTGCAATAATTCCACGTTGTAAAAATGATAACAAAATACCAACTGTATTTTATAATTCAAACAATTGTGTAAGTAAAAATCAAAAGTTATTATTCAAGCCTAATTTAGAGGATAATGGACCAATTGAACCAAGTACGTTGTAAATATATTTTTTATTACATTGAATAGTTTTGTAGAGATTACTCCACTTTGAAAACTAGTTTTTATCATGGACTGATAACCAATTAACAACTACATAGCACATAGATCACTGCTTTATTCTAATATGCGACTCTTCAGAAGTAATCTAATTGTCTTCGGAAGACTTCTACTTACCTTGTAGATGACTTTGAACGCAAAGTCTGTCTTGATTGAATGACCTGTGTTCACAAGGTGTTCGATCATAGAACTTCTTATTGAGTCATTGCCTCCTCTTTTTAGCCACACCGGACAATGTTCTTGAATTCTTTTGGATAAAGTACGCATCGAACAATTTATATACCTAGCTCCACAACAGCAGGTAAATTGGTAAATGCACATTGAGTTGGTCGGATGCGATAATTTATCTTTCAGATTATTGGTGAACAATAATCGGCTGGAGAATAATCTTCTCAATCAATGCGAAGAATGTTATTTTTAAGGAATCAGAAATTCTCCTCTTTAAGATATATGTGGCTTTATCGCCTTTGAAGTCGATGTTCATGTATAAAGTTTTCTTTTCTACTGTAATTATTCGTGCTTTTGGCGTTTTTGTCTTCATATTCTTATCAATGAATATTGAAAGACCACAGGTCATTCAATCAGAACAGACTCTGCGTTCAAAGTCATCTACAAGGTAAGTAGAAGTCTTCGGAAGTACTCACCCAAAACCCTGTAGCGAATGGAACTCAGTACTTTACCTGTCACAAATTAGTTCAAACATAGTTTTACTAGTTTGAATGTATATAAATAAACCTGTGTCTAATTAAGGGCACAATATTTTGGAGTGGAAGCAAATGATATAATACCTTTGTATTATTAAAATCGATCTTGAACGATATCTTCCGATACATACAAACTTAGATTACTATTATCTTTTAGATTCAATAAAGAAATCTATTTTGTATTGTTCGTTTAAATCTTCCCATTGATGTTTAGGACTGCAATAGGAAGATTCATACAAACAAAACAGAATGAGTTTACACCTTACCCCATTACACAAGCTAATGGCTATCAGGACTCAGTAGCTAACGGTACTACTGGGTTCGAGTACCAGAGTGGACATTAACAATGAGATGTAGGTACATCCAGTTGGTTAAGCTACCTACAACATTTCATTCACCTACTTCAAACTGAACTATTCATAAACCTTTTTAAGTGTTTTATCGAACCACATAAAAAACCTTTATGTTCACTAGGGAAGCCTACTGTAGCTATGTTTCATCAGTGCCACTGAATTATCATCACATTATTTCGGGAATCAACAGAACTTGGAAATATGTAACATTGAATTCCTGTTCTCTAACCGAAAATGTTGATGAATTCGGAGTGAAATCTAAGTCTCCTAAACTCTATTTTATGTAGGTTCATGAGGAGTCCCAAACAGAGAATAGAAAGTAATGAAATCCCTGTCTAGTTTTCATTGTTTTTTGGGATAATGTCAGTTCACGACACCAGATAACTTCAAATATTAGAACGAACAGTGTTATTTTTCACTGTAAATTACCTTTCTTATTATAATACTTTTAAAAAGCATGAAACTCCGACATCAAAATGTTATTCTTTTGCTAAACCACAGATTTTCTAAATATTATTTTATAGTGAGTTAGTAGTAATTGTATAGGAAGGACTGAGGAAAGAATTTTAACTAGGCTTTTCTGTACTTTACCCCGTAGAATTATGTAAAGTTTTTATAAGCGCAATCATTAGGCCACTTGATAGATAGTAGACACAGTGTAGACATCGATAAAGTAATCAAAATCATTTGTTTTACTCATACGATTATAAACTTTTCTATTATGGATACGAATAATTATTATCTCTCTTTGTCTATTCTAAATTACTGTTTTTCTAACACATGAGTATGTTGTAGTAATTTAATAGTTGAATTCATAAGTCGATTAAAGCTAGACCACCATGGAAATTCTGGAGGTACCGGACGGCCATTCCGTTCTATTATGGGACTCCTTAATACCATTGGAATCGGGCTCGGTGGTCTAGAGGTTAGGCGATCGCACACGAGATCGAAGGTCCTGGGTTTGAATCCCACAAGAAAAATCGTGGTTGCGCACTGCAGAGGAGTATCATACTAGGAAGAGACGGTTGACCAGTGCTTCGAGATTTTCATTAGTGGTCTAGCTGTGATCGAATCATCAACTCAATTATTAATTTACTACAATCTTCACCAAAATCCCAGTCTGATGATAATCATCATTTCCTCACAAATTACTGGCTTCAAGTGGTATTTCCTGGAGTTCTAGTGAGAAGCAGTGACCAGTGGGGTTCAACCGTGTATGTTGTGAGGCAGTAACTCACTGAAGACAATGATGGACGGTGGCGTGGATTCGTGGATTGGTTGAATTTAGACATTAACACCGTTGGATGTTGGCTCAGTTATCTAGAGGTTAGGTGTTCGCGCGCGACACCGAAGGTCCTGGGTTCGGATCCCGCAAGCGGAATTGTGGATGCGCATTGCTCAGTAGTTTCATATCAGGGTGGAACGGCCATCCAGTGCTTCCAGGTTTTCCACGGTGGTCTAGCTTTAATCAACCCATGAATTAAACTATTCAATGACATAAATATTTGTCAGTCATAATTATGTTAAATTACATGTTCTGTGAGTCATACCACTTCTCAGTTCATTTTAAAACATTTATCTCAATTTCACTAGCTAAAGTATGCCAAATCTATGTTTGAGTTGTTTTCAGTTGACTTATTTATTTATTTATTTAAACACGTAAACATTGGTACAAGGAGCCACCAAATAAATATGCACCACATTTATCATTCGATTTGTGTGAGGGCTGAGATACTGTTCGGGTGAACAAACCGAAGCAGCTAGTTTACTTAAGGGGTCACAGCCGGATCCTTCGACCCAAGAGTCTAATCCACAAGGCAGTGGAGCAACTTAAGGAGATTCAATCCAATGGTTGCTGGTGATCACCGATTGATTCATATGTCGTTTGTTCCTTCAGGATACCGGAGCCCATGTACACCCTTGGTTTGGAATCAGGGTTTTCTAACTCCCCTAGGTGGATCCTCCATATCCATCAACCCGGCTAAAGCATCGGACATTCGCTTTTCGTCCCCTCAATTTCGAAAACAACACTACCGCCACGAGAAGACAGTGAGTAGGACTTGTGTGCACGTGGCCATGTGAGACCATTTTGAGGAGAGAGTTGACTCTCCTCATTCTCGGCCGTTTGGAGGCTTGAAATAAAATTCATTCACTTTATCTAGAAGATTTTGTTGTTCATACTATTTTGAATTACTATAAGAAAGTAGTCTACTCTTCAATCGTTCATTGTTCGGTTTTCTTTGTTTTTCAGAAGAAGAAACGATCAATCGATCTGTACATTTAAAACAACATTTTATAGAATTACAAAGGTATAATATTTTTTACTTACTTCTTTGACAATGTAAATCATAAACAAAATGATGATAACACTTTATAAAAAGTCATATAAACAATGAGACTGATCATTTATGCGTAGCATTGAAATCTAGGATGTTTGTTTCGTTTAGTTTGAACCCTTTTTTCATTTCGATGTATCTGGATCAAGAATAGGACAAAGTATCATGTCTTAGATTCTAATGCTATCTGAATTCCATCCATTCTAATTATAACTTATGATAAAATGAGTATGTATAGACAATCTGTATAAGATAAGCATATGTCAACAAAGACTGATCAATGTTCAGTTAAAGATGTCAACAATAGGGTAATTCAAATTCTTTCTAATGATAATAATATAAATATGAATGATCCTTTTTAATACCATCTTTTAACTTGAGTGGAGTTATGTTCTCTGAGCTGGATGGTTTGGTCGTGGAGTTTTCATTGTTCTTCTGAACGACATTATCAGCACAAACATCAGATAGACTTCATCTCACCATCTTTTAACGAAGGATTTATGAAATTGTCTTATATAATTGACCATACAAACTATATAAATTATTATTATTATTTGGTACAGTATAGAATTCTTAGCACAAATTACTTCAACATGTTTAATTGCTTTATTTCTTGATCGAATCTGACAATAAATATTGATTGATCGCCAATTAGATGTTAGCATTTCAAGAATTGACATCTGAATAATGTACATTCTTTTCATCATTATATATTGTCAGCCACCACGATGTCTCTGATTATATGTTTTTGTACGCTGCACAATGAAAGGTCGTAAGTTATTCATAAACTTAATAGGCATAATGTGTTAAAACGAAAAAAACAGATAACTTGTTAAAATATCTAGATGGTAGGAACAGGTGATCATCGTCGAACAATCAGTTGAGTGGAACTCGTCACTATACATCAACTTCATTGATTATGAAAAGGCGCTTGACAGTGTAGATAGGAGAACATTATGGAAACTTCTTCGACACTATGGAGTTCCTGAGAAGATTGTCAACATTATCCGAACTTATACGACGGACTACAGTGCAAGGTCGTGCATGGATTACAGCTGGCAGATGCATTCCAAGTAAGGACCGGAGTCAGGCAAGGCTGTCTACTCTCTCCCTTCCTCTTTCTTCTGGTGGTCGACTGGATTATGAAAACCTCCAGATCTGAGAGAAAACACGGAATACAATGGACAGCTCAAAACCAAATAGATGACTTGGACTTCGCAGATGACCTGGCCCTCCTATCGCATACACACGAGCAAATGCAGATAAAGACAGCCAGTGTAGCAGCAGTCTCTGCATCAGTAGGCCTCAGCATACACAAAGGGAAAACCAAGGTCCTCAAATTCAAAGCGTAGAACAGCAATCCAATCACTCTTGATGGCGAAACTCTGGAAGATGTAGAATCCTTCACATACCTGGGAAGCATCATCGATGAACAAGGAGGTTCAGATGCAGACGTGAAGGCAAGGATTGGCAAAGCAAGGGTCGCATTCCTACAATTGAAAAACATATGGAACTCGAAACAACTTTCAACCAATATCAAAGTGAGAATCTTCAATACGAATGTCAAGACAGTCCTACTGTACGGAGCCGAAACTTGGAGAATTACTACAACCATCATCGAGAAGGTACAAGTATTTATAAATAGCTGTCTACGCAAGATATTCAACATCCATTTTCCGGATACCATCAGTAACAGCCTGCTGTGGGAGAGAACAACCCAGCTTCCGGCTGAAGAGGAACTAAGAAAAGACGATGTAAATGGATAGGACATACATTACTCAAATCATCAAACTCCATCACGCGGCAAGCGCTAACTTGGAATCCCGAAGGGAAGCGGAAAAGAGAAAGGTCAAAGAACACATTACGTCGGGAAATGGAAGCAGATATAAAAAGGGTGAATAACAAATGGAAAGAACTGGAAAGGATTGCCCAGGACAGGGTTGGATGGAGAATGCTGGTGAGCGGCCTATGCTCCTTCACGAGGAGTAACGGGCGTAAGTAAGTAAGGAACAGGTGACCCCACTTATATTCAAACAGGCCGAAGCGGTAGGCGTTTATACCCATTAAACTTTGATGTATCTATAAAAGAATGATTTCCTCTTTATTAACATCAATCAAGAAATAGAATCGTAGGAAACAAACATATTTTCTTATACAGAAAACTTCAAGATTTATACTTCAGTTTGAGTAAGGTTGTTTTGTTCATTGTCGGTTCATAACTTCAAATCGAATAATAGTTTTATTTTCTTTAGATCCATTCATTAAATTACTAATATTGAAGTTATGTAATATTCAATTTCTTAGAATTCTTCGAATTAAATTCATAATCTATGGTTAAATATTCATTTCATATTGTATACATGATCTCAGAATTGTTTTTTGAGTGTTTACGATACTGTATTTTGAATAATACTTTGTAGTAGTGGTAGTAGCATTTAAGATTTTCTTTTTGTTATAAATTGTGGCCTGTGTGCCTTGCTAATCTATAACGTAATAATACCGTCAATTAGAGAGCAGTGAATTATCGATCGGACCAATGATGCATAATACCTGTACGAGTAGTCTGGAGTCCTTATTGGTCCTACTTCCTGTCTAGCCCATTCTGTTAAGTCCAGAACACCAATCTCAACCTCCGTGATATGAATCATGCATTTCAAACATACTGGGTTTATATATCAACCAGACAGATCACATCGTACCAATAAAATAGGAAACAACGTTTGCACAAGACCTAGCCAAATTTGGCTGTCAATGTAGGAGGTAGTAAATGATAGTCAGGGCATAATTTAAGAATGGTAAATCGTATAATACTAGTTCATAGGTCAAAATAAAACTCATAATAAGTTTAGTTATTTAACAATTATACAATAAAAACATACGCATAGTATTTGTCCATACATTGATCCTAAAAGTTACCATTCATTATTCTCATCGAGATATAACAATAAGTTTATTATACATTTGATAGTGAATACAGTAAAGGAGATTGGTAAATTCAGTAGTGAATATTAATAAAGTGCAACTGTGGATTTATTCATTATGACATCCAATGAAGTTATGATAATTTGAATTTAATCAGTCTGTTAGCGGGCTATAGATTGGATTAAAGCATGATCCGTGTAGGATTGTGTTGAGGCACGTTGACTGGCTATTTACTAACCAATCAACGCTAGTGGATACTTGAAGAAGACTGTAGAATATTCTGATGTAAAAATTATAAGTATGCTAACGTTTTTTGAAATCGTGATTCTTACTTCCATCCACCCTTCTTATTTGGAATATAAGTATGTTCCTGTTCAACCGTATTTTGATTCGGTGACGTGCCTAGTGAAATAGTGTCCAAGAATACGAAGCAATAAAAGTAGCTGGATAGTAATAGGAGAAATCATAACACAGCATAAAGTAAATCTGTAAATACATGAATTCATTGTTAGATTATTCAAAAATTGTTACATGGTTGTTGTGGTAAATGTCCATGTGGCATTAGTGTCTATACTCTTCATTTGTATTTCGGACCATGTCAGTTCCATTCCAATTATAACAATACCGGACGAACATTTCAGTAATAACCATGTCTCAACAGCTCATCGTATAAGACTTTGATATCCGTGGTGATATATTCTAAATCCGAGTCTTTGGGGAGATCATAGGCACTAGGAAACAAATATAAACACAGCTGATTAGTTCCAAAGAGGACGTTGTATGTGTCTTGGATCATAATGTAGCCCAAATATTGATTTGTAAATGTCGATAATATCTCGATAACTGTTAAAAAAAGTCTACATACTGAAATCGGTCAGTCAAATTCATTTTATTATATCAACAATCAAGTCTTGATATCTTAACAAGTAAATAACCCATCTTTAGTCAGAATTCTAAATATAACTTTGTATAATTGTTGCTTTCATTTTACCGATCAATAGGGAGTGCATAAAGAATGTGGGCTTGAAGAGGCTACATGGAGCTTACGAAGTTCTTGATCAAGATTTATCTTCAGAATCTCAAGAGGTAAACTGCTTACAATTCATCATTTTGACGCTATACATATTTCAAATTTCAATTATTTCAGAGAAAATGCATATAAAGTCATTTGTTATTGATAGTTAGCCACTCCCTACACCAGTAGGAAATGCTTGACAAAGTAATATTAGTTTTAAAGAGAGCTATTGACCGAAACAATATATGGTGTCGGTTGAGGAAGATGTTGACTATTGATCAAAGCCATATTGATACATGCAAACATGTAGGCTGAAGAGTGGACAATGATTATAACTTTTGGTTAAAGACCCGAGGTGACGGTGCGCAAACTGGTCTAAGTTTTAACATTGTTTCATGTTTTTATTTCCGTATTTCATTTCTTCGTTTTAGAATAGTAAACTTACTACCATTGATACCGTTACTGTACTGTACCAACGTTCGACTGCTCACACAGAATCCTCACCCCTTTCCCTAAAAACTATTCGGAACTGGAGGAAAATCGACCGACTACCCCCCCTACTATTTTGTATTATTTAGACTTTCAAACTCATGTAATTATGCGTAGGACAAATGAGTTCAAAATACTTTGTAGATAATTAACCTCAATGAGTACATAAATAGGACATTTGTGATGAGCATTTGAATTATAGATTGGATCGGTTGAAGCTAAATATTAACACCGTTGGATGCTAGCTCAGCAGTCTAGAGGTTAAGTGTTCGAGACCGAAATTCCTGGGCTCGAATACTGCGCGCGGGATTGTGGATGCGTACTACTAGGGGGGTTGCATCCAGTGCTTCTTAGTTCGTAACAGTGGTCTAACATCGATCGATTCATAGTTATAATTAAAACTCAACAATCACCACAACTCCATACTCATAATAGATTTACTAAGGGTTTATTATATTAAAGAAATGGTAAAAGATACAGTAATGATTATCAAGTCAAATAAAGGTTTTTGATAAGAACAATGTAAAAATACCATAAATCAATAATTTAGTTCGTGCATATTAATATTACATTATATTTTACCAGAGAGTAACTGTTGACATTTTCTATTTTCACATCTACACCTTGATCCTAAAAGAAACTATGATTATTTTGAGTCCTTTGACAATTATCCTGGCATATTCAACTCTTTACCTTGATGTGTTATGATAACTTGAATTGGATTAAATTTGCAACAGATTGTAATTTGATTTTGATGGGCTGACTGCCAACTATCTAAGGTTTATGAAACAGTAAATTAACAGATGGAAATGCATATTACTATGACAGATTATTAGATGTCTTTGAAGGTCAATTAGATAATATTTCTGTTTTTCATGTATAAATTTATGTATTCCTAAAATTCTAATGAAAAAAGTGTGACCGATGAATTTAATCAACGAGTTAGTGATGGACTGAATTACTGACTATATTGAGATGGTGGAGAAGATTTGTAGCTCAGGTGGATGATTTTCATGAAGTTTTGTTCTCTGAGCTGGATGGTTTGGTCGTAGAGCTTTCATTGTTCTTCTAAACAACATCATCAGCACAAACTTCAGATTGAAGTGGAGTATTCAAATGTGTGCATATGTGATTCACAGCTTGTCCTGTAGACGTCGATGTTGATTGGTTCTTGATAACCTTAAACCTGTCATTGTTTACTTCTCTGTTTTGGTTATATCTTCCATGGGATAACCAATTAACGTCGAGGTCTACAGGACAAGCTGTGAACCACATATGGAGAAATTCGAACGCTTCACTTCTATCTGAAGTTTGTGTTGATGATATTGTTCAGAAGAACGATGAAAGCTCCAAGACCAAACCTTCCAGCTCAGAGAACAAAACTAACTATATTCGATACAGATCGTAATTTAACAACAATTAACTGAAGATAAAAATGTCATTCACTTGACTTATCATCAGCTCAATAGGATCTAACAGTCAAGAGTTCGACTTTATGTATTTTCATTGAATGTACATTACTTAGAACGTATAAATAACGGTATTTACTATCAATATTCTCTCTTTTCAACAAAATTACTATCATGTTGTACAATTGTATATATATGAAAATTGTTTTTTGTTTTTGCTAAAGTACTAATTCCGTGAGGATATGTGAACATGAATAACCAAGATGACTCAATAGAAAGATCATAATACTTGATTGCATAATACGAATAATAATAATAATAGGACGAAACGGCCGTCCGGTGCTTCCAGGTTTCCATGGTGGTCTAGCTTCAATTGACTCAAGATCTCAACTGTTGAAATTACTACAATCTCCACAAAGCCCCTTCTGATAATAATAATAATAATAATAATAATAATAATAATAATAATAATAATAATAGACTTAGTAAGTTAGTAACGAATTATAACGTGAATGTAGTAAGATAACTAAAATATTTTTGTTACAATAATTAAAGGTCATTAAAGATCATAGAGGTGTTAAAATAAATCAAGTGATATGATGAGTACTTATGAATAAAATAATGAGAATATGAGACATAATTAAAGGGGGAATGCAGTAATGATAATAATGATTAATGCCAAGATAACGATAACGATAGGATGTACTTCTTTTGTACACATAGTTCTGGCCTGAGCTAATGGATGATAAGGGCTTCGGCTATTTTTTAGGAGGTGGATACGAAGAAATCTAGGAAGATTTGAACGAATCGTATATACAACCTTAAACTGTATATCCGTAAAATGATTATAGTCGATTAGGTGTTCAAGTATAGAATTCCTAACTGCCTTCTTATCGCCCTTGTCGAACCAAACTGGAACGTGTTCCCGTATCCGAGTTGAAATCAATCACTGGCTACGACCAATATACCTTGCTCCAGAAGAGCAAGTGAACTCGTTGAAGAACATGGAGGCGGCCAGACGGGGAAGCTTTTCTTTGATGGATATAGAAAATAAGTTACTGCCACTAAATGTTATTCATAGTTATACCGCGTTGAATATTCCTTTAAATCGCTGCCATTAAACGATTTTTGATTACACTGATTGAAATCATGAGTCAATCGAAGCTAGACCACCATGGAAAACCTGGAAGCACTGGATGACCGTTACGTCTTAGTATGGGACTCCTCAGCAATGCGCATCCACGATCCCACACCCCGCGAGACTCGAACCCAGGACCTATCAGTCTCGCTCCAGGCGCTTAACCATGGTGGTCTAGCTTCAATTGACTCATGATTGTACAGCTTGATCATAAATTCGTTGAAAAGAGATCCTTTCACTGAGCTTCGTGTTTTTAATGTTTCAATGGAAATTATCTTGTCAATATTCTTTTCTGTCTTATTTTATTGTTACTTTTTGTTTACTTTTAGATATTATTAAAGAAAATACTTGGCATAGATATTTATTCACAATATATGAGTAAAATTTGGCAACTTAAACTTCTTGAACAAAATACTTTTGAAAAAGAAACATCCAATTAACAACAAATGACTAGTCGTATAGTTATAATTCTCTTTTTTTAAGGATATACATGTATATTATGTGAACCCCGTGTTTATTTTTCGACAGTTTTTTTATATATACTTTTCATTGTTACTTTGATACCATAACTTCGGTTTGGACACCCAGGGCCAGTATCCCAGCCCTGTTACAAATCGAAAGATTTATGTGATGCATATCTATTTGGTGCCTGCTTGTTGTACCAATATTTATATGTTTAAATAATAACAATAATATCATCGGTCCAAGTTGCCATACCTCACTGAACCGATGCATATGTGTGCCTGGTCCTACGTTGTAACTGATTGACTGACTGAATACCATAACTTAGACACATTATGAGCATATGAGTAATTTTCCTTTACATTAGGTACTGATTTAACTCAAGTCTTATGAAACATTCATTATATTATGTCATCAGTTGAAAAAAAAGGAATGTATAAGACAAAATTATTAAATTTATTTATGGACTAACTTCAATGTAGGATGATTTTATACACAAACATCATTTTAAAGTCAATTCATATTACATTTTTTACTATTATTATTCATACTACTTACAAATGTAAATGAGTAGAATATAATATAAGTGATATAAATGATCTTTGTTTTGAAAAAATAATCATGAGCTGATTCATAATTTCAAGTATTGTGATTTGGTGAACTTTATTTGCATAAAAAGGATATTTTTCAATAAGAAAATGACTGAACATTCATTTAGCAGGTTTCATATCTGACCATACAAACAGAGGGAGTGGTACAATCTCGTCTCCACAAATCCTTCTTCATATTAGCGCAATGAAAATAAATTAATAGGATTAAGGGTAATAGATTTGTACCAATATCATGTGTAGAGTTAAAATAAACATCAGAAAAAAAAGAATGGGAAGAACAGATGAAATATGCAAGATACTAATAATGCTCACTACATAAGGAATATAAAGGGAATATACACAATTGCTGAACTGAGTATTTTTGATCATCTTCCCAACCAGAGGATTCTAATTGCAAAATAAAGGTATTGTACCGACTTTAACTAGACTTTCCGCAACGCTCAATATGCTTTAATCTGAAAGTCAGAGAATTAATGGGTTAATGTGATACAGAGCCCATGTCAACACAAGCACTCTATATCCAACCCTGTTCTAGACAGATGTTTCCACTTGCTATTCATCCTCATCATGTCTGATTACAATTCACAACGCACTGTGTTTCCCTCCACCTGCTTCTTTTACTTTTCTCTTCTGAATTCAATGTTACTGCTTGCCTCGTGATTCAGTTTAGTGATTTCCATAATGTATATCCTATCCAATTACAACGTGTTTTCATAATTTCCTCTTCAGTTGAAATCTGGTTTATTCTATCCTACAGTGCGCTGTTACTGACGGTATCCGGTCAACGGACATTCAGTATATTGTGTAGACAATTGTCTATAGATACTTTTACATTGTTGATGATTGTTGTAGTAGTTCACTGACTTTCGGGTTCGTACAGTAGGACTGTCTTGATGTGACTTTGATATTGGTTGAGAGACAAATGTTTTGAGTTCTATATAATCTTAAATTGAAGGAATGCGACCCTTGATTTTCTAATGCTTGCCAGTACGTCTACATCAGATCCTCATTATTGATGGACGATGCTATCCAGACATGTGAAAGATTCTATCACTTCTAGAGTTTCTCCATTAAGTTTGATTGGGTTGGTGTTCTCCATGTTGTATTTGAGGATCTTGCTTTTCCTTTGTGCATTTCGGGGCATACTGATGCAGAGGCTGCTACTACACTGATTGTCTTGACCTAAATTTGTTGGTGTGTATGGGATAGAAGGAACAGGTGATCTGCGAAGTTCAAATCTTCTAATTGATTCCTGTCAGATGCGGAGGTTTTCATAATCCAGTCAGCCACCAAAAGAAAGAGGAAGGAAGAGAGTAGGAAAACTTGTCGGACTCCGGTCCTTACTTGGAATGTGTCTGTCAGTTGTCCTGCATTAACTACTTTGCACTGCAGTTCATCGTATAAGTTCCGTATAATGTTGACGATCTATTATGTTGCACCATAATGTTAAACAAGGTCCGGACATTCTATGTGCCTGTATTAATTGTTGTTCTGGATGTTAGGAAGTGGATAGACTTCGTAACTTCTGAAGAAACTCGGCTTTGGGCAGAGTTTAAGTGGTTAAAACGTTTTTCTGGTTATCGTTTTTAACGAGGTCGTTTTTTCTGGGTTGACGTTGCTGACTCTATGCCCAAACCTCCTCCTCTATTTCAGCTTGTGACAGGCCTTAGAAAGTCTACAGACGGAGTGAATATAGTATGACCATGGATTAATAACTCATCCATGTGTGGTATTAAATATCCGTAAGAAGTCGCCAAAACAATCACTGATTATAAAATTCCACGAGCATAACATATGCCCATGTAAATAATCTACCAATTATAAATCAATCGATTTACATAACTTTAAACCTCATTATTTATATGAAAGCTTATTAAACAAAATCTTGACTACCAGTAACTGAATGAACCAGATCAGATAGTTTCTTATTCGTTTAAATCAGAATGATTTTTTAACTTCATTAACCTGCTGGTTAATGATTGCTTAATTATATTACTAATCTTAATACTTAAGAGAAGTTCACCATAATTTTCATTAACATTCTTCTTGTGGGGACGACCCATCGGTGATCTCAAGAAAGTTCTAAGAAGCTCAGAAAGAGCCGAATATATTTCATCCAATCATCTTTTGGAAGAGTATTCTAGAATCCATACATGTAGCTTCTCTATTGGACAAATGCTAATAACCCCCTGTATGCGAATCAGAGAACCATAATAATGATTTCGTTTTTACTAAAAAGTATAAATACTTGACAGTTTTGTACCATAATTGACACTGTTTGGCATAAAGTTCCTTCCACTTATCTTCTATCTTCTCATTCGTCACTTGGAGGGTTCTAGCGTTCAAGTGCTCTAGTTACACATGGTATAATAAGAAACTAATCTCTAGATATAACATTTCTCCATTATCCATTCATTCATCATATCAGTACAGATTAGATTAGTGACATGAATAAATCTTTCAATGATTTATAAGTGAAATTTACAAATTAATTGTGTTAACAAAGTTTTCTCCAATATATTTTAGTGAATTTTAATTGTACTTTGATCTCGTCGACACATTATTCTCCTATTACCTATGGTTCTCTGATAGTAAATGTGCTAATGAACGTTTTATATACGTTGATGATTAATTTCTCAAGTAAAATAAATCGGTTCTTAAAACAACCATCAGAAATTCAAAAAAAAATAACTAGCAAGTTACAGTGTGTTAAACAAAAATGGGTAGTGACTAGCAGTGGAATCCAGTTTGACGCGCGTTTTGTCCTGTTTGGGACTCGACAGATGGATGTACCTGCATCTCAGAGTTGATGTTCACTCTGGGACTCGAACCGATCATCGTCCACTTCAAACACCAACATGTTACTCACTTGGCTACTGAGTCCTGATAAGTACCTGCTTGTGCAATGAGGGGTGAAGTTTTAAATTCACTTGGTGTTGTTTACTTGTATCTTCCCATTGTTATTTAGGACTAGTGCATTCAACTAGCGAGTCCCAAATAGTATGAAACGCGCATCCTGTATTCCACTGATAGCCATTATCCATCTTTGCTTATAAAGCTTGTGACCTAAGGCAATACTGAGGCAGTTCGCATAGTATGTAGATACGCCAAAAAGAGACTGATCACATGCACTTCTAAACATCAATGGGAAGATATAAGCAAAACAACACTAAGTGAATGTACATTGTGTTAATTTTAATTTTAGGTCTTAATACTCATGATCATATCAACAAAGTGCATGACTGCAATCTACAATAAATAATAAATCATTATTAGTGTGGAATAAGAACAGTTGTGATATAAAGATAATTTTCAGTGGCCCGTGATCTGACTCCAGTTATAGTATATGAATGATTGATATTGAGATACACATATCGCCAATGCTAGTATATTTTCTTAGACTTAAGTCGTGTTAGTAAATAAGGGAATTAAAATGCCGGCTCAGTGGTCTAATCGTCAAGTGCTGGCGTGCGAAACCAGTAGGTTCTAAGTTTGAATCTCGCGGGGTGAAGGATCGTGGATGCGCACTGCTGAGGAGCCCCATACTAGGACGAAACGGCCGTCCAGTGCTTCCAGGTTTTCTATGGTGGTGGTCTAGCTTCAATTGACTCATGATTTCAACCAGTGAAATTTCTAAAAATCTCCACAAAACCCATTCTGATAATTAAAATAAGTGAAATACAAGAATGGATGTTTGAATACGCATATTTTATACACTCATTGGTCGGAACAGATAGAGAATTACAGTAAATGAACGAAGAAGACAGAGAGCGAAGCGAAATAAAAGGATGAAAAGTAGAGATGATGTATGAACCAACTCCCTTTAATTAATCTTTAATCAATATTTATAGCCAAATAAAAATAAGTTACATACATGCGATGAATAGGATAAGAAGTTGTGGTGTTTGAATGAACTAATGATTCCTTTGTACTTGCTTGATTTCAAATTCCAAATACAGTACAGTCGTTTGTGTTTATATAGTATTTCTTGGTTCAATTGCGTTATTTCTTAGATTCCTTGTTTGTACTTGTTATATCCCGATAAGAATAATGAATGGTAATTCTTGGGATCCTTTAATGGACCAATACTATGCGTATATTTCTATTGTATAATTGTTAAACAACTAAACTATTCATATTTATGTCCCTCTGATTATAAGCTTTATTTTGACCTATGAACTATTATCATACGATTTACCATTCTTCAGTTATGCCTAGTCTATTAATTGTAGTCTCCAACATTCACAACCACATTTGGCCGAATTTTGTACAAATGTTGTTTCCCATTTTATGGTACAATGTGGTCTGTTTGATTGGTATATAAACTCAGTATGTTTGAAATATAACGATTCATATCGCAAAGGTTGAGATTGGTGTTCTGGACTTAACTGGTTGGGCTAGGCAGGAAGCAGGACCAATCAGGACTCTAGGTTGCTCGCACGTGTTTTGTGCGTCACTGATTCGGTCGATAATTCGCTGCTCTCTGATCAGCGGTATCATTGCGTTATCCAATAACAGGGCATACAGGTTCATAAGTTATAACAGTACTATAACTGAAATACTACTGTTTATCATAGAAGAGTACTTACATACGCTCAGTCAGGATTAATAAATTAACAATTGACAAGATCAAAACATGATTCAAGAAGAATGGATAAATTGGTGTATCCAGAAATTAGAATAAGTTATATGGGTTTAACATAGTAACCAACACAACAAATTCATGAATATTAACCCAGATTTCAATAGTCAATCGACTAAATGACACTATACAATTAGAATCGTTCAACAATAAAAAAGTATTATGAGTGCTGGAGTGATCCAGAAAAATTCTTGCAAGAGACAAGTAAGGATCAGGAAACACTAAGAAGAGTTTCATCCAATCAACGTTCACTTGGAGTTTTAGTCAGAAATATCAAGGAAGTGAAACGTCACATGTAGAGGTTCTGATTGGCCGATTGCTATACTGCTACAAGCTTAGTAGCATTCCAGAATCTCCGAGCTACCCAAGGACATTTAGAAATATTATAAAAACCCTATATTTTCTGTGTTAAAATGAACATTGGAGTAGAGTACTTCTCGCATACTTTGCGTCTTCTCTCTCATTGTTCAGGTCACTGTATAGTTCTAGCTTGGGGGTTACAGAATAGCTTAGGAAACGAATATAGCGTTTAATCCGCAAGACTTATCAATGAGCACAGTATAATAAGTATATAGGAAATACACTTGACTAGGTCTCCTTGAATTAGCTCTATTGTTTTTTAACTTCTTCCTTTCTAAGATGACTTATAGGTTACAGAATAAATCAATAACTGATCAATTACACTATTCATCGACTTGAAAATATCTTCTCGATAAAATGTACAATGAAATATCTACTAATGTGACGACATTTATATCACCCAAATACATTGGTAGTAGTATTATGTAGTTACATTTAATAGAGAAACTCTAGAAGTGATAGAATCTTTCACGTCTGGATAGCATCGTCCATCAATAATGAGGATCTGATGTAGACGTGCTGGCAGGCATTAGAAAATCAAGGGTCGCATTCCTTCAATTTAAGATTATATAGAACTCAAAACATTTGTCTCTCAACCAATATCAAAGTCACATCAAGACAGTCCTACTGTACGAACCCGAAAGTCAGTGAACTACTACAACAATCATCAACAATGTAAAAGTATCTATAGACAATTGTCTACACAATATACTGAATGTCCGTTGACCGGATACCGTCAGTAACAGCGCACTGTAGGATAGAATAAACCAGATTTCAACTGAAGAGGAAATTATGAAAACACGTTGTAATTGGATAGGATATACATTATGGAAATCACTAAACTGAATCACGAGGCAAGCAGTAACATTGAATTCAGAAGAGAAAAGTAAAAGAAGCAGGTGGAGGGAAACACAGTGCGTTGTGAACTGTAATCAGATATGATAAGGATGAATAGTAACTGGAAACATCTGGAAAGTATTGTCTAGAACAGGGTTGAATGGAGAGTGCTGATGTGAGGTCTATGTTCCTCCACGAGGGGCAACCGGCATAAGTAAGTAATTATGTATTATGTAAATTTAATCCTTGGATTAATTCAGGAATTCAATGTAGCAATCGGTAATGAAAGAATGATTATCGAGATGATAAAATGAAAATAAAGAATTTGAAGATGGAATGTACAACCATTACCGTTAAATCATCACCACATTTTTAACATATAAAATAAAGTCTTCTTTAAAAAATTACTAAGCGTCCCAAATATTAAGACTAGAATTCTGATTCATGTAATATAGAAACTAGATAGGACAGACATTGAGTAAAGCATCCAACTACGTCACAAGGCTTGAATCCTTCAAGGCCAAAGGAGAAGAGGAAGATCAAAGAACCCATCACTCTAAGAAATGAAGACAGACATGAGAAGAATGAACAACAATTGTATTGAACTAGAAAGATAGGCTCAGGACAGAATGAGTTGGATAATGCTGTTCGGTGACCTATGCTCTATTGGGAGTCATAGGCGTAAGTAATACAGAAAGTGAATTTATAACTAATGCGTATAAATGTGTAAACACATTATTATTGTTGAGCGAAGTCATTTTATGTACCTAACAAAATATACTATGACCTAATGACTAAGGAATCCGTTATAAACACTAGTGACTTCATTGACCTTGTGAGAACGTTCTATAAACTTTCATTTTTTTTAAAAAAAGGGTTTAAGGTCAAATTAAATCTGTTGTAATAGACTCACTTAAAGGATAATACAGAATAAAGACAGTGAATAGTTTTCCCAATGATTGTAGATAGGATTTGGAAAACTAGACAAGGTTTCGACATCGTATAACACTCAAATGTGTGTGTTCCATTCTTATCCTTTTCATCACATGTCTGTAACTTATTGTTGTGTAACTATAAATATCGATTAACGCTTCGTTAAATGGAGTTGGCTTATCCGCCTTCTCCACTGTGTGCCGTCTAGCTTCGTTATATTCCAATCGTTTCATACACAATATATATGTATTCAAAAGTTCATTCTCGTTATTTAACTTATTTGATTCCGTTATTGACTAACGTGATTTAAGTCGATTATTATATACGAGGATAGTCGACATATACATTTTGACAGCGATCATTCATGCGATTTACTTGGAGTCAGAACTCGGGCCACTAAAGTGGTGAGCTCGTCAACAAACATCGTCCGATCTAAATGATGACAAGATAAAGAGCCCCACAATACTCATACTTACTTACTCCTTTTACTCCTAATGGAGCATAGGCCGCCGATCAGCATTCTCCAACCCACTCTATCCTGAGCCTTCTTTTCTAATTCCATCCATTTCTTGTTCATTTTTCTCATATCTATCTCCATTTCCCATCGTAATGTGTTCTTTGCACAATACTCATAAAAATGTTTAAATAAAAACATGGTCCACTAATTAAATGATAAATCATTAATATTCGGCAGTCAATACGAAAACTGATAGCGATTGTAAATGATATTAGTTTGAAATATGAAATAAGTGCCGATGAATTTAACTTAACCAATATGACTAGTCTATTATCTAAACTCTTAAGGTAATCAGTTATTTTAAGACTAGATATAACCAAAAGAAACGGTAAATATACAAATTGAGTTAGTTTTATACTTTGGATGAAATGTTTTAATATTTTGACATTCTTAACTTGACAGAAACATTCTGATAGCCTACTCTGATAATTTAAGTAGGCATAGAAGCCCTAAAGAATAGCGTCAATCACCACATAGTTTATAACTGAGTAAATGTATAAAGTATAGAATTGAAATGATAAACAGATATGCTGCATAGCTTTAGATCAATGAAATTAAGTGAGTGTACAAATCTGAGCTTAGGTACACGGTTCCAACCAAAGAAGAGTAGATATACAAAAAAATTAATAAGATTTCAATCCCCAAGGCGATTGAATTACGTTAAATTACTAGACTATTTTTATGGACACCAAGGTCAGGATTTTCAATACAAATGTTAAGACGGTTCTACTGTATGGAGCAGAAACCTGGAGAACTACGAAAGCCATCATCCAGAAGATACAAGTGTTTATTAACAGTTGTCTATGCAAAATACTTCGGATCCGTTGGCCAGACACTATCAGTAACAACCTACTATGGGAGAGAACAAACCAGATTCCAGTGGAGGAAGAAATTAGGAAGAAGCGCTGGAAGTGGATAGGACACACATTGAGGAAAACACCCAACTGCGTCACAAGACAAGCCCTCACATGGAATCCTCAAGGTCAAAGAAGGAGTGGGAGACCAAAGAACACATTACGCCGAGAAATGGAGATAGACATGAGAAAAGTGAACAAGAATTGGATGGAATTAGAAAAGAAGGCGGAGGACAGAGTGGGTTGGAGAATGTTGGTCGGCGGCCTATGCTCCATTAGGAGTAACAGGCGAAAGTAAGTAAGTACGTATTTTGATGGAGAGTGATGCTTAAAGTAAGATTAAGTTAAAAGAAATTTAACATTAACCATACTAACAAAGGGCATTAATCCATGAAAATATATTTGTCACTCTGTAGTTTATAAATTAATGTAATTTTCTAGAACAGAAGTACGAGTATAGTGAACGAGAGTGCAAGTGGGGACAATTGAATGCATTTAAACAAAAAGTCTTAGTAAAATCTCATAACCAAACAGTAAATTCTTCATTCGCAAAATGTCAATCAATTATCTCACACTTGACAGTTGCTTTTGCAGATATCAGTCAATTGTCTCAGACTTTATTATTCTTTCATTAACACATCAATCATTCTTTGTTCACATTCTGTTTTCTTCGATCTTTTTAACCTTCTGCCCCCAGGCATTTCACTTTCGGTAGACGATATGTACTACTTATATCAATCGATATCAGTAGCAAACACCATACTAGCGATAATAGTGATAGGTGATTGATTACAGTAATTTATATGAGTTGAAAGCATTTGATAAATAAGTTCAGTGCTTCTTACTGGATTTTTTTTCGACCGATATCTTTCTTTTTCACTACTACTTATACTCTTACTACCTCTACCACTACGAGATTTGAATCGACAACTGCATCTCGGTGCTAATGTGGTGTGGCAACTCGAACTGATGTACGTACATACGAATTTCTACGTTGTTACTGACTGACTGACTGACTCTTTTTCATTAAGATATCTTGTCATTTTAGTGTTGTTACATTTCGTTAAATATACTTACAGTAAAATGTCAGAATGCCATTTTCCACTATGATTCATTCTTATCAGGACTGATTACTAATTATTAATGCATTGATGATATTGTCCAAAATATTAATTGGAGTTTCACAGTTAAACCATGCAAGTCTCAAAATACAACAGAATTAAAACCTGATTGCTACTTTCACCCACCGTTAATACATGTTATTTTTCTTGAGATCACAAACTGATCAAATTTAGACTACGATTGAATACTTCGAAGCACTAGGTGACCATTTCGTGATAGTGTGGAAGGTGTCCATTGAAGATAATGGAGGATGTTCAGACAATATTGTGGATTAATTGAAGTTAGACTTATACACCACTGGATTCCGGCTCAGTGATCTAGATGTTAAACATTTATGTTAAAGATCCAATGTCCTGAATTGCATTGCGAATTGCAGCGTCATGAACGTACACTGCTGAGAATTCCAGCACTGGGATCCAGGACCTATCATTGGTCAACGGTCACCATCAGACTGGATCGCCTTACGTTACTCTACTACAATGTGGATCAGACCTTTGGGTCGAAGGCTCCGAACTTGGCCAATTAAAAAAACCACCTACTTAGATCTGGACACCCAGACAGTATCATAGCCGATACACAAATCATGTAACTTGTGTGGCGCACATGTATTCAGCATCTCTTTTTACCAATAAACTAATAAATACACAAACTAAAACTGAATATTCCACAAGTTTAATAAACATTTAACACTTAAGTAATATTACTAAGCTACCAATATTCAAATGGTACTTCGTTTATACACACAGTAATAAACTAAATACATAAATCTTTATACCTGAACACACTAATCTTTCATTTTTCTATTTAAATATTCTGATAAAAGATTAAATTTTCAATAATCCAGTTCATATTTCACATTTTCTTTTCTTCTTAGAATGAATATTGGATCCTATTCAGATTAACTTATCAATGTTTGGCATATCGAAATCTGATCAACATCACATTGTTTCTTTGTTAAGTATTCTTTGGTGTTGTTTTCTTTCTTGTCCATCTCACACTTAGATTGTGTGGGGTGGGATGAGAAGCTTAGTAACTAATCTCATCACATTCATTATTATTAACAATATAATCCATTGTATGTTATCATATTTCATATTTCTTCATATATAAACTCTTTCACATAATGAAATTCATTTATAATTATGTCTACTAAACGAAGTGTTTATAAAAAGAATAGTCCTAATAATAAATTAGTAGTATATTTAATACAACGGGATATATTTGATGATTTACAATTGATTGATCCAATTGAAGGTATTGTCACAATTGAGAAGAATAAATTAGAATATTCTAAAATATTTGCACGTATACGTTGTACATTTCGTTATGGTGAACAACAATTAGATGATGTATTATCGGGTGTAACATTTTATAAAGAGTTTTTTATACAAACTAAACAAATCTATCCAATGGATATGAATGAAGATAATGATAAATACAATGATGTACAAGTAAGTTTATTTAAGTAGTATATTGATAAATGTTTCATATGAATATATATAATGCTATATATGTATAATGTTATAGTTGAATTCATGAGTCAATTGAAGCTAGACCACCATGGATCCATTGGAGAGTCGTTTCATCCTAGTATGGGACTCCTCAGTATTATGCATGCACAATCCCGCTCACGGGATTCGAATTCAGGACATAAGTATTGGTTTACTTTTCCCACCTAAATACGCTAGTATGTATCTAGACTCAATAGTTCAATTCGATGTCTTTTTAGCGTAAGAAATGGAAGCTTTTAAGTACTGAAGTTTAATTCTCTGTGTGAATATCGACATTGGTATTCATATGTGTATGTATCCAACTGATAAATCATTAACAGGACGAAATGCTCGATCTAAATTTCTCCACTAACCACAGTTGAAATACAACCATATCCGTATGGATTAGCACAAAAACACTGGGTATCACGGTGTTTCACGTTGACTGTTCTTTAAGAATCAGATGATCGTGATGTCGTGTATTATCAATACAAAGGACTTCAATTTCCAGTTCATGTTAAGAATAATTGTGAAAAAATGTTGGAAACAACTATGGACTCAAAGTGACTCAATTGTTTTTGTTTCAAACATTTCGACAATGTTCAACCACACACTGAAAATCCGAAGTATTCACTATGCCATTAAGGGATTAAGGAATGATGTCGGACAGTTCAAATATGTAGTTTAATTCATTTTGTAATAAATGAAAGATCTATATATCCAGAATACTATATCGCGTTGGATTTTAGATGCGTATTGTTAAAGCATCTACAACTTGAGCATTCGTATTGAAAACTAATTTTATCCTTCCTGTTATGTCAACACTTACAATAATGTGTATTCAAACAAGGTTTAACATTATAGATAGCCATATTGTTATGATAATGTGTTACTTTTGTTATATGAAAGTTGTATTGCATCCATCGGAAATCTTTGATTTCATATAAAACGATGAATTTTATATCCCACTAATCTTTAGATACTAATTTCATCTACAAAGAACATCTCACTAATGATGGACATATTTCAAATGTCTAGTCTATCGCTGAGGTTCTCGATGAAGTCATTATAATACCCAGGTTAGATTTCTTTCACGGAATAGAATATATTATCTAAGAAATATAAAACTAGAAATTGGTTCTACAGGGAATCAGTTGTTGCTGTTATTATTCAAAAGTAATTTCTTTAACAATGATATTTGGCCGACTAATGTTCAAATCCCACAGTAAGCATCAGATTATATAAGATTATAAGTACATCTTGATAGTAGCTATCAGCATTCATGCAACCTAGTCCTCAAGTTTATTACTGATTAGCTCCAATCATCTAACATTCTACGTTTGATTATTACCAGTTGGTTAGTGTCCGAATTGTAGTTCAGTGTTTATATTTTTACAAGTGTCTTTGACTCTTTACAATTAAATCAATTAATATTGTTTAATTTTCATTTGTTTTCATTAGAAACAACTTATTGAACGTTTCGGTGATAGTGCTTTACCGTTTCGTTTCACTTTAACCCATGATATTCCAGCTTCCATTACATTACAAATGGATAATAGGAATTCATTAGATGATAATCCATGTGGAATTGAATATGTTCTACAAGTAAGTGAATGGTAATGTTTAAACTGGTTATATCTTTTATAATCAGAAAATGGTTCTAGTGGATATTACAGTAATTTAATAGTTCAATTCATGAGTGAATTGAAGTTAGTCCACCATGGAAAGCCTGCAAACACTGGAAGGCGGTTTCATCCTTTTGCGAGTCTCCTCAATAGTTCGCATCCACAGTCGCAGGACCAATTTGTCTCGCGCACGTGCGCTTAGAAACTAGGCCTCCGAGTTGTTTCGAATCTCGTGATGCAGAATCGTGAGTGCGTACTTCCGTGGAGTCCCGTACAAGAACGAAATGGTCGTCCAGTGCTTCCAGGTTTTCATGGCAGAATATGTTTGTTAACAAGATTAGAAAATGATGAAATAGGATACAAATTAGTGAATTTGTGAAGTGTTTAATTCTCAATGTCCAGTATATATGTAATACCTAGCATTTTCCTGTTATATTGTTTATAACATGGTACTTTACTATGAATCATTCTGACCGTTGTTAATGGAAATTTCCAATTTACAAATAACACAATTCGGGAGTACATATGTCGTAAAAAAATGGAAAAATGTTCACCATTTATAACATTGTCAAATTCATTCATACATTCCTTATTTTGACCTCTGTATAAAAATCACAATAGTTATGGTCTAATAAGAACTGAAGAACCCAATATAAGTAGTATATGACATATCTATCGAAAACTGAATGAACTATGAATTCAAAGAGTTCCAAAAACAAAAACAACCGATTTTGAATAAATATTTTATATCTATCGAATTGAGGTGTATAACATGAGATATCAATGTTTTGTATTAATTATAAGTTACCCTTGATTTTATTGGTGGCCTGCTTGAATATCTGAACTACCAGTTCTTAACATCAACATATTTCAACACGATATCTGTCTTTTGTTTGTTTTAACGCATCATTATGTCTATTAATCGTATAACCAATTCATCAAGTGAGTTTATGGAACGTTTAAAACATTTCACCGTACAAGATACAAAAAAGGTGAGTCAGTGACATCATGGTAGCTGATAATGTGCATCGAAAAGAATGAACATTATTTGAATGTCGTCTTCTGAACTGCTAAATTCTAACTGACGACTGCTCAATATTTACCGTCAGGATCGATCAAGAAATAAGCAAAGAAAACTTTTTGAAATACTTTGTGTTGACGATTCGATATTTTTTATCAAGAATATAAAATTGAGAAAAGCAATTACAAATACTACTACTAATGAAAATGATAATAATTATAATAGAACTATTATTTACGTGTAGATATAGTTAATTTGGTATCGGAAATGTTATTCATTGCATATCTGTATGATAGACGCTATAATTCAGAGTCTATCGACTGAGAATTGCATTACCGCAAACAGCTATTGTGAAACACTGTAATGACTTATAAACTCAAATATCAAAGAATCTGTTAATCCAATTTTACTTCAAAATGTCAGGAATTCTAATGTTTTCAGAGATTTAAACTCACATGATAAGAACAAGTAATGACCTTACAAAGATTCAAGTGACCTCTTACGAACTTATTCCCAATTGCAAACACATAGTTATTTACCAATGAGAACTTAACGATCAAATTGAACGTAAACGTTTCGTGGAAATAATATATGGTCACTCTGAAACTAAGATACTGTTATAGAAGTACAATATGGGAAGTTCTTCATAAATCTTATAAGGAAAATCTATCCTAGAGATAAGTGAATCGAAAGAAAAATGCGCTTCACATTGTAGAACAGAAGTATGTAAACAAATACGTTAAGTACGGTTATATAGGAGCAGTTTTCGTAACTCCATAAGTCAATCATGACAGTCAGTTTCAAAGGAAACTGGGTAAGAATACAACAAAACTAAAACAGAATGAAAGTTTTCTATTATTTGTATGTACAGATAACACAAATTGATCTTGAAGACAAATAAATGTGGTTTGTTCCTGTGTTTAATTCGAACAAATGAATAAATACCTACCGAAGACAATGGAAAATAGTCGCGCAATATCGTTAATTTGTTGAAGTTACACATGAACTCCCCTGGATGATTGCTCACTGATCTAGAGATTAAACGAATACAACAGACAGAGGGTTATGGTTAGAATCCCACGTGTAGGATCGTGAATGCTCACTCGCATGAAACAACCGTACAGTGTTTCGAGATTTTCAATAGTAGTCTAACATTGTTCGATTTTGATCTCAACAAAAATTCAATCAACTCCGTAATCCTATGCCGATAAATAAATACGAACTACTGGTTGTTAATAAGTAGTAAACAATGACAAACAAAAAGAATCAAGTTTGAAAGTAAGTATATTATATCCAGTTTACTAGAACAATACTTAATCTATTACCATAAAATTTATACCAATCTTTAATTTATATCTAAATTTATAGGTTTATGCATCAGAAACACCACAATGTACAACTGGTAAACGAAATGCTGTTAATCTGGTTATACGTAGACTTACATTGGCTATTCCAAAACCAGATGATAATGTTTATACTAAAGAGATCATTCGACCATTTCATTTCCATTCAGGTCAATTGCATATTACAGCAATATTACCAAAAGATGTATATTATCATGGTGAATCAATACCATTGAAACTGTTAATTGATAATGAATCTAGTAATATTGTGCGTCGATTAAATATACAAGTTAGTAGTAGTTACGATTGTTAAGTAATTAATTCAGTTTTTTTCTACTTGATTTTGATTCATTCAATGAACATGTTACAATACATGAAAATCTCATTAAATTATTCTATATACTGAAATGTTACCAATAAATGAAAGAGAACATTTGGTACTATTCCATTAGGTTAAATCAAGTTGATGTCATGTGATTCCAGTCTATTTACAATTGATTGATCATTGGACGGTGATCAATGTCATGTGTGTCAAGTCTTTCTTAATGCAGATCGAATCCTATCGATCAAGTTCCAATATGGTCACTAGTCTAGGTGACTCGAAATTTTAATTACATCGCAGTCCTACAGGAAGTCAGCTGCGTTCCGGATAGCACAGTGATAATGTTTCTGACTGTGAAGCAGGAAGTGCCATTTCCTTCAAGATTACATGTACATCTTACTGACGAGTGTAGCTTAGATGTTCTTTGGTACGAGCCATGACTTCTTGTAAAAACTTCAGTATTGGATGTATCAGAGTTAACACAATCTATTTTCCAGACACAGTTCAATTTAGAGACGGTAAGGATCTGCTTTTGTTGAAACTGAGGTAGTCTTTCGAAAAGGATGTGTGGGAACATTTGAAATTAACAATCTCTTGATTACTGTCAATAGAAATGAATGGGTAAATTCAAAATTTATTCGTTGATCAGGGTAGAGAGAGATCTATTAAAGCTTTTAGATTTGTACGTCAGTTGAATTCTTTTAATATTCGTGAAGTATATGAGGGGATATCTAGAAACACGGTACAAACTGGATTGTAATCGACAAATTGTTGTGTATTCTTTGTTAGCATAAACCCCACGTCGCCAATTTGTTGTGACTTTTAAGCCCGGCTAATTATCATGTCACTTATTTGACAATCTGAATGCGACTTATACAATCTTAGCACTGTGCCAAGCCAATGAAGTATTGACTGGTATGAGCAACCTTGCGTTATTATTGGTCCTTTGTCCTCTTAGCCCTCTCTGTCAAGTCCAGAACAACAATACTAGCTTCCACTATGCGAATCATTTATTTCAAATATACCTGGTTTATATAGAGGCTAAACTGATAACATCACATCCAAACATTTTGTCTAAAACAGTGGTTCCTTAATGTAGATACAACTATTCAGTGTATTGCTTAAACTTAAATCTATGGGCACTTTTCAAGCATATTATTTAACGAATCATAGTAAACTCCAGTGTAATCTTTGAAATACTTGAAAACATCATTTGTCAGTTCTCCAACGATACTTAAATGTCTCGTGTTTATAACTAAAGAAATTGATTGGAAGCATAAATTTCAACCATCTCTACAACTCCAGACTGAAAGCAATTTGAAGCTAGAACAAAACAGTTTCATCGTGTTCCTTGATATTATTAAGGTGTCTATTTCAGATTGACACGTTCAGTGAAAGGAAGAAATAAGCAAAATGATAATTTCTAAAAGGAATTGTGTACCAGAAGGAGACGATACAATTCAACTGATGATATCAATGTAATCATCTTTATACAGTAAATAATAATTCAAGAGTAACTTCAACATATTATAAATGTAAATTGCATTCTGGTGTTTTTAATAATTTAGGTCATACAAGATGTTCAGATCACACTATTCAAACGGCGTACGATGCGTTGCATTGTTGTTGATATGGAAACAGAAGAAGGTTTTCCCATTAATTCACACACTACAGGTTGGAATGAAACCATTCAATTACGACCATCATTACAAGAGATTAGAGGACAAGCGGTTGTTGCTTTAGATGGTAAACTGAAACATCAAGACACAAATCTTGCTAGTTCTACCTTAATAAAAGATTATAGAAAGAAAGAAAACATGGGAATTATTGTTCAGTATATGGTATGTCATCGTTTAATTGTTTATTTGGCGGGACTATAATTTATGAACGAACTAATCATGTATAAGATAACAGGTTCCGGATTTTGGCGCGAAATTCACCCATCCATTTGGCTAAATAAAGTTTCGGCATTATAACTGATGGCAGTTTGTGATGAAAACGCTAAATCTAACTCCTAACCTTAACGATCAACTGTAAATCATAATGCGAATTCCTCATACTAATTTATAACCCTTATTTTGTCCTAGTTATCAGATGGACACTATCAAGGTCAGTCTAGTGTGGCTCAAACGAACAATGGATTCAGGGAGGCAGTTAGCTCAATTATGGTAATATATAAAAGAAAGATTTCATATAAGGATATAATGCAGAGAAGAAAGAATTAGTTGATAGGAAGAAAGATATGAAGCAAATGTAATTTCATAGTTTAAGGGAAGACAAAGAGTGTATACACCTACGCGATTGTGATCGATTCTGAGCCATGTCAACCAGAGTCTCCAATCATTGGGTACGATAGTCACGCGGACCGCAACCAAGCAGTCTGCATCTACCAACATGGCTCAGACTAGAAGTTGGTGACTTCAAGCACTGGTGCCACGTTTTCAGTTGGCCGCCCCTACCTTTCTTCCAGCCATCCCCAACACTAGTCAGAACTGTGTGTCATGGTAATCAATGTCCAGGCATATGTAACACGTTGCCCAACCATCTCAGTCGATGAAGATTCTATTCGATACTATAAATGATTAATGTGTGGTAAAAATGACTTCCTGAAATCTAACAATTACTCTCATAGCTAAACTTGACATTCAGTGAAAGCCTTTTATATACATATTTCTATTCCATATTACTATTATATATATTTTTATTCTGATTAATTACATATGAATAATTAGATAAGAATTAAAGCTGTAACTGGTTTTGGTGGACGAGATGTACAAATGGAATTACCAATTATCTTATGTCATGCACGTCAACAACAAGAGATTATCAAAGCTGAAGAAGCAGATGATTTAATCATTGAAGAATTTAAACGACCAGCAGCAAAACAACGTCAAACAACTAACGAGATGGAGAAAATGGATAGTTACTAAGTAATACTTTGGTAATATTCAAAAAATTTTGGCAACGAAAAAAAATTATGATTGTCAAAATATTATTTGACCCATTACTTCACAAATATGACTGTCATGATGTAATTGTATTAATTCATATACACGTTGTTTTCTTTGATTTATTGTTGACTCCCACGAAAAAGCACTACTAATCACTGTGATCTTAGAGTTATGAACAGAAATATAGATTTCATATTCAAATGAGTAGTACATTGAATTTCTACGACCTTTCATAGATCATTCTTTTTTCTTTTTATAGAATAAATGATCTATTTCAAATGTCCTGATATGGCCGAGAGTGGAGAGCCAGCTCTCTCCTTCTTGAAATGCTCTCACATGGTCACGCGTATAGTCACCGACATGGAACACGCCTTATCGTACCAGGGGTGTTGTTTACGAAATTAAGAGGACGAAAAGCGAACGTCTGGCACACTAACTAGGTTGGTGGATACGCAGGATACACCTAGGGTTGTTGGAAAACGCTGATTCTAAACCAATGCTTCATATCGGCTGCATGGTTTTGAGGGAAAAAATGGTGTATGTACGTGATTTTGGTCACCAGCTACCATTAGACTGCTTCTCTTTACGTTGCTCCACTACCTTGTGGATCAGACCTTTAGGTCGAAGGCTCCAGGTGTAGCATCCTAAGAAAATCACGTACTTTGGTTTGGGCACTCGGGCAGTATCATGGCCGATACACAAACCAAGTGATTTGTGTGGTGCATATGTATCCCATGCGCCTTTTTACCAATATTTATGTGTCCGAATAAACAAAATAAATTTCAAATTGAAATAAGTTTAAACAGTATGAAGTAATAAATATTCCGACAGCACAGTGTAGAGATAAGCTATAAACAGCTGCAACGATTTTTCAACCTGTTCTTAGCCAAGCAGATAAACCAGTTTTATATGAATTATTTATAAACTTACTTCATTTTTTATGCCCGTTACTCCTCGTGGAGGAGCATAGGCCACCCACCACCACTCTCCATCTAACCTTGTCCTGGGCAATCATTTCCAGTTGTTATTCATCCTTTGCATATCTGCTTCTAATTCCCGACGTAATATGTTCTTTGGCCTTCCTCTTTTTCGCCTCCCTTCCTATCCATTTCCATCGTGTTTTCCTAATTTTCTCCTCAGTTGGAATCTCGTTTGTTCTCTACCACAAAAGGCTGTTACTGACAGTGTCCGGCCAATGGATGTTGAGTATCTTGTGTAGACCATTATTTATAAATTTCGATAGAACAATAAGAAGACGGAGTTGATCTGAAAAATGTGATGTATTTGCGCTATACATTTCGAACAATCTGGTCACACATATACTTGTCAATGTCTTGGAAATATGTGTGTACTAATGCAAGTTTTGTAAAACTCCAGTTTTACCTTTTCCGATGCAATTTTGCACTTCAGATTAGCAAGTTCATCTAACCGTTTAGTGCAAGACGAAGGGAGTCTTCTTTTCAAGAATTTAAAGCAATTAGTCCCTTTTATAAATTTCGATAGAACAATAAGAACTTGCATTAGTACACACATATTTCCAAGACATTGACAAGTATATGTGTGACCAGATTGTTCGAAATGTATAGCGCAAATACAGCACATTTTTCAGATCAACTCCGTCTTCTTATTGTTCTATCGAAATTTATAAAAGGGACTAATTGCTTTACATTATTTATAAATTGTTATGACCTTGAATCGCTTTTACCCCGTGATACTTGTTATGACTTCACCTTGATCTGTCTAGTCTAAATTATGACCTTGACGCGTTAGGCTGAGTGGCTTAACCTTGAGTCTAATACGCGTGAGTTCGAGATGGGGTAGAGAGAACTATTCTAAATCCTGATTGGTTGGCAAGCACGCAAGCGAAAGAAGACAACACAGTTGGAACACTGAACTCTGGATTCTCTGAATTCGGATTAGTACAAAAATGTACATGAATAAATAAGTGAATATCTTGACCACGACGTACGATAATTTGGAAAAATACAGTTATGCCCGAAACAGGGAATTAGGGTAGAAAATATAGTGCAAAATATAATGTTTAAATAACAATATTTTCGGAACAATTAAAGGTATGCTAGTGAATGATACATAGGACGAAAGCTCGTGTTATGTAGAATAAGATAGGGACAAAAATAAATATAAGTGTTTTACAGGGTTTGAATGAAATGCAATAACGTCCCAAGAAAATAGCTTTCGTAATTGTCTGGGCTTCTTAATTCCCCGTTCATAACATAAATATTGTACCTTCTTGATGATGGTTGTAGTAGTTCTCCAAGTTTCAGCTCCATACAGTAGGACTGTCTTGATGTTGGTATTGAAGATCCTGACTTTGATATTGGCTGAAAGTTGTTTTGAGTTCCGCATGTTCTTCAATAGTAGGGATGCGACCGTTGTTTTGCCAACACTCTCCTTTATATATGCATTTGATCCTCCTTGTTCATCGATGATGTTTCCCAGGTACGTGAAGGATTCTACATCTTCCAGGGTTTCGCCATCAAGTGTAATTGGATTGGTATTCTCCGTGTTGTATTTGAGGACCATGATTTTCCCCTCGAATATGTTGAGGCCTTCTGGTGCAGAGGGTGCTGCTACACTAGTTGTCTTCATCTAATTGTCTCTAGAGGAGAGAAATAATAAATATTATGAAATGTAGACAGAATTCATTTATACAACGAATGTACTAAATCTCACTTTGTCAATGAATTGAGGAAATAACAAGACATAAGTTCTTCCTTATAGATTTTCGGTCTTCTGTGTGTGGGTTTAACAACACCGTAAAATGTATGTTTTACAATAAAAATAATCTCATCTTCTTTCATTGAATAAAATGAATAGATTTAAAAAGAAATTTATTAGTGATTATTTCCTACAGAGTGACATAAACAGAAATAATTCTTACAATTTCTCGCTTTCCTGCTAATCACCCAACACTAGTCATGAGCTTTCAAATGTTGTCACGAACATCGAAAGTGAGTTTTCGATTACATTATGTCTAGAAGCTTTTCAACCTCTTAACGACTTAAAGGACGCTGTTAAAGAATACGAAATGCTAAGTTATTGTCGCTTGACGGTTTGTGATTCACATTCCATAGACAATCTAAAATCGTACGTTAAATTTCTACGTTGGATAATTGATGAGCACAATCTACATATACTGTCAAGATTAAGTTCCATTTCTACTTGATCAAATGAGAAAATGAACTCCACTTTTCATTTTAGTATTTATTAATGATCAGTGGTGTCATAAGGCGACGAGTGTAGCAACAGCCTCAGCAGCAGTAGGTCTCAATATACACAAAGGGAAAAGAAAGATTCTCCGATACAACACACCTTGCACCAATCCAGTCACAAGTGACGGACAAGATTTGGAAGATGTGAAAACCTTTATATATTTGGGCAGCATCATTGATGAATATGGTGGATCTGATGCAGATGTGAAAGCGCCGATCGGTAAAGCAAGAGTAGCATATTTACAGCTGAAGAAAACCTAGAACTCAAAGCCACTGTCAACTAACACCAAAGTCAGAATTTTCAATACAAATGTTAAGACGGTTCTACTGTATGGAGCAGAAACCTGGAGAACTACGAAAGCCATCATCCAGAAGATACAAGTGTTTATTAACAGCTGTCTACGCAAAATACTTCGGATCCGTTGGCCAGACACTATCAGTAACAACCTACTATGGGAGAGAACAAACCAGATCCCAGTGGAGGAAGAAATTAGGAAGAAGCGCTGGAAGTGGATAGGACACACATTGAGGAAAGCACCCAACTGCGTCACAAGACAAGCCCCCACATGGAATCCTCAAGGCCAAAGAAGGAGTGGGAGACCAAAGAACACATTACGCCGAGAAATGGAGATAGACATGAGAAAAGTGAACAAGAATTGGATGGAATTAGAAAAGAAGGTCCAGGACAGAGTGGGTTGGAGAATGTTGGTCGGCGGCCTATGCTCCATTAGGAGTAACAGGCGAAAGTAAGTAAGTGTCATAAGGCAATCATACAGAACTGGTGTAGTTTCCTTTTTCAGTTAAAATCTAATGCCAACAGATGAGACAATGATTTACAATTAAGTATTTTAGGGTCAGGATTTGCCCGTTACAATAATCTAGAGATGTCTCAATTTGACAGATATAAGTAGTATGTATCATCAATCGAATGTGAAATGCCCGAAGGTAGAAAGTTAAAAAGATCGAATAGAAGAGAACGAGAACAGAGAAAATGATTGGTGTGGAATTGAAAAAAAAGAAGTCTGAGACGATTGAGTGATATTGGCAAGCGGAACAGTCAAGAGTGAGACAATCGATTGACGTTTTGCAGATACTATGGTATTTCTACTGTTCATTATGTTTGTTATTTTGATTTTGCGCAAACATCTAAAAGTCGTTTTCTTTTTTTTAATACTCTGATTGACCCATACATACACCATACTTTTATTACAAATCTTATCAAATATTTAGTACATGCAAACAAGTCAGATCATGTTAGTGTTTTGTCATTCAGATCAAAGGTGATCCGATATGAGACACGTTTTCTTTTGTTCTTATGTATTTGTATATGCTAGAAAATGTGATATTTTTATATTTTTTTTCTTAAATATGGACGAGTAATGCAATTTGTAATGATTTTAGAAACTTCTAATAGTTGAATTCATAAGTCAATTGAAGCTAGACTACCATAGAAAACCTGAAAGCACTGAACGACCGTTTCATCCTAGTATGAGACTATGATAATTAGAAGTATTTGAATTATAGTACAAACTAGGAATACCGGAAATAACGCAATCGGATCAAATGTCCCACTTCGCCTTTGATTCATCGTGTCTTTCCGACCGTGTATTGGATGTAAACTCTGTATAATCTAGAATATGCTCATTAATATTAGAATTAACTAACGAAATTGGAACGAACTCACCTGGGTCCTGGAATTGTATACAATCACCATGTCGGTGTACTCATACCACTCATATCTAGAATTTGAACCACAGATATTCCCCCCGCGAAATAATGTTAGATATTCATATCCCCAAGTTATAAATGATGTGGCTTCATTTGAAATATATTTCTTACACTGACTAAATTATTCATTAGAAATGACTTCATGATAAGGAGAAACAAGAGTGGATATGAAATCATACGAATTGTAATCAAGATCAAGTACATTTAGTATTTGTGCGTCGCATTGAATAAGTTTCCCATGCGAAACAGACGAATGATCGGGACAAATAATATTTAATATGATATCAGGATTCGATACTTCTGAATTATTTTTCTCAAATTTATTAAAAATGCAATTGGAGAGTAATAGATCATTAGAAGAATCAGCATCTATCAAAACTGCATCAGATTTTCGATCATGACTGGATTCATTCAACATATTTCCCTCAGATTGATAAGAAATTTCATCAGAAATATGTGAACCATTGGGACAAACCATAATTAGTACAATAACATAAGAAATCTGATAAGAAGTCGGTTGATTAGAAACTTTTATCTCACCATGATCCTGAGTTTCATTTAACTGTGGATTGCTATGTGACTCTATACCGCTTTTTGAAGTCGTGGATAAAGATAATGCCGATGGACTGGAAAGAAGGACACCTCATCAAGATTCCAAAGAAAGGAGACCTGAGCAAATGTGAAAACTACAGAGGAATCACATTACTGTCAATACCAGGGAAAGTCTTTAACAGAGTTTTGCCGAACTGGATGAAAGATGCAGTAGACGTCCAACTTCGAGATCAACAAGCTGGATTCCTTAAGGATCGGTCGTGCACAGACCAAATTGCAACACTACGGATCATCGTCGAACAATCAGTTGAGTGGAACTCAACACTGTACATCAACTTCATTGATTATGAAAAGGCATTTGACAGTGTAGACAGGAGGACGTTATGGACACTGCAAAGTTCATGAGAAGATTGCAAATATTATCCGGAACTCATATGATGGACTACAGTGCAAGGTCGTGCATGCAGGACAGCTGACAGATGCATTCCAAGTAAGGACCGGAGTCAGACAAGGCTGTTTACTTTCTCCCTTCCTCTTTCTTCTGGTGGTCGACTGGATTATGAAAACCTCCAGATCTGACAGAAAACACGGAATACAATGGACAGCTCAGAACCAAATAGACGACTTGGACTTCGCAGATGACCTGGCCCTCCTATCGCATACACACGAGCAAATGCAGATAAAGACAGCCAGTGTAGCAGCAGTCTCTGCATCAGTAGGCCTCAGCATACACAAGGGGAAAACCAAGGTCCTCAAATTCAAAGCGTAGAACAGCAATCCAATCACTCTTGATGGCGAAACTCTAGAAGATGTAGAATCCTTCACATACCTGGGAAGCATCATCGATGAACAAGGAGGTTCAGATGCAGACGTGAAGGCGAGGATTGGCAAAGCAAGGACAGCATTCCCAAAGCTGAAAAACATATGGAACTCAAAACAACTTTCAACCAATATCAAAGTGAGAATCTTCAATACGAATGTCAAGACAGTTCTACTGTATGGAGCTGAAACTTGGAGAGCTACAACAACCATAATCAAGGTGCAAGTATTTATGAATAGTTGTCTACGCGAGATACTCAATATCCGTTGGCCGGATATCATCAGCAAAAGCTTACTGTGGGAGAGGACAAACCAACTTTCAGCTGAAGAGGAAATTAGGAAAAGACGTTGGAAGCCGATAGGACAGACATTGAGAAAATCATCAAACTGCACCACGAGACAAGCCCTAACTTGGAATTCTGAAGGGAAGCGGGAAAGAGAAAGGTCAAAGAACACATTACGTCGGGAAATGGAATCAGAAGTGAAAAGGATGAATACCAACTGGAAGGATTGTCCAGGACACGGTTGGATAGTGCTGGTAGGCAACCTATGCTCCTCCACGAGGAGTAACAGTAAGTAGGTAGGTTTAAAAAGTACAAAGGAAACAATGATTGTTCCCTGAATGAGCTTACATCAAGTAAAAAACCGTGAGAAATAAAACTTTCTACTCATTGAGATATAACAAAAAATATATATTTATTATTGACTTTCTACTCAATGCTTAATTTATTTGAAATTATCAAGTTTAACCTTAGCACTGATACCGAAAAACTGGTATTTTATAGTTTTTCTTTAACTTAGTGGTTTCACTGTTTATTGTAAAGAAGTGGCACGAATCTTATCGACTAGATTATGAAGGGAATTGTCGACGAATAACAGTAGTTATTCGAGAAAAATCCATGTTTAGAATATTATTTTCACTAGTTGCACATGTTGACTACAAAATGCAGCTGCGTCTGTCACACTTTAACTACTCCCTTACCGAGTTTAGGTTTATTTAACGCTCTCTGAGGCATATTTTGTGAACGCTTGCAATGTTACCTTAATAACCAAACTGATGTGGATGAAGCGACATTTGAATTCATGAACTATAAACCGAATATTTTCACCGAGTAGCAATTATTCCCGAATGATTTAACTGAAATAACTTCGAAGTATTAATTCATAAAGCAGATGTGTTTACAACCAATGGATTGAAAAAAATGACATGTTCTCTGCAGTAACAGTTGTCGACAAATGTTTTTAGGGGAAAAGTTGTGTTGCAGCCTCCCAATGATCACTAACGCAAATTAAGTTGATAAATATGTACGAAGTTAGGCAAGATACACATTAAGTTAACATCATCATCCGATCGTAATAAAGTCAGACAACCACCGGCACCAAAATCAACACTTTAAAACAACTACCATCGAAGCACATTCTGAACAGACAAGATACCAAACTAAAAAACAAGAAATGGATTTTGAAATGACGAAGATTTGTAACTCAAGTGAACTGTGGGTTGGTTAATTTAGTTGTTGACGTCTTATAATCATTTTGAACATCATATTACATGCTTAAGACTACAGTAACATGTACCGTCTGGTAAGGTATCATGGGACTCACTCCACGAATGGTTAATTTACAATAATAAACTAAAGGTCTATACACGATCACGCGTTTTGCGCTTGAGTCATCGTCAGCTGGTGCAAGATTGAACAATTCGCTCTTCTTTGACTTCTCAATCATTGATTGATTAAGCTAAGAATCGTTGAGAGAATATCACAAGTCCAGCTGATTAGCACTTCATATTGAGTTCATGTTTTCTTTCAAGTAGTTTGCTACGGGTCATAACAACACCTAAATCACTACGACCTATCAATAAATGATAACTTGAAATCGCAGTTGGGTTTCACTATTGTGATAATCCAATCAAGCTATACTGTCTAGGAAACATTTTTATTTTAAGTCTTACCATACTAAATAGATTGGTTGGAGGACATTAAGAGTAAAAGCAACAATCTATGATCTGAGGTTGAGTTCTTACCACTGACTGTAGAGGGGTATGATGTTCCCTTACACATATAATATCTCTAAAAATAAAGATGAGCTAGAAAAGATCTACATTTCTTTGCCGCACGAATTGCTATCATTAGCGGGAAGTTCTTGAAAGTACTGAGCTAGCACATTGTGAACTCATAAGTATTAATTGTCTTATTTTTCTTCACAAAACCCTTAAGAGGAAGAAGTATCAATTAATGATATAGACGATAGAGAGCTCACAAAGGATGCCATAATTCAAACAGCTCTAAAAGAACCATAAATGACAACTGAATATCAAGAGTCAGTCAGTCAGTAACAACGTAGAAATTCGTACGTACGTACAACAGTTCGAGTTGCCACACCACATTAGCACACAGATGCAGTGGTCGATTCAAATCCCGTAGTGGTAGAGGTAATAAGAGTATAAGCAGTAACCGGGAAGATTAGGGTTTGGAGATGTTATTTAAAGAGTATAATCCAGTGAAACAAATTTGGAAAGAGGAAAAAAGGGACATGAAGAATTCAGAAGATTAGAATTTGGGAGAACACAAAGAGTGGATGCACCTGCGCCATTGCAAAGGATTTTGATCCATGTCATTCAGGGTCTCTAACCATCGGTCGCTATCATCTCGCGGTCCCCAACCAGGTAGTCTACACCTACCAACATGACTCAGTCCACTTGTCAGTGACTTCATGGACTTGTGCCATGTTTTGGTCTGGCCGCCCCTAGCCTTCTTCCAACCTACTCCTACATCATAAAACATCGCAAATCGAGGTAGCCGGTTGTTGGGCATACGTAACACGTGTCCCAGCCATCTCAACTGATCAAGTTTCACTACTTCATCAATTGATTTGCCATCCTTACCTAGTGCCAGTTTCCTAACAACTGCGTTACTTACTCGATGGTCTCAGGATATACGAGCAATATTTCGAAGACACCTATGATCGAATACTAGTAACCTACGAATATCCTCTACTCTTATCGGCCATGTTTCACTGCCATAAAGTAGGACGGAACGAACTGCTGCGCAATAAACCCGTCCTTTGGTTGATAGACGGATATCTCGCCTACGCCATAAATGACGCAAGTTGGTAAAAGTTAGTCGAGCCCTCTGTATCCGTGCTGAGATTTACTCACACACCAGACCACAAGGGCTGAAGAGACTTCCAAGATAAGTGAAGCGAGAATATCAAGAGAGAAAAAAACGTTTGAAAAGTACACTGATGGAACAATAATCATTCATAATATTTCTTTTTGACAAAAACAAACAACACAAGAATAAACTTGAAATCACTATGACCAAAAATGAAAATAAATAACCAAATGAACTTATGTTGTTTTGTTAGACTTTATAAACAGAAAGAAAGAGAGAAGAAAACAACAACAACAATAACATGAAATCAACGAAAAGAATCTTATCATATGAGAAACAGTATATATATATATATATATATATATATATATATATATATATATATATATATATATATGGGGGATGGGCAAAGTGTAAGCTGTACAAAAAAAACAACTACCTATCACAGATGACAACAAAGAACGATGAATAGAAATAATAAAGAGGAAAACTTTATACAATTATAAAACTGTCCAAAAAAACAAGAAAAGGGGGGATCATATAACTTATTTATCATGTAATAATGTGTATCGGTTTATTTGTATACAATTTTTCATTGTTGTTATGTGTATGTGCGTGCGTGTGTATATAACGTGAAAGGGGTTTACAATCTAATGGTTAAATACAACATAAATATTTCAATTATTTAATTATCATCATTATGAAGAGATAATAAAGAGAAATTTGATTAATCCAATAACAACAATTAAGAAAAAACAAACAAACAAACAAACGAAAGAAAAAAACAGAATTAAAAAAAAACTTTTTTTAGAAGAAAATTAATAAACAAACAATAAAAAGAAAAAAGAATATTTATCATCATAAATTATATTCAATCTCTTTTTCATACAATTTTATTGTCTACAATCAATATTGTACGTTCGTTTACAATCGATGATGGTGATGGGGGTGAAGAAGTATTAGAGGATGTATCATGTATGATAGATGATGATGGTGGTGTACGATCAACATGTTCTTCTGTATTATTATTATTATTATTATCAGAAAGATGAAGTGGGGGAGGAGGTGATGATAAATGGTCATTGCTTATTGTTGTATTTGTAGATTGTTTATCTAAATTATTTGATGAATTTGATGTCATAGCAGTAGTAGTAGTAGTAGTATCGGTTAAGTTACGATTTGTAAAAAACAATTCATTTGTAATTGATGATGATATTGTATTACCATTATTATTATTATTATTGTTATTATTACTATTACTATTATTAAATGGTGTTTTTGGTGATAAACTTAAATAATTAGTTGTAACTGTAGCAGATTTATTAGAAATAATACGTTTATCATTAAATTCATCCATACCTAAACGTTCATTGTTTGATGATCCAATTGTTACATTACCACGTGATACAATACCATTAATATTTGGTTCTGATGAACATTTATGTAATTTTGGTAATGAACGATATAATGAATCTAAACATGGATAAATCTATATAATGATATGATTGAAAGAAACGAAAAGAAAAATAGGACCTCAGTAAATGAAACTGATTAGGAATAATCTAACAAATAGAATATTTACAGGTGAAAGGGAAATAATTCGATCGTTTACTAAATTTCTCTGATGAATGATTTAATCTAAAGTTGGTTGGATGATAAGCAAAGATGGATAGTGGTTAGCAGTGAAATCTAGTTTGACGAGCGTTTCGTCTTATGTGGGACTCATCAGTTGGATTTATCTGCATCCCAGAATTGGTTTTCACTTTGAGACTCGAACCCAGTACCGTTCGCTTTAAATGCTATCGCGTTATCCACTTAGCTACTGAATCCTGATACAAGTGAATTCGATCAGATTATATTTGAGAATAGTTTACATTAAGAATTGGACTAACTTCAGACAAACAATTTAACAAATACTATGAGGAGAATTATTAGAAGTGAGAATCCATGACTAGTTGTATTCAATCACGAAATAAGGCATTACTAACAGTAACTGATGGTATTTGTACAGTATTATGGGTTGATTAAAGATAGTGCTTTTGTTTTTTTTATAAAAGTCAAAGATAACAGGTTTGATGAATGATATACAATGTGAGGACTGTTAAGATTATAAGAACTTCAGAGAATTTCTGTAGGTATAGTTTTAAATCAATTGACATAGATCCAATATATCAATTCATACAGGAAAGGTTAACCAGTCATATGGTGAGAGGTCAATCAAAGACAAGATAGTCAGTAGGAGTGTAAAAACAAGTAAAGAAAACAAGACCATCAAGACGATGATGTTGCATAGAACGACAATGAAGGCTTAATAATAAGGCCATTCAATGAGAAAAAAAACACATAACACCAACAAGCTGTATAAAGTTACCATTGTCACAATATTACGGAATACTTTTTCTCTAAGTCTGTTCAAAATAAACTCGGAAAAACCGTACAATTAGTGGTTCATTGATTAACAAATAAACACTCTTGTAATGACACTTTAAATAATGTTAGATTTATGAAATTTTTTTCTTCTCATCGATATGTTGAGTGGTCGTATGTTATTTTTGTACTCAGCTTTAAACTATACAGCTTAAATAATTAAACTTAAGTACATGAAGTGGAGTTAGAATATTTAACGTAGTGATTGAAAGTCAGTAGTTTTCTGCTAGACACGACTATAGGATTGTAGATTGATTAGTCTATGATGAGTCACAGTACATTCAGACTATTTTGTTGACGTTCGTGAGATTATCGTGACCAATGGTTGGAGACGTTGAGTGTTATGACTCAGAAATGATTAAAATATTGCAGATACATTCACTCTTTATCTTCTCTTAATTCCTGAGTTTGCAAACTATTTCACACGTTTCATACTGCAAATTTATCCTTCCCTGCCAAATCGTATAGTCTATGTCAGATCTTTCTAATTAACAATGATACTGTTACTACTACTACTACTATTTTAACGTTCATCTTGATAAATTTATCTCGCAGTAATTATAGACCAATGTACATATGCTTTCACAAAGCCACACGTATACAGTCACTGCCTTCTCGCACCAGGGATGTTGTTTACGAAATTGAGAAGACGAAAAGCGAATGTCCGGCACTCTAACCAAGTTGGTGGATACGAATGATGCACTTAGGGGAGTTGGGAAACGCTAATTCTAAACCAATGGTTCACATAGGCTGAATGGTTTTGAGAGAACAAATGGCGTATGTACTTGTTTTTGGTCACCGGCTTCCATCAGATCGCATCTCCTTACGTTGCTCCACTGCCTTGTGTATCAGACCTTTAGGTCGAAGGCACCAGGTATGACCCTCTAAGAAAACCACCTGCTTGGGTCTAGGTACCCAGACAGTATCACAGGCCACACACAAATCAAGTGACTTGTGCCCTCTTTTACTTATGTTTATGTTTTCAAATAAATAAAATACATGTTTTATATTGTTGATGATTGATTGACGATGTGACATGAACTAATTATTTGGAATACAAATTAAGCTAAACTAAAAGTTTCTCATTAATTAGATTTTAGGTAAACATTGATTGCGTAAAAGTTCACATACACAATAAAATCATGAAAATTAATTAACATTAAAACAAAGAAAACAATGTTTAATTTACCTGAGAGAATGGTGGTCGATTTTCACGTTGAAAACTGCAACAATCTAATGATAAACGTTGTAATTGATGAGGAATATCTGCACGACATACAGTTAGATCAGGTTTTAATAAACCTCGACCAACAAGAAATAAAATTTGATCACGATTATTATAATGAGAATAAGGTAGTTGACCAGTAATCAATTCATAAATCACTACACCATATGCGTATACATCTGAAAGATTAGTATACGGTGTTTCACCTTCCATACGAATAACTTCAGGAGCCTAATAAAAATAAATGTTAAAGGATGACATGATGTATAAGATGAAGTAAATCAACTGTTTCTAGGCAATGTAACAAGTGAAAATGTGAATTAATCTTTAAGTAAGCCTGTATTATTATTATTATTATTATTATTCTACTTACCATCCAAAATATAGATCCAGTTGGTTGTTGACAACCAGTATTCCACCAACGACTTTTTACTGTGGCCAAACCAAAATCGCCAATTTTCACAGTACGATCATGTAAGAATATATTACTTGACTTTAAGTCACGATGTATTATATTCTTAGCATGTAAATAACTAGAGAATGGATACATGAAAAATTTTTAATAGGAAATAGGACAAAATCATTGGAGTATTTCAGTCATAGAAATCTATTAGTATAGGCAAGTGGGGTGTTGTGGAGATTATTTAACTGTATTTTTACATTATAGACTGATTTTAATTAGATAACCATACTGGAAACAAAACAAATGTCCAGTGCCTCCTGGATTTTAGTCTTTTTTGAGCAAATTCAGTCTATCATGTGAAACCATAAGAATTCCATTGGATTACATATTTATACATTCGAATGATAAGTCCGTAGGTTGTAATGAAACGTGTCTCCTTCAGAGCCACTTTAATATTAGGTTTTACTGTTTCATGACAGAGAAATTTAATCGCTGATAAATGTAATCCATCCAGTTGGAGACCGGGAATAAAACAATATATATACGTAATACAAGTAATTCCTAATAGATAAAATCCAATGGATTATAGATGCACTATTGCACTGTCATCGAGTGGTAAGCGATTCCTGCCGGTAACCTCGAACAGCCTAACATCTCATAGTAGTGCACGCAATGTCGAATAATAAAGATTAGTGCTTATAATGATATATGATTGGTAAAATCGGATCATCACTAAAGAAATGAAAAAAAACATGAGCAGTCAATGTAATTGTTTCAGTCTTACGAGTCAGTCGTAGCTCCAATGACCCAGTGGGAATGTTTCAGATCATAAAGCTGGGTCATCCCTGTTCGAATCCACTAATTATTAGTTTAGTTAAGACTGTGCCAATTAAAATTAAACCTAGGTTCAGAGTTTTCTGTCTACCACCTCAAACCACCTGACATTTTAAATGGTCCTGTTAAGTGCTTCCAGGCTGATATAAGAGACGATTTAACTGTGAGGTAAAAAGCTTTCGGATTAGACGCCACACCACTCAACATTATGAATGGTCAATTCCCGAGGATACTATAAAAGATTCCATATATCCACTCACCATCGACTGGAGCGGGAAATAAACTTCTGTCATGTTAAACAGTTGCAAGCTTAGTGCTAAAATTATTGAGGAATATTCGTGTTGCGTTCACAAATGAGTTGACATTTCGATTTGCGTAGCTAGTAAATTGGGAATTATATTGTCATATCGCATGATAACCTTTGTTTGTAGTTTAGTCGAAATCTTCTACGGAGGAATCAAATTATCTAGATTTGCTGTTAGTAAACTTCAATTCTAGTGAATAATTAAGTTCTTGATAGCTTCCAACTTATAATATCACGCTGTTAACCTTTTCTATTTTCTGAATAGTTATTTCCCGTTTTAGTATCCTACTTTGTTACACGTTTACAATGTCATTGCTATTACAATATAAACAGAATGATTATGTCACATTACGACTTAGTTTAGATGTGAATGAAGGTAGTTGACAACTTTGGACCTAGGTTTCGTAGTATATGGCAAGCATTAGCAAGGACTATCTGTAATTTTGAGGGAACTTCTATTGTCTGGTGGACACGGTCCAGCATTACTTAGCTTCACAGTCTAAAACATTACCACTGAGCTATTCGGGCCGCAACTGATCACCTGCAGGAATGAGATATTCACACCTGATTGACCACTGATTCGTGTCATGTTATGATAAATATGACATTGTCCACTACTCAATAATCAATCGATTGTATGTTACGACTCCATTTTGAGAAAAATGAAGCTCCTTTGAAGGTATCATCTTATCGCTCTCTTTTTGTTGATTCGCGTGTGGATTATTAACATTGACATGTTGTTGCGTATGAATCGTTCGTTCACATAGATTCCGTTTTATATTGTAAGAATATTCTAATAGTTCAAAATCTATAGTAAAATGATTTTGGATCATTCAAGTACAGTATAATTCTAATCATTCGATTAGTGAAGTGTCAAATATAATTCACGTGGTAAATATTATTTCATTTATATATTATTTACAAACAATATGCTAGGTTTTGACAGGTGACTGAATTATATTTGGATTAGCGCTAATTGTATTGACAAAAATGGTAAGAATTGTATCGAGGATAAACACTCGTAAATGATGAGGAAGTTCTAGATAAAAATACTTCAGAGAAAGTCTCAAAGCATTATATCAATAGAAACAATGACATATATCTGATTCATCATGTTATAAGGAGAACGCCAACCACATGGTCAAGGTCAACAGGAGTAAGCAGTTAACGAAAATTAAGATGCATGGAACTAACACGACTCGAACAGATACTCCGTTGCAAACAAGGCGATCAGCAGGACCAATTGATTTAGAGTTTGTTAAATGGTTATTAGATAAGTTAGGGAGGTCAGTGCCTAACACCAACTAGTGAAAACAATGCAAAGTTACTTACATCAGTCGATTTACAGTACACATACCAGTGAACAACATAGAAAGACGACAAATCCACTACAAAATGAAACACTTACTCCATTCCCTGTGATGTTTGCTTGGCAATATCGACTAGTTCTGGAACATCAAAACGATGCTCTAACACATGAAGATGTTTATACAAACTGGACCCTTCACACCATTGAGTGATGATAGCTATACATGGTTTAGAGACACAACCCATAAATAAAAGAATATTTTCATGTCGTGTCTTTCTAAAATTAAAATGTTAAAAAAAATAATAATAAAATGAAGAAACAAAGAAATTCTCAAACAAAAAATAACCAAAATCAGTTTTATTTTATTTATTTTAACACATGGATATTGGTACAAGGATGCACCAAATATATATGCGCCACACAGATCTCATTTGATATGTTTGAGGGCTGTGATTTTCTTAGGGGGCCATACCCGGAGCCTTCGACCTAAAGGTCTGATCCACGAGGCAGCGGGTCAACGTAAGGAGATGCAGTCCCATGGTGGCCGGTGACCAACGATAAATTCATACGCCATTTGTTCCTTCAGGATACTGGAGCCAATGTACACCATTGGTTTGGAATCACGGTTTTCCAACTCCCCCAGGTGGACTCTCCATGTCCACCAACCCGCTAAAGCGCCGGACATTCGCTTTTCGTCCTCTCATTTTTGTAAACAACACCCCCGCCACGAGAAGGCAATGATTAGGACTTCCCTAGCAGAGGCTATATACGCGTGGCCATGTGAGAGCATTTCGAGAGGGAGGACGGACTCTCCCCACTCTCGGCCGTACCAGGGCATTTGGGGGCCATAAGTGTAGTGTCAGGAGTGGGATTCGAACCCACGCCCACAGAGTGGACTGCGACCTGAACGCAGCGCCTTGGACTGCTCGGCCATCCTGACCACTTTATAGCATAATAGGTAGTCAAGTTATCCTAGATGTTACATAACATATCCTTGGTACAATATATGACTTGTCCAGCTTGTCAGAACAGACAATAAATTCAAGTTGATAAATAGTATGTGGACTTAGTAACAAACCACTAATTTCTCTAATGATTAAGAACTAGTGCCCCCAAATGCCAAGTCATATATTGTACCAAGGATGTGTTATGTAACATCTATGATAACTTGACTACCTATTATACTATAAAGTGGTCTATTAGCAGTTAATAGTGTGTAGATTTTTCCAATTAGAAAATAATCTTCATCATGGATTGATAACAACAACAAATGAATAATTTGGATTGAAAATTAAACAAGAACGTGTGATTTAAAAAAAATAGTAATTACCTCAATACACTGACTTCATTTTTGAAAGCTTTCAATTGTTGTGGTGTAGGATCAACAACATTCAATTCTTTAATAGCAACATTTCCATGCCAATAACCTTTAAATACAGTACCAAATGATCCAGAACCGATTCTTGGACCTTTAGTAATTTCTTGTCCATTTATCTCCCATTCATCATTTGAACCACGTCTCTAGCGATAACAAATATAATTTACATCCACATGGAAAAGATGAGTATAAGGCAAAAAAAAGGTGGAAATATATGAATATACATTTATTTACTCAGTTTTTTGATTAAAATTTTTAAACTAAAACTGGGGTTTATCTTGCGTGAAGTGTAATAAATGAAAGAATACTAATGAATAAAGTCAGTTAATCCCAACGTCAAACCTGGTACGTATGCACATTGGTTCAAGTTGCCATACCCCGTTAGCACATAGAGATAAAGTTGTCAGGCTAAATCCCAGAATAGTAGAGATAGTAACAGTATTAGTGGCAATAGAAAATTTTAGGCATTGAAGATACGATTCAAAATATAAATTAGTGAAATATAAACACAAGAAAGGTTAAGAGGAATTCAGAAGCTCAGAATTTCGGGGAAGACAAAGAATAGATGCACCTGAGTCACTGCAAACGATTCCGAGCCATGTTATTCAAAGTCTTAAACTATTGGTTATGATAATCACATGAATGAAGTTAGACTGTTGTTTTAAAAAAGCAACAAACTAATGAACTAGTGATGAATTTAATATAACATAGTTGGATATAATCGACAGACAGTCGAATATATAATCAAAGTAGAACCTGGTACATATGTGTATCGATTCACGTTGCCACACCATATCAATACAGTGAGTTGAATTCATCAAGATAAATTCCAGAGTGGTAGAAGTACCAAGCGTATCAATGCTAAAAGAAAAGATCAGGCATGAACAATATGATATGAGAAAAAATAATGAACTTTCAAAATAGAAAGTGTAAGACAAAAAGTGGATGGATTTGTACCATTGTGACGGTCTTTCAGTCACGCCACTCAGCGTCTCCAACCATTGAGTTAAGATAATCTCGAGGAATCCAACCAGATAATCTGAACTTATCAAAATAACTCAGGCCTAAAGTTAAAAATTTCATGAACTGATGCCATGTCTTGTATTAACTACACCTAGATTTCGACAGAAAATTCAAGATATAGGGTTTTGTGTTAGCTGGAATTCATCAGGAAGATAATTTTCTTTAGAAATTTCAGAAAATTGATGCTAAAAACCTATCAAATGTAGGTTCAAGTACTCAGCTTTGAGTCAAACTCTGTCAAAACACAAGTACAAGAAAGAGCTAATATCAATATCCGTCTAAGTTGGAGTGGATAGAATAGTGTTTGAATCTGCTTGAAAGAAATCGAATACGTTAATTACTACATTGCGCCGCTCTAGGAAGTATGGTTCCTGAGATCATCGATGTGATACAAGTCTGGGGAAGGATGACAATGATGTTCTTGAGTAAAAAAGTTTGATTTTCATTGATTCATGAACATTCGCAATGTTAGAGATAGACGTAGGGCATTATCGAAGGATGGTAAATCGATTGATGAGGCAGTAAACCTTCGTCTATGGAGGTGGTTGGGACATGTATTACATATAACCAACTACCACCTGCCTCAACATGTGATATTTACTGGTGTAGAAATAACTTAGAAGGAAACTAGGGGCAGCGAAAAGGTGTGGCACTAGTCTAAAAAATCACTAACGATTGGACTAAGCCATGGAGATATATGTAGATTATCTGGTTAGGTTTGTGCGATTATTGTAGGTAATGGTTGGCGACTTTAGATGACATGCCTCAGAATCACTTGCAGTGGCCCAGGTGCATTCACTGTCTTTGGTTAAATTCTAATTTTTCAAATTACCTTATACATCTTTTTTATTTGACTAATCAATATTTTCTTCTCGGAGAATATCTTTTCTGCTTGGTCTTTTTTTAATACTACTAATACTGATACTTCCTCTACTACCATTGGATGTGCCTTAATAATGTTATTTCGCTATGTTAATAATGTTCGGCAACTTGAACCGATATACATATGTGCCAGGTTCTACGTTGTGCATGGCTGACTCACAACTAACTCCCTCTAAAGTAAATCAATGATGTTAGTATAGGATTCTAAACATTCACACTGATTATTGAATCAATGGGCAAACATAATATGTGGTATATTACATGAATGTTCATACATAACTATAATCAAAACTCTAATTTTTCTTGTAAATATTAAAGACTCAATAGAAACACAACATCAATATGTAGTTTTTAGCTAAAGTCTTTGAAACTCAACGAGCTGTTTAATTTCAGCATGGAACATTCTTTATCACAGTGTATAATGTTGTCAGATAATGAACCAGAATCTTGATATATCCTCCTTGACAATAATATTTTCAGTGCACAAACAAAACTTCATCGATGTACATATATATAAACATTTTTAAAAAAAGAGAATAAAAATTTACATTTTTTACTTTGATAGATTGTTTTGGATCATTGCCAGATCTTTGATTATATGGTATAGATAAATTTGATAGAAAACAACCATCATTGGGAATTGATGGACTTTCCGGTACTCCATTACCAGTTGTATAATTATAATCTATATAAAATAAATGAACAAAAATAAAATGAAAGTATACGATCTGGACGACTTTGAGAGACCTACCAGCCAATTAGGAAACACGATTTAGGTATTAAAAAACTTTGACGATAAATAATAAAATTTCAGTGAAATAATAGTTGAAATAATCATTATACTAAAAGAGGAAAAAAGTTAGATCTACATTTTAAAAGTTAAGCTAGTGTTGTGAATTAGGTTTGTAATCCTATAGGGTTTTTGTCCCTAACCTATGTAATAAGCTATAATTCATGTAGGCTTGGGTGAGGTAATAAGTGTTGAGCTGAAATTACAAGTTGGAATTAAGATTAGGGTTTTCATCACAAATTAACATTAATTATAATGCGACAAAGCCTTACAGCCATTTTGTTTACGAACTTAATAAATGTAGGGCTGTTACTTAAAGTGAGTAGCACGAGCTTAAACACTATGTTATACTAACTGTTTGGTTACGTGGTAAATACTTGTTTGTCTTAGGAACAAAAGGTGTTGCCGATTTTCATCCAATCAATAATAATATACAAGATGTTTGACTGCGCAAAAGTCCACAATGCACTATCGCAATCCTGACTGGTTCACTCAAGGCCGTCAGTACCGTATAGTTTCAACGAAAATTATTTGTCTTGTTAAGACTTCATAACCTACGAAAGTCTTTACTATTTAGCTACTTCTCATTATATTAAATGTTCCTCAACAGCTTAAAGACTGGCAATTAAAGATGAGATTTTAAAGCTATGCATCACTGATTAGACATTAAATGAACAACATATTTAAGACTATCATTGATGTTAAGCAATGAGATCAGATACATACATATGAGCAGTATAGAATCTGGAATTTGTCCATTTACATATCACAGAAGTGTAAGAAATAATAAAAGTGAAATCAGTGACAATCTGTTAACGAGAAAGTACAGTAAAAGCAGTTCGGAATAAAAAAAATTAATGAATACATTACTGTCATATTGAGGGTCATAGGTGATGAGACTCACAATAACCACCGTGGATAAACTGAAAGACCAATATCAAATTACAAGTACCTACCTACCCACCGATCTGTACTGACCGACCACTTCGGACTATAAATGGCTAAGGATGTTCATTGTTCTATTGAAGTAGCAGCCAGTCCATGCTCAATATTAATTACGCGCTTTTCGTATACTTGTTTTAAAACCCTGAACACATATTATGATGAACTGACTTATCAATGATTAACAACTCAGATCATTATACATTTAATGATCCAAGAAATAATTAAGTGTATTATTGTTGCAACGCTACGTGTAAATGATTCAATTACACATAGAATCTGTTTAATTTATTCCCAAAATCTATACTGAAGATATGATACTGATCGAGTGCTAATGTCTATAAAATAATGCCTCAACGGATATTTAGTAGTGCTCGCAGAGTGACAAGGAAAGTCTTCGTCAAAAGTTTCTAATGCTTTGAAAGAAGCCGATTACACAAGGACAACACTGATGACTAAATACTATTAATATTATCATAGAACACAAATAAAAAAGTTCATTGAAAGCGATAGTTGATACGAACTAATCAAGAGGCAAGAATAAGACGAAGAAGAGGTTCGTAGTGTTATAAAAAAGGAATATCATGTTAAAGTGCGGTGATTTGCGACTGATCCGATCAATTGATGTACAGATAAGATCAAGTCACGACTAACCGCATAACCCAAATATTAACAAAATGCCCACCCCCTCAAATTAATAGAGAATAAAAGACGATAACCAGCCAACAAAATGGCACACAAACGAAATATTTAACATGTAAATATACATGATTAAGAGTCAGTATACCACGAGAACTTTTTAAATTATTCACCAGGTAATTTAATCTAAACATGACTATAAGAATTAATTTCTGCTATTTACATTATTCAATTATCCGACCACAGCCTAATATGGAGTGAGAAGATTGATTTTAGTAATAATTATGACAACAGTAATAATAATAACACCATGTTTGTAACTCTAGTAAAATTTTGTAGTACCCAACTCCCGGTTTGCCAACACCAGCATATGAATGCTACTCAAGATATAGTAATAAAAGACTCATATTGAGTTGGGAGGAGGGAAATTAGAATTTACTAACCAAAACACTTGGTACCTAGTTAAAACAAGCGTAGTGAAATGGATAATCGGTTTATCACTGTATTACATCACAGGTCGCAACTCTTCATGACAAATGATCATAAATTAAAAAGTTAGTCTAAATATTTCCTCAGAAACACTGCCGAGACTATTTCGCTTTAATTGCTTATCACTGCGTGAGTGTTAAGACTAGTGTGTCTTTCAATGCAAAAGCAATATTATATATATATATATATATATATATATATATATAGTAAACGAGAAAATACTTACTTGTAACTGGATATACAATGTGTAAAGGGGATCCTTGAATAATTTTATTCGCCTCTCGCTAAAAAATTGTATACAGAAGTAGAGGGTAGAAAGCATAACAGCATCAACTGAATCTGAGGTTAAAATGAGAAAATTATTCATAACCATGTCCCATGAACAAACAATTTGAATATCATGTATTACAACTAAACACACTTGTATGAGCACACATAAATAACTCAAGAAATGTAAAACAAGTTTCCTAACTGGGCAGAAATGTGTAAATCAATAACCAGCTACCCAAACGAAATGTTTGAAATAAACTAACCAGAAAAAAAGAAAGTGTTTTACAAACTACACAGTTGTGTCAAATAAAACCAATAACGTGGTTCTGTGAAACCTACTGAAGAATCCATTGAAGCACAGAATGACCGCACCCGACGTATGCCAAAATATGTAGTTGGTGAGAGAGATAGCTTTGATATATGATCTGGGCATAAATTTTGGTTTGGTGAATAAAATCTTTTAGGTAGTAGTAGGATTTTGTAGTCTTGTGAGGTCGGCTCTTGTTTATTAGAAGATAAATTATGTGTTTTACGTGAAAGACTACGGAGACTGGTATTATCTGTCAACACTATATTCAGAGGATTCTCAGAAAAAGCTTCGTACAATGAGCACGATGTAGATAGTTGGCTGGTTGTTGAAAACGTTTCTTTATAAGTATTTTTTGTAGGAAGAGGAAGGGAATGGAGACCGATTGGTTGGCAATTTTCATAGATACCGCTTGATGACTTACTACTATTACTACTACAACTACTAACATGAAGCTTTATAGTAGTGTCACATCCAATAGTTAGTAATTTACCATATGAATTATAAGGAACATGAAGATGACTCTTATAAGCTACAGAATTATGCCCACGCTCATTAATACACGATGATATACTTCTAGGAAATATTGTACTACTGCGAGATTTCATAGATAACTCTCCGCAAACTTTATCATTACAATTATATGTAGACATGTATTTTGCATCGATCGGCTTCACTGTCGTCATCGTCACCGTCGAAGTTTTATGATAAAATAAAAGCGAACTATTAGTATTTACCAGTCTGATGTTATCAAGAGTACAATGTTTTAATGGATATGTTGGAGCAGACAAAGTGGATAGTTTTCTATCCGAATATTTACCATTGCAACGAATGTTGTCAGAATTTGTATTATTATTATTACTTTCAAAGTTATCGCCATTCACGTAGATGATAGGACAAAGGGAGTTTGAAGTCTCCAACTGTTTATCAGTCATAGTATTTTTGAAACAAGATTTAGATGGACGATCACAGTGATGGTAGTATTGATAATTGCTCTCGTGACTACTTGTATTAGTCCCAGTGCAAAATGAACATGAAACTAATAAGTTGGAAAGTAAAGATTTTATACTCTTAGAATGGTTTGGTTTACACACAGGTGAAAATACATTATGAACATGTTTAGGATATAGTCGTCTACATCGAAAGGCAGAAAAAAAGTGATGAGAGTAAAAATGTGCAGAAAAACGATTGCGTCACACACAAGGATAAATAGGGCAATATATTACACATTATTAGTAGTAGGAAAACAAATTGCATACCCATACATGTATATACCGTAGTATCGGAACAGCATATGAAAACAACAATCGGAGAATAACAAGATGTAATGCAACAAATACTTCATCTTAATAAATATTAACATTCTGAACAAAATAAATCAAATGATGATTCCTCAATTAAAAAACAACAAATTATCAACTAACTACCTTTCCAAGTGAACTGGGAGTGAATAAACTTTTCTGTTGATTTGGTGGAATTAAATTGTTCGATACATTCGGTGTTGACGATGAACGTTCTCTACAGGTTAGTGACAAACACTGACGAGGAAAATGTCCACCTCCACTTCCGAAAGATGTTGGAAGATATTGACTATTCAATAGAAGATTATTACTATCGAAACCACCTCCAGTAGAATTAGTCAATACACGAACTGTTGTTAGGTCTTCAGGATTAAAATGATAGAAATGTGTATAGCCTGGTGTTGCATTTGAAGAAACTAACCAATTTGATCCGTGTATAGATGAATTAGAAGTACCCAAAGAGCTATTTATGGAAGGAGAGGTTAATAAATAACTCCAGTACTGAAACAGACAATAATCATGTAACGAAATATGTGAGATATGATGAAGTTCAATCATACAATCCTATGTTAATTAGCAGGTTTTCTTGTCAACCACGTTATTAGACAACTACACACAATTCCGCTTTACAGAAAAAAGTAAGAACACTTCCCTTAAAATTCCTATGATGAAAAAATTGATTGAAGTGGAGGAAAGTGAAATTTGCCACTTTAATAATGAGGCCTGCTGTAAGTGTCTTACTGTTGTTTGAACAAGTGTGAAATCGTGAAAGTGTTTTTCGATCGGTCAGCATTTCAAGACCAATCGTGGAATACCAGCCTAGGTTCATAATGTACAAATTGCAAGCAAAATATACTTAAGATTTTGATGGCTTCTAACTTTTGAAAGTCAAATATACAGGATAAACGATAAGGAATTATCAACAATGACTTACTTTCGACTGCTTAGTTGATCACCAACATAGAAAACATCATCATCTAAATTGGACAAGCAATTCTTATCGACACGCGGAAGACAACGATTATGATAGGCGCAACCACAGGCTTTACATATAGCACCTTTAAATGTAATTTTTTATACAAAAGTATAAACAAATAAAAACAACTTACCATGGAATATAGACTTATGGCATAGATTACAATAAGCCTTTTCAAAAAATGTCTTTCTTTGAAAATGATGTTCTAAACGTTTAAAGTTTCGTCGAGCAAAATCAACTATTAATTCTTCACCAATTAAAGCAATTTGTTCAGCGTCATCTTCCCATGAAACTGGTAGACTAGTTCATTTTTATATTTGAATCCCGAGCAAAATTTCAAAAAAAAAAACAAATTATAATAAATGAGGATTTAATCACAAGACGAATATTTACATGAATAGTAATGGAAAAGTGAAAAATATTCTGCAATATTATGCTCTGAACCTGCAACAGTATAACAACTGATGATCGAGTACTTTGATGAAGACCGTTCATTCGACTACTACAACAAAATCCAGGATACGGGATCCACGAATTACCCATCACTTTCCCATCAAATGTAAATAAACAACTCCATAGGGATATTGAACACTCAGCTATAGGTGACTAAATCTTGCAGAGTGAGGAAATGCACTCATCAAAGCATTTTGCGATATAAACTCTACAGTAAAGCAGGAGACGAAACAGTAGCTATCATTATCTACAACATACACCAATTTTAATATTTAAAGACTGATCTTGTCTGATGTAACATGTAAAGCACACAGGAACACGGAATATTCTACTGCTTTCAAAACGTTTAAGTCAATGAGGTAAGAGCAAAGATGATTTCCTAATTCCATGCAATTAATTTACGACTGATGCAGAGTATCAAACTTAGGAAGTGAGTTAAATACATTTTAAACTTTACGTTATTATGCAGTGGGGAGATACTAAAACGTATTTTACAAAGTAACAACACTATACAACCTGAAGAATATCATACATGAAAGTAGTTGGAGGAAAATTGTAGACAGTGGGCACACGGTGATCATTATATAGAATAAATTCGAATGAAACTCAACCTAGCCCATATAATTCAGTTTCAAAAGCGTTTCTATTGCATATTATTGTTACGACACAATATGTTGGCACGTTTGTAAGATTTATACCAAGGACTTATATTTTAACACAACTTTTGAGAGATCCTAGCATATATAAGTACGTACTTATAAAATAGTAACCAAGGGAAATAATTACCCTGTACGTGATCGGTAAACAATTAACTGTTCTAAGTGTAGACCACGATGTGATAATTTCTTTTCTAAAGCATGTTTGATTTGTTGTCCAGATTTAATTTCAACTAATGTAAATTGACTGTTTGGGAAGTGTGCACGTAAACGTAATTTTGTTGTTGTTGTTGTTGTTGGGTGAGATGATTTAAACTCAGAAAATTTATTATTAACACTTTGTAGAGTTCCTAAAGATGAATTATCTAGTTGAACTGGGGAGTTGGTTGACGATAAGAACACGGATGGAAGAGACGGAGATTGAGATGACGCAACAATAGGTAATTTAGTTGACCCAAATGTCAAATTGATACTGTCATCCCCATTGTTATTATTATTAAGATTACTAACATTACTACCGTTAGTTGTACTATTAGTACTGTTATTTAACACCACAGTTGTCACCATCATCATATACTGATCAAGTTTCGATTTCCAATCTTCCAGTTCACATGTATACCTATCTATGGCTGATTGAACAATATTAATATCGTTAGAAACCTCATCGTATTCTTTTGTAATTAAACCAGAGAAATCTTCGTGACGATTGATGAAATTTAATAGTTGATAAGTTTTCAATTGTAAGGCCTGATTAACCAAAGTGAAATCTGCTATCTATCAAAAGAAAAAAACCAGGAACAAAAGTAATATCTCTAACAAATGATAAAATAGATCAGAATAAGACATCACTTTGTAAAAGTTATAAGTCATTTAAGGAGTTACTATCCGCGAACAACCTGAAAATGCCATAATACTTTCATATTTTAACCAGTGAGAAATTTGCTGTATATCTTACATTGTACCCACACCCCCGTCATTTAGTCGACTAAAAGACTTGTAGTCTCTGAGTTGTCACTTTTTAATTGTGCAAATATTGCAATAAAATGTATTTTTCATAAGATTTGACCTGGTCATTCAAACATATCGATCACCTAATTTACATGTTTTATAATAATCTTACAATCTATCGTAAAGCTAAATACTGGGAAATCTAGGTGAAATCACCATAGCTATTTGTGTATTTTCTTCATTTATTCTTTGGAGAGAAGATAAACAGATACGATTGATTTCATGAACAATGTGTATGCATTGTATGATAAAAAATACATCATATCACATACGTTTATTTCGTGTTTAGGACTCTTCACCTAATCAGTTAAATGACATTAAATAGGGTGGTTATCATTATTTCAGCTAAAAAGATATTAAACAGTTTACATAAAACCAACAGATAAAGTAACACTTAGTTATGAAACAGTACTAACCTTGCTTTTTAAAGTGTCACATTTTTGTTGGAGAACAGGTATAATAGTTACCGCAGAATCCACGGTCATTGTGCAGAATAATTATTTGCAATAATAAGCTTACAATAAACTGACTTGAATTTAAACAGAACAGGTAGAGTAGTTGCTTTTATCCTAAAAAATATAAATAAATAAAAAAGGAGACACAGGATTTTAAAACTTTCCAACATTAACTCTAAAATATCAATTTTCTATGTGGTCACAACTAAATTCAACCAGAAATGGAATTTTTGGGAAAATGGCCCATCCACATTATGCAAAAACATAATACTTCCAATGAGTTTAATATGTTGTTCCACATTACAAATAGGGGAGAAAAACTATGACATATGAACAATAAACAATAATTGTTGTGACAACGGTAGTGGAGAAATAAAATATTAGGGACAGTATATTAGACAAAAAGTAGAAAACATAATAAATAGTCAAATGTACATTAAAACAAAGTGAAAAATGTGCCATCAAGATCAAATTTGTGTCAAATTAAGTGGACTCTTATTATTTTCGGATTCCACAAATTCCACACTAGAAAGTACTACCATGTGAGAGCGATGATAAAAAGACGCTCTGTGATCATATAATTGTTATTACTGAGCAGCTGCATCAGTTCAAACACCCGGGTAGTATTTCAGCCCTAGCACAAATCGAATTTATGTGGTGCATATATATTTGATGTCTCCTTGCACCAACAGTTACGTTTAGACAAATAAAAAAAATAACAACTATTCAGCCACTGTGAGTACTATTAGATAAAAGTAGTAGTACCATTGTCCTGGAAAACCTGAATAGAGATAGCAGAACTACATAAAATGAAGAATATTTATAAATTGAGCACTTTTTCTGGCTACAATATTTATGCCCCGAATGAGTGACTACAATGGTTCATGCAGAATAAAACATACATTCCATAGGTAACTAGATATCATGCAACACAACGAGTGGAGTTAGCTGAAAATAACTAAACAAGCTTTTTGCACTCAAACCGACCTTCTACCAGAGATGAAACACCACAGATAGTACCACCGTTCGAATCAGTCATGTTCATTCATTTGTCTTTCTTTTACGATTGACGTTGAATCGTTGAGATCTATGCGTTCAAATTAGTTACTTTTCAAGAATGTGTTCATACGCCAAAGGGATTACCACCAGTTTTTGTTATTTATGACAGACCCATAACCCTTCCTACAGTTAACAAACAAAACACTAGTTTGACATGACAGACGTTTGCTGAAAGTAAAAATTACGAAATAATGTGATTGATGGGTCGCTGCAGTAAGATCTACTAGGCTCTAAACCAGAAGTCCGACTTGAACATTGAGGCTTACCTTTCATAGCTCTGACACTACAAGAATAACATAGTGGTCAGAAACGCCGACCTAGAGGTGGCGTGCTAGTGATAAACTATGGGTACATCTTTTTTATTTGATTACATTTGATCGAACCAGGACAATGATCACTTACGGTCTTACAAAGACATACGATTTCAATGAACAATTCAAACAGGATAGTGACTTAAACCCTAAGCCAAATATGGATCCTTTGGTAGGAACTTATCCATCTATGTCACTTGCCATAAAAAAGAGCGTACAGGTTTAAATGACCTGTATAAACCTAACAACTATTCACATAACATTTCAATCATTCCACGGTATTTAACTGGAAGTCACGTTTAAACTAAGTAATATGTAACGTTTTTTTAAATCTTTTCGGTCGACTCAAAAGCTATTTACATTACTTGGTACACAACTCACCACAATACGTTATATATTTTAGCCGCCAAAGTTTACTACTGGTATTAAACGGGAAGATTCATCAGTTGTGGGTGTGATTATATCTTACTAAACTCCAGAACTTTTATCAAATACGCCTTAACGTTATCATTTGCCAGATATAACTTTAGATCAAAAACGGTGGGATCAAAAACATTTAACAACCCAAAGTGGGAATTCGTTCCGTCTAATCCGAAATGTTGGCGACTACTTAACAAACAATGTCCAATTTGTTTGTGATCAAAACAATATTCATCAACTAATATCACATTGACAAGTAGACCTTTCTCTGAGAACTTAGTGTGTGAGACAAATTTTCACAGTTAAGCCCGTCTGATTCTTTGAAGGGTTCTATTAGGCTAATGTGTAAGAGATGTTTGTGTTTTAGTGAGATTGTCCGGCTAATCCAAGTGGTCTATTTTACATGATTCATCAAGTAGAAAGACGTATTTCCATGCAGATGAAATGGATTTACTGAGAAATAACAACTATTTACATGATCGTTACTCTGTGGTGTGATTCATATCAGTACACAATATGTGGATTCGTGTTACCCAACGTAAAAAATATAAAGATTTAGGGGTCATACTAAGCAGTGTTCTCAAAACTGTCACTGTGAGGCTACTGCTGCAAAAAGCTGTGGGGTTTCACGGTCTATTCACAGGCCTCCCCAGTATTTGAGTGATGAAATGTTTAGATTATTATACCCGACTTAGGTGCAATATTATTGCAATATGCGATTCAAGCAGCGAGTCCTTGTTTCAAGTATGAGATGGATTTGCTAGGACGCGCCCAGCGATGAGGGACTAGGATGATAGGTCTATCTGGTTGAGACACCTCAACTAATTTCCATTGTCTCACCACGAATTTCGGGTTGATCTAACATTAGTTCACCGTATATTGAACAATGACCTATTGAAGATGCCACATGTATTCGGAGTTTGACAATGCTTTAACCAGTAACACCTTCTAATATGAAGCGTACTAACCAAGTGAAATCAAAAGACAGAAGCGAGGAGGTTTGAAGATATATTTGATAGGCTATCAATATATCGAGGATCGTCTGATCTAATCTAACTAGCGATTGCAGGGATGTTGAGCACGGCGTTCCCACTCATGATTTTCTGCGGATGCATGACCGAGAGCCTTCAGCTAGGTGAGTCCATGAAAACTAATGTGGTCAGCATCCATTGTCGAAAACTTACAGGGATATTTATTTTGAGGATTTATTTACCGCTACACTATGTATTAATATGTCTTATCTTTTCCTTCCGTCTAGGACTGATCATTAGAGATCAAATCGTTTACGTCTGAAGTTTCGTTTCTCATACCGAGTAGTGAATTACTGGAATTCTCTGCTACAACACGTAATGTCAGCACCTTCCGTTGATATAGCCAAAACAAGATTGAAACTCCAGTGTTACAAACTGCAAGGATTATTATATGTCGATAGACCTCCTATTCTTATTACTGAAAACTGCAGGCTGAAAGGTAATGTTGACCTCACCAGTGTAGATCACCAACGTAGATGATCTATGTCGAGTAATTGGGGGTCTAATTGAGTTAAACGGGAATGGCGTGACCAGCTAACTTCGAATTCGCACATTTTGGTCAGCACCTAACTTGGGTTAAACTGTCGTCGTTGCAAGGTACCATGGCTGCTTTGAAGACAGTATAACACAAAGCATGTTTTTACAGGAATATATTGGTGAGAGTAGGTACAAGGAAGAAGGTGCGACCACCACCGCATGGACCAGTCCATAGCACGCGGTTGCCTAATGTGGGGTTGTTGTCCTTGACCTTGATGAGGGTCGACGGCCTGCTAGTTATTCAATGACCCAACTGCCGGATGGTTTGGCTAGGGCTCAGAGGCATCTCATTTTCTCTACAAGTGCAAGAACACACGAAGGCAGTTGGAGGCTTCCTCTTTATTACTCCCCTTATATAACAGTATAACCATCCTCTTTTGAAGTTTAGGTGTACGTTAATTACCGGCTAAGAAAGACATGAAGAGGGTGCCAAGCGTAAAGCAAACATGATCCTTATATTACTTCGGGACTATTTGTTGAGCACTATGTTAGGCGATTGAACTGTGTGGATTGAGTGTCCCAGAATCCACTTGATTCTGAAATCTTCGAAGCTTACAGAGCTCAGGTCAGCGTGGGGAAAAGTAGGATAGAGGAAATTAAATAAACTTATGACAAACTGAGGGCAACTGAGTTGGAATTCTTTAGTCAACAACTTTGTAACCTTACTGATGGGTGGTATTTGGAGATGAAATGTCTCGCACAGTTCCTTAATAATATACTAACGATGACACTACTCGAGTATTTTGCCAAATAAGTTCGAAAACAAATTAATCGGTGCTCGAAGTTGTCATGCAGAGGAATCGACTGGCAGTGCTAACGATTGTTTGCATAACATAACAGAGAACGGTAAGTGTAAGATCCATTTTGAAGGTTTTGTGTGTTGGTGAAAATCCCTCCATGTATATACTTGTACTTTGTTCCTATTGATCCCCTTAGTTGTACATTGTTGTATTTTGATTACATTCGAATTGTTAATACTTGTATTTTTTATTATAGTTTTTGTTTTCTTACGCATTCACTAAGCTTGCGTTTCTTCCTGAACTTCATCTGTGTTCTTTTACTTGACACTTGTTCTTGGCGGTAGCCATATTGATTTGCTCCTCCTTTTGTGTGTGTTCTATCCAGTTAGGATAGAATAACGTTCGTTTGTTTTGACTGGTAATTTTCCCTCATCTTCTATCAACTTCTTTATTTATTGTAATTTAGATTTGATTGATTGAACAATTATTGGTTGAATAGCCGGGTGGTAATATTTGTTTAGGTAACGATTTAAATTTAAATTTATGATGAATTATAGAACCGCTATTTACCCGATTACTTGTTTTGATTTCGACGGGAAAGGGCGCGTGTCTAAAGTCTCCGGTCGGCTATTCTTCAACATCCAAACCGTAGTTTGGATTTTACAGTAAGATACCAGATTTTAGGGGATATTCGCAGATTAAAAGAATTTTATGCCTTTTTCAATGTGATCTTGAGCTTACTCCATTTCGCTACAGTCAATTAGTCTACAATAAGTGATCAACTTTTACATGGTTATTCTAACCTTAAAGCCAAACGGGGTGGGTGAGATTTTCGTCAGAAATACGTCACCCTATCACGACAGTTCGTCAAAGAATGGAAGAACTTAATTTTCGTAAAATTAAAAACACTGAGTTTGGCGAAATCGTATTTTTTCAACAAATTCATCAACAAGTCGTACGATCGTCTATAAATGAAATATTTTAACTATTTGTTTCCTGATGACATGCAGTCAAGCTTTAGCTAAGATTGTTTTAATAATAAGGATGCCGCATATATTCAGAGTTCGACAACGTATTTATACTTAACAACATAATAACCAAGCTATGCCAACACCGTGAAATCAAAAATTAGAAATGAAGTGATCTTTACATCGTCAGAGTATAATAACATTGGTGACTGTACTATACAGTACAAAAGGCAGAGGATTTAAGACAAAACATTGAGGTACTCAACTAAGTACTGGTCTCCAGGTGGAGCACTTGGAATTTATTCTTACTCTCTTTCAGCGACCTACTAGGATATCCTTTAGCCACTTTAAAACAGGTTCGGTAATACCAAGATTTTTTAACATCAATAGAAGTCTATTTGCTGGTACATAGTCAAAAGCCTTACTGAAGTCTGTGTAGACAACATCCACTGAGTTTCCGTTGTCTAGCGTCTTTATCCAATATTTCATTGATATAAGGAGGTTCGTTGTACATGATAAACCCTGTCTAAAACCATGTTGTTCGCTGGTTAACAGGTTATTGGTTTCCACACATGTCATTATGGTCTTTTTGACTATTCTTTCCAATATTTTGACTAAAACACTGGTGAGGCTTACAGGTCTGTAGTTCGATGGAAGTTGTCTTGGTCTTGTTTTATTTATAGGAGTGATGATTGCTTCCTTCCAGTCCATAGGTAACACACCTTGGTCAAGTGACATATTGAATATCACAGTCAGTGGGGTCGCAACATATTGTGCAATGTGTTTCAAGATTTTGGGGTGTAGTTCATCTGGTCCCGTTGACTTTTTCATGTCCAAGATGCTAGGAGCCTTAAGTACATAGTCTTGATCAAAGTCCACGATGAGCAGGTGATTTGTTGGCCATATATTTGGGTCCGGTTCTTTGTCTGGAGGAGGTTGCTGAATGAAAACAACCACAAAATAGTCATCCATAGCCTCTACTTTTTCCTGATCTTCGTCTATTATTTCAGCTTCATTCTCTCCTTTGATTACGTTGGGAATTCAATGATGCATCCCTTTTCTGTAATTTATGCACGAGAATAATCTCTTTGGCTGCTTGAGTGCAGATTGTGCCTACTTCATTTCATATTTTCTTTGAGCTTCCCGAGTTTTAATTATACACGTGTTTCTTACAGATCTGTAGCGTTCCATCGTACCTACTGTACCAGGGCTGATAGCAACATTACAAAACTTCTTCTTTTGTCTTAGTAAACGTCGAATATCCCGACCTATCGAGGGATGGCAGGTGCTTCTTCTTTGGGACTGTTCGGTACATATGGTTGAGTTACCTGATTGTATGACTGCCTGAAATGAGTCCGTGCCCCTTCTATTTATGCCAGTCGGTTAGTTATCCACTTTTCAGCCGATGATACTGAGTTTATCACCTCCGCGTCTGCCTTCCATATATCAAGATGGGCCGGCGTAACTGTTTGACTGGCCATCTTTGCCAAGAAATTAGACAAAATGAGTACATGATCACTTCTCCTTACAGGTGGTAAGAAAGCCACTTGACCGACACCATCACCGTGTGTGAAAAAGAAATTCAGGAGAGACGAGTAGTTTCGTAATTCGCATCTGGTGGGATCTCATATGTGCTGTAATAAAGCTAGTGCAATTCAGGTTTCTAACAGTTTGCAATCAAATGACGTTATCGAATACCCTACTTCTAAGTTTACCAAGTTTATATCCGGTGCATTAAGGTCGCCTACGATACGGCATTTACTCCTATTACCCCAGGACTTAAGCTTGCTTAGGAAGAAGTCATATTCTACACATTTGAAATGCGGTATACTACAACTAATACAGTGTCTCGTCGTTCACATTTCAGCCTGCAACACACCAGTTCACATGTCTCTGAATCATGTTTCACTTTCTCGTATAGTTAAGGTACTTCTTACTTCCTGGATAATATGCAGTTTGTTTTATCACACTATTTAACATCAACTTTTAAATGCTCCTCTTTCCAAATATCAATTTGGTTATCGCTTGGAAAAGAAGCAGAAATGCCTTTATCATCAAAGAATGATTTTATATTTTAGCACATATATCTTATTTCCGATTGTTTTTGTGAGAGGTAAATCATAGAGCCGATAATCATTATCTATAGTTTTAGCTTACACAGATGACTTGATCGACATAACATTTGGTCAACGAGATTCTACCTTTCTAATCAGTGACAATCAAAGCCTTAAATATAATTCTTCAACATTTTTCGCATCAGCAAGCAACCTGGACCGTTATGAGATCGATGCATCGATAGGATTTTTGCACAGTTCTTTAACTGTCTTGGGTGATAAGCTGATCAAAAATTCAAAATTTCATGTGACTGTACATAGTTTTGATATGGAGATAAGCGAAGAGACAAAAACGTTGCACTTTCTATGTCATGCAGTCTACTATGGTAAAGCCAGTGAATTATCATTTGAATCGAGCAGTATGTGTTGCATTATTTCCATAAATGCTTCGTACTTTAACGAGTTGACATCTTGTGTTCTGGTTATTGACCGTGTTAGTGAAAACTGGATATGCCATGCATCAATTCAACTTCCACAAGCTCTTTGGAAGCAGAACCAGTCGCCAGAAGTTACTCTTGCATATGCGTCATCGGGTTTTATTTCGAATCCGGATAACGTCAAACAACAACATGATAATCATGATAATTTTAAGCGCTGTCACCTGTCACTAAACCACGTCAAGTTATCGTTTGTTTCTATCCCATCAGTTAACATTGCACATACAGTCCCAGATGCTATTCGTGAATTAGGAAGAAGTTTATTGTTACAGATCCCGAGGAGGGAATTAAAAACAAATGAGGAATTTTTGGTAACTGTTCGTCTGAAACGTTTTGACGATGTTTCGGATTTTACTTTGAGGTATGTAAAGTTGAGAAAGCCTGCTTTTTTACGTTTCTGTTAGGCTTAATAGATGTGTGCACGCTCTAACTTACTACACGCAATTATTTGTAAGAACTCTTGTTTGAACATTTGTCTCGAAACACAGTGAATGCTACTAGATATAGCTGTTCAGTACGTAGGTAAATGTCATGAAGTTTTCAAAATATTTCCTTCGCTTCTAAAGCTCATTATGTGTTCCGACCAAATTATAAATGGAACAATCATTTATAAATTTACAACACCCCAGCTATTTTGTTTCTTACAGTTACGTAACGGTCATGATTAATAAAAAGAAAACGCAACTTGATTATTGGTAATAAAATTGCATTTTACCATAATATTGCAAATGCTTAAGCAACATAAAAGTTTGAACATTTTGAATTTAAAGAGTTGTGACCTCATCTTGTCTTGTCATACTTTCAAATAAAAATGAACCGAAAATGAAGTGCTTATATTGGTCTTAGGAATAACTATGCATACGAGAAGTTTTTGAGCTACAACATAGTAAAGTAGTTTGATTAAAATTGGCATGTAGTTGTTTGAGTCTACTATTTTAGTTGCTTGGATTTCTTATAAAACTAAATATTTGTGTAATGCCACGTATATAAGTTTTAATAATTCCTTCATTGTTACTACATTTTGCAAGCTTGTATTTTTATACTAAAATGGTCCCACAAGCCTCCAACGACTTCGTCACTAGTAATACATTATCATAGTCACAAAAGTTTATATGGCTTAGGCCACTACTACACTATAATTAAATTACCGAGAAATGCAGAAGTGTAGCTCATACATCCATGATCATTGTGATTCTAATCAAGATTTCAAGAAACCGTTATTGATGAAAAAACTTTCCAAACAGCTTCTCCTATTTATTTTTTAGGCGTTTACGCTGAGTAAAGTTAAATGAAGACAGCTGAAAGAATATTGATAAATTAGTTTTTCTTTAAAACCTGAGTTACATTTGCCTACCAAAAATGTATTTTAAAACACGCACACTGATACCGCGACATTTTCACTAGCCTCTAGTATCTAAAGGCTCCGTAAAAGACAAAATATATTGTGAAATACCAGCCAGATATTCAGGGTTTGACAACTCTTTTATCCGTAACATTTTTATATCTGAACGATACCAAACGCAATCAAACCAGAAGCCAGAAATGATGAGTTTAAATATATATCTGAAAACAATATCAGGTTAAAAATTATTTAGAAAAATTAAGAACGAGAATTCAGTTCTAAGTAGTTTGCAAATAATACTTCAATAAAAAGCTCTAGATCTAACAGTGTTGAATTTTAAGCAGAGATGGATGGTGGCTAGGAGTAGAATCCAGGATGCTCGTCTCCTTCTATTTGGGACTTGTCAGAAGGATGTGTCTGCATCCCAAAGTTGATGTTTACTGCAGAACTGATCAGTTGAAGTTCTATCATCAATGGGTAAATTCAAACAACCATTACAAAAATGAATGTTGGCTTTAGTTTGCTCAATGAAATACAATTCAATAGTAATGTTTTATAGATAGTATAATGCAGGAACTCTATTTGCTCTATGCACTGAATTATAGTAACAGTAAATATGATATGACGTTAGACGGAAGTATTCAGTTTAATTTTATCCATAAATTTTTTAAATAGCAGGCAGAGGATTTACATAACACATACATAGTGTATTCTGTTGTTTTAACTTTTCAATGACATACAAACTGATAAATTTGATTAATTCAAGATGTCAACAGGATTTGATATTTAAAGAAATGTCTAGCAGTAAACAACACGTTGCTTGCAATGTAAATTATAATGAGAAGAAACCCCTTAACATTTTTTTAAATTGTTTCGTACAGTGGTTGGATTAGAATACTTTATAGAATTTTTGTTATATTACTTACTTACGCCTGTTACTCCCACTGGAGCATAGGCCAACGACCAGCGTTCTCCAACTCACTCCATACTGGGCCTTCTAGTTCTATCCTATTTTTGTTCGTTTTTATCATGTCTGTCTTCATTTCTCGGCGTAATGTGTTCATTAGTCTTCCACTTTTCCTTTGGCCTTGAGGATTCTAAGTGAGGGCTTGCCTTGTGACACAATTGAGTGATTTCCTTAATATGTGTCCTACCTTCTTCCAGTACTTCTTTCTTATTTCTTCCTCCACTGAGATCTGGTTTGTTCTTGCCCACAGTAGGTTGTTATTGATATTGTCTGGCCAATGGATCCGAAGTAGTTTGCCTAGGCAACTGTTAATAAACACTTGTATCTTCTGGATGATGACTTTCGTGGTTCTCCAGTTTTCCGCCGCATACAAGTTTCTATTGTAGTCCCAACAAAATACAACATAAATTCCTTCTTTATATAATGTAAATATATTATTGTTATTATTTTGTTTAGACTAGACATAAAATTAGATAATCTTTATATAACCAATATTGTGTTATGATATTCAACTATAAAATATTTGTCATCAACATTTGAATGTTAAAAACAATATCTTCTACTTGTTCATTTAATTTCACCGAATGATGTATCCCATTCAACCGACATACACAAAAAATTTTGATGTTTACTTGTTTTATTTTCTAGAAGACCAACATCATTGTAGAGATAATCTCTTGTATAAATAATATATGCATAACACATTTTTATTTCCTTTAATTAAACAACAATTCAAATAATTAATGTGAATAAGTTATTCTAATACTTGATAGGATAATATTCAATGTTATCACCATAGATTCCCTAGAGAGGAAAAAAAATGATAACCAAAGGATTCTAACTCAATAATCTATAATGATTATACTTACTGTATAACTTATATTAGTTAGTTTCAATTAGATTAAGGACAAGAGGAGAAAGCCTATGGGAAGTAATCATATGTATCATGGTTACAATAGTTCTGTCTAGCAGATATTAATATGTATCTAAAACTATCAAACATAAAGAACATTCAATATTTTGTAACTGTTCGCTTATGTTACATTTTAGCTAATTTATTACCTTATCTATCGTTTTCATTGATTATATCTAAGTGAAAATAATAGAAAACTGTTGATTAGTAATAGGTTATTATTATTATTATTATCTATGAATCAGAATTATATTCATAAAGAGGTAATCTTCAAACTTAAATTTCAACAGTGGTCAGTAAAGTTCAACCGGGTTTGTTGTAAGATTGTAACTGACTGATGACGATGGTGAATGTATCACTCAATTTTGTGGATTAGTCAAAGTTAGACATTAACACTGACCAGCTCAGTGGTCTAGTGGTCAAGCGCTCACGCGCGAGACTGATCGGTCTTAGGTTCGAGTCTCGCGAGGTGAGGTCATGGAGGAGTCCTTCAATAGGATGAAACGGTCATCCAGTGCTTACAGGTTTTCCATGTTGGCCTAGCTTCAATTGACTCATGATCTCAACTATTAAAATTAAATTTCAGTCATTGAATTATTTTAGAACCTGGAATTATTCATTTTATATCTTGATAAAAATTAGAATGAATCATTATGAATTGATGAAAATGAATACCTTTTGACAGGTTAATTTATATTAGTTATATGTAGTAATGTTGTTGCTCTTTCCATTTTTTTCTTTCATTTACGCTATTCTACATCTCATTTCAGTAATCTATAAAGCTATTTGGTTTAATTACCTTATAGAATACACTTGCATGGTTTAACAAAATGTATGCTATTAAGTTTTCTATAAACAGTCAGTGTATATTTTGATCGTTTGACATGGATTACAGATTTTTTATACACCGTATTAAAAACCTGTTCGTCTGAAAAAAACTATTTAGACAGTCGAATCGTAATTTTTCTTATTAAATGACTGTAGATCATATAACACTAATAGTAATAACTAAAGATATCCTTCCTTGTTATTCCGTTGGTTAATTCATATTGACAATGGTGTTTATAAGAAAGAAATAGGATGTGAATCAATGACGTACAAAGAAAATAGAAGATCTCGCCAATGCAAATATGAACAAACGTAAATAATTACTGTAGACTATAGTTAAAAGCAACCTAGAACATATTTATCAGTCCAACATGGTACATCACATTACCATATCAAGATGAATATCCAAATAATGGAAACAGAAGTAATTATGATATAAAAAAAGATGATTGACAAGGAAAAAATTAATTTGTGCGATGAAAAGTATGAGATAATTTTAAAACTCATTATCTAAAGGAAAGCAAATATTGAGTGTAACAGCGCAATCGTGACGGATTCTGAGACATTCCACTCATTGTCTTTAATCACCGATCACAGAAATTGCGAAGACCATAAGCTTATAGTCTGTACCTGCCAAATGACTTTATGAACCGGATCAAAATCTTGGTTTGCTTAATTACGACTGTTGCTCCTCATGATAGGGAGTGAAGTAGTTGAGTGTGTCGACCGCTTCACTTATCTTGGAAGTCTCATCAGCCCTTGTTGTCTGGTGTGTGACGAAATCTCAGCACGGATACAGAAGGCTCGACTAGCTTTTGTCAACTTACGTCATTTATGGCGCAGGCGAGATATCCGTCTATCAACCAAAGGACGGGTTTATTGCGCAGCAGTTCGTTCCGTCCTACTTTATGGCAGTGAAACATGGCCTGTAAGAGTAGAGGATATCAGTAGGTTACTAGTGTTTGATCATAGGTGTCTTCGTAACATTGCTCGTATATCATGGGACCATCGATTAAGTAACACAGTTGTTAGGAAACGGGTACTAGGTAAGGATGGCAAATCAATTGATGAAGTAGTGAAACTTGATCAGTTGAGATGGCTGGGACACGTGTTACGTATGCCCAACCACCGACTACCTCGACGTGCTATGTTCAGTGGTATAGGAGTAGGTTGGAAGAAAGGTAGGGGCGGCCAAACCAAAACATGGCACAAGTCCATGAAGTCACTGACAAGTGGACTGAGTCATGTTGGTAGGTGTAGACTACCTGGTTGGGGACCGCGAGATGATAGCGACCGATGGTTAGAGACCCTGAATGACATGGCTCAAAATCGTTTGCAATGGCGCAGGTGCATCCACTCTTTGTGTTCTCCTAAATTTTGATCTCCTGATTCCTCCTTGTCTCTTTTTTTCTCCTCTCAAATTTATTTACCGTATTATACTCTTTAAGTAACATCTCCAAACCCTAATCTTCCCGGTTACTGCTTATACTCTTATTACCTCTACCACTACGGGATTTGAATCGACCACTGCATCTCTGTGCTAATGTGGTGTGGCAACTCGAACTGATGTACGTACGTACGAATTTCTACGTTGTTACTGACTGACTGACTGTTACTCCTCATGGCGGAGTGTAGACCGCTCACCAGCATTCTACATCCAACTCCGTTTTTGGCAATCTTTGTCAGTTGTTACCAGTTCTTATTCATCCTTTTCATAGCCTTCCTCTTTTCCATTTACCTTCAGAATCCCATGTTAGCACTTACCTTATGATGCACTTTGGTGATTTCATCAATGTGTGTCCTATCCACTTCCAACGTCTTTGAAAAAGTTCGTCTTCAGTTGGAATCTCGTTTGTTCTCTTTCATAGTAGGCTGTTGCTGATGATATCCGAACAACAGACATTCAGTATCTCGTGTAGACGATTGTTTCTAATTGCTTATGTCTTTCTGATGATGGTTGTATTGGTTCTCCAAGTTTCAGCTCAATGCAGTAGAAATATTTTGACGTTCGTATTGAAGATTGTAACCTTGATATTGGCTGACAGTTGTTTAGATTTACATATAATCTTCAACTGTAGGAGTACTTTCATTGCTTTGAAAATCCTTGCGTCTACGTCTGCATCCACTCCTTCACGTTCATCGACGATGATGCTGAAAGTGAAAAATTCCACTTCTTCCAGATTTCCTTCATCAAATGTGATTGAGTTGGTGTGTATTCAGCTTGCGCTTAACTTTTTCTGTACTTGTTCGACTGTTGTTAATTGCTGTCTTCTTGTTCTTCTTTTCTTGAACCTTATTCAGGGTTTCCACAGAGATCTATTCATTATGATGGTGCTTCTTGCGGCCCAGAACCACCTGGCACTTTGGAAATAATACTTCTTTAATCCCTTTCCAATTGTTTCATCTTCTTTCAGTAAACCTCGTAATGCTTGAACCTGTTGTCGAAAGCTATCTTGAATTCGTTGAGTTTGTTAGTATGTCAAAGGGAGACTATTTCGAACCTTTGTAATGCTGTTTGTCCAATTGTTCAATACTTCGCTAGTTGAAGTTTCATCTTGGCAACCACCAGGTGGTGATCTGAAGCTATGTCAGCTCCTCTCCTGGTTCTCACATCTTCCATTGATCTTGTGAATTTCTTACTGATGCAAATATGATCTATTTGGCTCTCCGTGGTGTGATCCGGTGAGACTGTGGTAGCTTTGTGTATGTGTTTGTGGAGAAACATTGTGCCGCCTGCTACAAATTTGTTAAATGAACATAGATTTGCAAATCTATGCTTATCTTCGTTTCTCTCTCCTGGTCCATTTCATCTAACATCCCAATTCTAACTAGATCATCGCTCACCAGCTAGTCTCCGTTGACTTGAACTTTATGTCTTAGATTGCAGATACAAAAATAAATTAGTCATGAATACCGTCATTCACAATGTCAACTGAGACTTAGTTGAACACGTCTGATAATTTTGAAGCTTGGAAGAAACACCAGAAAATTCATTTTAGCTTTTAAAGGTTATTTAATAATTACCTCTCAGTAATGAAGATAATCTTTAAAAAAATTTAACATTTATAACTACTGGAAAAAAATGGTTTTAATAATTTTTCTGGTTAGCGTTTTTCTAGCGAGTTAGTTTTCTACGAAATGGGGTCGCTAACCCCATGCTTAACCCTCCTCTTTTATCCGGTCTTGGGACCGGCAGTAGTTCCAGAGCGACTCCAAGTGGAGCTACTGCGAAATAAATATGAAACTAAATAGAGCAAGAACAACCATTGATGCAGAATAGTATGAATTCATATTATTTCGAGGTTTCTCGTCAGCTGCTTACAAACCAAAATCGTGATAGAATTTTTACATGGAGATAGTGTGAAACAATTGACATAAATGAGTGTAATCAAGTTATTTACACTCATTTATGTCAATTGTTTCACACTATCTCCATGTAAAAATTCTATCACGATTTTGGTTTGTAAGCAGCTGACGAGAAACCTCGAAATAATATGAATTCATACTATTCTGCATCAATGTTTGTTCTTGCTCTATTTAAATTCATAAAGGGAACCAATTGCATGAAATATGAAACTATTTTTGACAAAACAGTAAGAACTTAATGAATAGTAATAGTGATAAAAATGACAATAATAATAATAACAATTCAATTATTCAGTCATTTTCAACACAAAACATTCAGTACAACTATAAATTCAGTCTACACAAAATATCTCATATGTAACTATTAAGAATATATATTAAAATGTTTCTCAATAGTAGTTTTCTGCCATTCATTTTGAGCGGTAAACATTTCCAATTATTTTCATGCTGGATTACCTATCAGTTTCAAAGTATTCTGTCTTTATTTCTAAAAAAAAAACAATAGAAAAGAGGGAAAAAATATATGTTAACCTTAATGGTGTTTATGACTGTGTATTCTAGTATTTAATATCAACATTAGGTTGAGGGTTATACACATTAACCTGTCACTGACTACATTGCACAATTTACACACAACTACTTTATTCAAATAAATTTGAAAGAAAGAAATTTATTGAACTAATTATAAATTAGGTAACCTAAAAGCATAGGATTGACTTGTGTAAATCAGATCATATTTCATGTTGTTATAAACTATTCAGTAAAATAATACAGATCATTATGAGTAATAGTCTCTCATCCCTGTGGATTATCCTGGAATATTTTATAGTTAAATAAAGAAACATGCTGAACTGTTTTGGCATCCTAAGTCATATATACCACAAAAGCACTTATTTATCAGAAGGGACTTTGTGGAGATTTTAGTAATTTCAATAGTTGAAATCATGAGTCAATTGAAGCTAGACCACCATAGAAAACCTGGAAGTACTAGACAGCCATTTCGTCCTAGTATGAGACTCTTCAACAGTGCGCATTCACGATCCCGCCCGCCCCAGTGAGATTCGATCCTAAGACCTATTAGTCTCACGCGCGAGCGCTTAACCATTAGACGACTGAACTGGTCGGCATCCAACGATGTTAATGTCGAACTTCAATCAATCCACGAAATTGCGTCACCGTACACCATTGTCTACAGTGAGTTACTATCTCATAACAGACCTAGTTGAACTTCACTGGTCACGGCTTCTCACTAAAATTAGAACTAGAATTGGTGGCTTATGAATAATTTTGTAGCTCCTCAGTAGTTCTATTAATAGATTACATAGATAAGGATGTATCATGAACCAGGGAAGGCTAAAAGATCTATGGTGTTGTTGTTTGAAATCGTTAAGTAATGAATATACATTGAACTAAGAGACTTTTTGATCTTTCCTTTAAACCGATTATGATGTCTATTTGCATTAGTTTGACAAAAGTTCTAAATTTCTGAAGCATTAATTTTGGAAATTCTTATCTTTGTGTGGTTAATTAATGAATAAAATAGATATATAGTTGATAAATGAAGCAGTAAATGAAAAGAAAAAATTAACGTACTCAATGAAAATAAATAAAAACAGACTATTTTTTTAAAATTTTATGCAATATCTTAAGTCTAAGATCCCTCAGAATAATGCAAGAGTAGATCGATCAAAGGTTGGGGGTGATTAGGCTATAGTATACCATTAGTCCTTGAACTAATTTTGAGGACAGTCCAAGGGTAAACTTGAGGAAGTCCTAAGAAACTCAGAAAGAGCTGAAGATATTTCATATAATCATCTTTCGGAAGAATATTCCAGAATCCCTACGTGGAGCTTCCCTATCGGGCAAATGCTAATAATCCCCTGTATGCGGATTGGAGGACTATAATGATGATTTCCTTTTTACTAAAAACTATAAATACTCGACAGTTTTTTTATACCATAATTGAAATTATTTGTAATAGCATTCCTTTCACTTGTCTTATCTTTTCTGATTTTCGACGTGGAAGTGTTCTAGCGTTCGAGTGCTCAAGTTATACGCGGTATATTAAGAATCTAAGCTTTAGATATAACAACAATTAACTGTTAAAATAAATCATGCAGCATGGTATTGGATTCTTGGCCGAAATTTTACAGATAATAGTGATCTACGGTTGGAGAAAATAGACGATAGGGTACAAAACTCATCATGATGTTGTATATTTATTGATCGTAGTATTGTTGTATGCCTTTCATTCCTAAATTTTACTCGTCCTTCTTATGTTAAATTCCAAAGGTTTCATTTTCCCTTACCGGTGACAAAATTACTTAAATCCCTTCAATTCCCATCCTCTTTTTATGTGGTAAATTGTGATGACATTTTTTCTTGAATTTTAAGCTGTTTATGTCATAAATGCTTATTTTATTCTAATTTTACTTCAATATACATTGCAAAATAGAGAAATAAATAGCTTGAGTAAAACACACATTGACCACGTTCATCTTGTCTGAACCACATAATAATAAGTGATAGGATTAAAAACAAATTCCATTTTATTTGAGTCGTATCTGATCGATTTGGATTTATCTTAATAAGAAAATCGACACTGACTAGAAAACTTAGGTCCTACATTCTTCTTCCCACTACTAACGACTATGATTTAAAATAGATAATGAAAAGTTTCCAAACGTCTATGTAAGAAATTTATATGACACCACAGACTGGTTGATATAGTGTTGAATGATCCAACGACAGGTTAGAGAAAGTTCCAAAATCTGATTGGTTTTTTTCTTCAACTTGACTGGTATTATTTGAATAGCCTCAAAACGTTTTACTTACTGGTTTTTTTGATATAAAATTGATTGTTTGGTATTAACCAAAGAGACATTTGGTCCTTAATTCATATCATTTCAGTAATTCTATCTAGTGGTGACTCAATAAAATCAAGTATATTGTGATTGTTTTACTCATGCTTACTGAACAACAAATATTTATTCAATTGGTAACATGATTAAGGTACATTAGAGAATAATAATTGATATTTCAATATTTACTATCAATTTTCATTAGCTGTTATTACTAACTAGATAAAAACAAAACAGCATACCCTATAAGCCGAAAAAGATAATTAAAACTACGAAGAGTAAGGAAGTCGTTCATCATGAACCCGAGGTGTCAGTTATGTATAAGGAGAAGCCTTCAAAAGTTGCTCCGCTTGCTGAAATAGCAAAGAAAACGGTGGTTGAGAAGAATGTTTTCAGTGGCTTAGAAGTTAAGCGTTCACGAGCGAGACTAGTAGGTCCTGGGTTCGAATCTCGCTGGGCGGGATCGTGGATGCGCACTGCTGAGGAGTTCTATATTACAATGAAATGGCCTTCTAGTCCTTCCAGGTTTTCCAATGACTCATGAATTCAATTATTAAATTACTACAATTTCGACAAAACCTCTCTCTGATTAGAAAGGTATATTTCATAGTTTTATTATTTTAAATGAGTTGTTTTACATAATCTATAAACATGAAATTGAGACAGTTATTCAATTAAAATAATAGACAATAATCGCTGTATTCTGACCTATTACTTTCATCTTTTGGATTTGAAGTTCTTTGGATTAATCCATAATCCAATTCAATAATCTTCTTAAAAACAAACTATTCCACATTTTATATTCCAAATATGAATTGTTATTCTTGAGTTTCTAATTCTCTCTATCCTCTTTATATTCAAATCATACACTAAACAATAGTTTAGTGGGAGATAACAACTCACTGAAGACAATGGTGTACGGTGGCGCAATTTCGTGGATTGGTTGAAGTTCGACATTAACACCGTTGGACGCCGACCAGTTCAATCGTCTAATGGTTAAGCGCTCGCGCATGAAACTGATAGGTCTTAGGATCGAATCTCACTGGGGCGGGCGAGATCGTGATTGCTCACTGTTGAGGAGTCCTATACTAGGAGGAAACGGCCGTCCAGTGCCTCCAGGTTTTCCATAGTGGTCTAGCTTCAATCAACTCATGATTTCAACCTGTGAAATTTCTAAAGCTATCCACAAAACTCATTCTAATAGTTTATCAATGGATATATCCCATACTTTTAACAAACAAAGCACAATTACACGAACTATTCTTCAGTGTTTAATCATACAAATGATGTATTATAACTTTTTTTATTTCAATGGTTAAGATCATGAGTCAGTTGAAGTTAGACCAACATGGAAAACCTAGAAGCACTGGACGGCCGTTTTGTCCTATTTGTTTTAAAAATAAAATGTGGTTCATTGTATTGTTCTTCAGAAAATAAAAAAATGGTTTATCCATTTGCTATGTCTTAAGTATGGATACCAAATCTATGTGCATCATTTTCTATTTATAGTTTGTTTAGTCTAAACATACGTTTAGTTATAAGTGTTTTCTTCTTCTTCTTCTTCTTCTCCTTTACTTCAGAATCAGTGAAACTATAAATTATGATTGACCTTTGAGTGATGTTAGAGTAATCTTGACAATGTCCACCTATCAACTAGAACTAAATGACGAACATAAACCTGTGTGAGGAATTAGAATTATAATTTGCAGTTGATGGTTAGGAATTCGATTTGAGGTTTTCATCATGAACTAAAATGCCAAACTACTATTTATCCGTATAAATAAATGAATTTCGTGCCAAAATTCAAGACATGTTATCTTAGTCCTTTAACATAATCAAATGTGACATTATATATACAAATAGTTATTACATATATTGTCAGTGTAATAGTTAGTTGATACTTGTCTTTTATCTTTTTTTAAAATCTTTGTTCTAATTGTTCTACTGTATCATTCATAAATTAAGAAATTGTTTTACGGAAGTATAATATTCTAGAGTACTGTACTAGATTCATTTATATTTATGTACATGTTTAAACGTAAAACAAAGAGGTGTCAATTCTTTCGTAATTATCGAAGTACATAGGACAATATTTAAAAATTTGCACAAGCAGGTGGCTATCAAGACTCAGTAGCTAAGTGGATAACTTGGTGGCATTTGAAGCTAAGTGTACCGGGTTCGAGTCCCGACGTGAAGATCAACTCTGAGATGCAAGTACATCTAGCTGACAAGTCCCAAATAAGACGAAACGCGCGTCAAACTGAATTCCACTGTTAGCCACTATCCATCTTTGTTACTAATAGTTTAATATGTGGTTACATTTTTGAAACAATTATGTTCTACTTTTTTTCCGTTGTCATGGCATTATCTATGGAAGTTCTTAAAATAAAAAAAAACACTTCAAATAATCATAATCGAATAATATTGAATAATGAAAATTGGTTCAAAGCTTTGATGAACGAAATTTTTTATAGAAAAAAAAGAAACGTTTTTTTACATATTGACACTAATTTTTTTCATAATAAACGGGATACACCTATTAAGACATTAAATAAGAAAGATTAGTTCAGTGAAGAAGTCTTTCCTTCGTGGCGAACTCATTTTTAAAGCTGTACAATCGCAAATATATATACTTATTTACTCGCGGGGTGCGCACTATTGAGGAGTCCCATACTAGGACGAAACGGCCGTCCAGTACTCCCAGGTTTTCTATGGTGGTCTAGCTTCAACTGACTCATGATTTCAATCAGTGAAATAATACTGATAGTAAACTTCTGTTAGACATGGTAACAGTGGGGTAAAATAAACAAAGGTATTAAAAAATTTTTTTTAGAAAACAAGGAAAGTTTAATAATCGTTTGATTGTTAAGAGCTTAAGTATTTATAAAAAAAGATAGATAGGGAAATGATCAATGGGAAAGGATGGCTCAGCATGATAAGATAAAATGTTGAAATTAAGATTAAATATAATCAGGATAATCGTAGAAACAGAAATAAACCAGTTGGAGGTAAAAGATTTAAGGGAAAGATGGAAGGTGAAGCAGATGGATGTAAACGAAGAAGAGTATGGAGAAAGAGAAAAAATATATATTATAAGACATTAACACCACGGTAAAAGAAGAGGTTGTACTAGTCTCTTTTACATACACAATTCACTTGTTTCTGGCCATTTGAACTGTTGTCATAATCAATGTTGTAGAATTTTTTTACATAAGGTATATATTTATAATATTCAGTCTTCAATTTATTTACACCCTTGAAATATTATACGAATATGTCTTCAGCAAAACTCCCAACTAAACCTTTTTCATGTAAGTAATTTAAACCCATTACATTATTATGATTTTTAAATATTACAGGTTGTAAGCAGCTGACGAGAACCAAACAAAACAAAATGAATTCATACTATTCTAAAGCAATTAATCTCTTTGATAAATTTCGATAATGTAATAATCTTCGTCTTCATACTATTCTGTTAGAATTTTTATTCTTGCTCTTTTCAAAATGACAAAGGAAATCATGTGTATAAAAGTAAATATTCAGTTATAAAAGACCCTATTTAATATTGTATACAGTAATTTATTACCAATAGTTACAAATGAGATGCTTTGTTTTTTCAATTTCTGAAACAACTCAACTTAGCTTGATTTTTATCAGAAGGGACTTTGTGGAGATTTTAGTAATTTCAATAGTTGAAATCATGAGTCAATTGAAGCTAGACCACCATGAAAAACCTGGAAGCACTGGACGGTCGTTTCGTCATATTGTGGGACTCCTCAACAATGCACATCCACGATCCCGCCCCCCGCGAGATTCGAACCCAGAACCTATCAATCTCAACCAGGTCTGTTGTGAGATAGTAACTCACTGTAGACAATGGTGTACGGTGACGCAATTTCGTAGACTGGTTGAAGTTCGACATTATCACCGCTGGATGCTGACCAGTTTAGTGGTCTAATGGCTAGGCGCTGGCGCGTGAGACTGATAGGTCTTAGGATCGAATCTCACTGGGGCGGGCGGGATCGTGAATGCGCACTGTCGAGGAGTCCCATACTAGGAAGAAATGGCCGTCCAGTGCTTCTAGGTTTTCTATGGTGGTCTAGCTTCAATTGACTCATGATTTCAACTATTGAAATTAGTTTGATTTCCTTGAAAAAGCTTGGACCAGATTGCCAAGCGAAACGTTGGCTTTACTTCAAATTTTTTCGCTGAGATTTTACAAATACATTCTTCCTCTTTAGTTTTATTTTGTTTTAATAATGAATTCCTTTTTCAGATTATGTAGTTATACCACTTTTAGATATAGATATATAAGCGAACAATATTGTTTTTCGACTAGATCTTCATCAAGCTTTACCTCTAATATACAGTAATGTATTTATATGTATATACGCAATGAATTGCACCAATCAAATCAGTTTATGAGTCAATGATAACAATGGAATAGATTACATAAAGAAACATAATAAGTGAATAAGCACACTATCAATTTGTAATCTATTTTGATTGTTATCATTCAACAACACATGTAAGTGAACAATTGTTTTCAATTAGATCATTATCAAGCTTTACTTTAATATATATGAATATTTATACAATAATGTTAAACCAATCAAGACAATTTTAAGTCAATCATCATTATGAAATAGAATATATCATCGCATATATAATAGGTTATCATTAACTCATAAATTGATTTGATTGGTGCAATTCATTTCGTATATGCATATAGATACATTACTGTATATTAGAGGTAAAGCTTAATGAAGATCTAATCGAAAAACAATATTGTTCGCTTATATATATTTATATGGGAATTTCATTTGAATGTATTATTTTCCAAAATGTATCCATTAATATTAAATTAACTATTTATGTTAACGAGAGGAAACTTTTTATCTTTTCATTTCAATCTATTGTATATAAACATGTTTTCTTAAACATTCACTGACCAGAGATAAGATCTATATAGTGAATGAAATTTCTTCTCATACGCACACATACACACAATCTGTTATTTGAATACTTTTTATCTCTTACATACTAATGTAAATACCTACTTTAAACATTATTAATGTTGATTGAATGACCAATTCAGTATACAATAAAGTGGAGAACTATGTACCCTTAATTATATTCGATTATTTTCATGTTTGATTCTATATTTCCCTATAAAAAAAAAATAGGTTGGACTAAATTGCCAGGTGAAATGTTGGATTTATTTGAAATTCATTCTTCCTCTATAATGTCTCATATCAATTCAGAGTCTAAATTTAGACGAAATTTCTTATTTATTTAAACATTCATAAAGTTATTTATCTAAATAAGCCATTGATTTGATCACCTATTTAAAAATTTATAAATAACACACATATCTCCTTGACTATCAAAGAAAAATTCACTTTCCTCAAGACAGAATTTATAATAAATATAAAACTTATTATTTATCACTTATGGAAATTAGCATTCATGTAATAATAAATAAGTGTATTTTGACTTTAAAGTGAATCTTAAAGCAATTAGTCCCTTTTGATTAATTTCGATAATGTAATAAGAAGACGAAGATTATCAGAACTGTGTGTCACATCCCACTGAGTTTACCAATTTAAATGTGTGTATGTGTGTGTGGTCACACATACATAGCGAAAGGTAATCTTACTTAGTTACTTACGCCTGTTACTCCTCGTGAAGGAGCATAGGCCGCTCACCACCATTCGCCATCCAACCCTGTCCTAGGCAATCCTTTCCAACTCCTTCCAGTTGTTATTCATCCTTTCCATATCTGCTTTTATTTCCCGACGTAATGTGTTCTTTGGCCTTCATCTTTTTCGCTTCCCTTCAGGATTCCAAGTTAGGGCTTGTCTCGTGATGCAGCTTGACGATTTGCGCAATGTATGTCCTATCCATTTCCATCTTCTTTTCCTAATTTCTTCTTCAGCTGAAAGCTGGTTTGTTCTCTCCCACAAAAAGCTGTTGCTGATGGTATCCGGCCAATGGATGTTGAGTATCTTGCGTAGACAGCTATTTATAAATACTTGTACTTTCTTGATGATGGTTGTAGTAGTTCCTGAAGTTTCAGCTCCATACAGTAGAACTGCCTTGACGTTCGTATTGAAGATTCTCACTTTGATATTGGTTGAAAGTTGTTTTGAGTTCCATATGTTCTTCAATTGTAGGAATGCGACCGTTGTTTTGTCAATCCTCACCTTTACGTCTTCATCTGAACCTCCTTGTTCATCGATTATGCTTCCCAGGTATGTGAAGGATTCTACATCTTAGAGAGTTTCGCCATCAAGAGTGATTGGATTGCTGTTCTTCGTTTTGAATTTGAGGACCTTAGTTTTCCCTTTGTGTATGCTGAGGCCTACTGATGCAGAGACTGCTGCTACACTGGCTGTCTTTATCTGCATTTGTCCATGTGTGTGCGATAGGAGGGCCAGGTCATCTGCGAAGTCCAAGTCGTCTATTTGGTTTTGAGCTGTCCATTGTATTCCGTGTTTTCTCTCAGATCTGGAGGTTTTCATAATCCAGTCGACCACCAGAAGAAAGAGGAAGGGAGAGAGTAGACAGCCTTGTCTGACTCAGGTCCTTACTTGGAATGCATCTGTCAGCTATCCTCCATGCACGACCTTGCACTGTAGTCCGTCGTATGAGTTCCGGATAATGTTGACAATCTTCTCAGGAACTTTGTAGTGTCGAAGAAGTTTCCATAATGTCTTCCTATCTACACTGTCGAATGCCTTTTCATAATCAATGAAGTTGATGTATAGTGACGAGTTCCACTCAACTGATTGTTCGACGATGATCCGTAGTGTTGCAATTTGGTCTGTGCACGACCGATCCTTACGGAATCCAGCTTGTTGATCTCGAAGTTGGGCGTCTACTGCATCCTTCATCCAGTTCGGCAAAACTCTGTTAAAGACTTTCCCTGGTATTGACAGTAATGTGATTCCTCTGTAGTTTTCACATTTGCTCAGGTCTCCTTTCTTTGGAATCTTGACGAGGTGTCCTTCTTTCCAGTCCATCGGCACTTGTTCCTCCTCCCAAATCCTTTTGAATAGAAGGTAAAGCATGTTTGTAGTTACTTCGATGTCTAACTTCAGTGCTTCAGCTGGTATGTTGTCGGGTCCTGCTGCTTTTCCGCTCCTGATTTGCTGATGGCCATTCTGATTTCGTCCTTCGTTAGTGGGTTGACGTCTATGGGAAGATCTGTGTGTGCTGCTTAGATTTCCAGTGGATTCATTGGGGCCGGCCTATTCAAGAGTTCCTCGAAGTATTCTACCCATCTGTTCCGCTGTTGTTGAATTTCAGTGATTGGCCTGCCTTCTTTGTCTTTGACCGGTCTCTCTGGTTTACTGTATTTCCCTGCTAGTTTCTTCATTGTATCGTAAAGCTGTTTCATATTTCCTTCCCTTGCAGCTTTTCCCACCGTCGTTGCTAGTTCCTCCACGTATTTCTTCTTGTCGGCTCTAATTCTCTTCTTCACTTGCTTGTTTGCTTCTATGTATTCAGCTTGTGCTCCGACTTTCTCTGCTCGTGTTTGGCTGTTGTTAATTGCTTTCTTCTTGTTCTTCCTTTCTTTGATCTTGTCCAGTGTTTCTATAGAGATCCATTCCTTATGATGATGCTTCTTTAGGCCCAGAACCTCTTGACACGTTGAAGTCAATGCTTCTTTGATACCTTTTCAGTTGTCCTCCATAGTAGTTTCTTCTTCTTTCAGTAGATCTTGTAAGGCTTGGAATCTGTTGTTGAGAGCTATCTTGAATTCATTGAGTTTGTCAGTATCTCGAAGGAAGGCTGTATTGAACCTTTGTAGTGCTGTTTTTCCAGTTGTCCAGTTCTTCTTTACTTTACTTTTAAATTGGCTACAACTAGGTGGTGATCTGAAGCTATGTCGGCTCCTGTTGTGGTTCAGTAGCTGAGTGTATAACGCGATGGCGTTTGAAGCGAATGGTACTGGGTTCGAGTCCCAGAGTGAACATCAACTCTGAGATGCAGGTACATCCAGCTGACGAGTCTCAAACAGAACGTAATGCGCGTCCTGGATTCCACTGCTAGCCACTATCCGTCATTGCTTACAAATAACTTGTGAATTAAGGCAATATTGAGGCATACGCACAGTATGCACATATGACAATAACAGATTGATCAATTGCAGTCTTAAACCTCAATGGGATGATACAAGCCAAACAATACCAAGTGAATAAGTACATTCAGTTCATTGTTTTGAACATATGGTAAAATTGATCTTTAAAAACCCTATTACAATAGTAAAATAAATGATATAAACTATAAAAGATGATAATAATAATGAATAGTTGTTTGACCAGATATGTAAATTAATCTAAACCAATACTTCTTTTTGTTATGAACTGTTGTTTGTTTGTTTTGAATTATCTAGTAAAACACAATCTATTTCAACAACTTTATTGTACTTTATAATATTTAGATTATTGTATAGCTTATCATATTTCATTTTTGTATTAACTAACGACCGTCCAGGACTTCCAGATTCTCTATGGTGGTCTAATTTTAATCAACTCATAAATTTAACTATTAAATTACTACAATCTCCACACTCCCCCCACTCCATTCTAATTATAGTATTTTCCTGTTTTGTAAAAGTGGAGTATTCAAGTAAACCAAATAATTATACAATTAAACGTTCACTTCAGTGATATACATATGTTAATCTACATACACATAATTGATATTTACCTCATTGAAATTCATATCTTTATTATTATAATAAATTAATTATTAACTGCTATAGTTTAATTCATGAGTCAATTGAAGCTAGACCACCATGGAAAACTTGGAAGCACTGGACGACCGTTTCGTTTTATTGTGGGATTGCTCAGCAGTGCATATCTATGGTCCCATCCAGCGAGATTCGAACTCAGGACCTATCGGTCTCGCGTGCAAACGCTTAAACATTAGACCGCTGAGGTGGTCAGCATCTAACGATGTTAATGTCTAACTTCAACCAATCCACGAAATTGAACCACCGTCCACAACAGACCCAGTTTAACCCCACTGGCCACTACTTCTCAACAAAACTCTAGGAAATACCTCTTGAATCTCGAGACTGATAGGTCCTTTGTTCAAATCTCGCGAGACGGGGTCGTGGATGAGCACTGCCGAAGAGTCCCATACTACGACAAAATGGCCGTCTAGTTCTTCCACTTTTTCCATGGTAGTCTATCTTCAATTGACTCATGAATTCAACTACTAAAATCTCCACAAAACCTCTTCTGATAATAATTACTAACTATCATCATGGATAGAATATTCTCTTATTCGGATTTATTAATGTATTCTCCTGGGAGTTCAGTATTTTTTTTTAAAAAAAAACTTTTTTTTATTGTACCATGAATTTATTGGAACAAAATCATTATGAAAATGACCTAGATACTTGTATAATTTATTAGTTTGGCCTTGGGTTTTTTTGTATTGATTTTGCCCACTGAAAGTTTTCTTACTATCAAATAGTAGTATATAGTCTTAAAATCATTATTATTATTATTATTATTATTATTATTATTATTATTTTCTAATGACCTCATACTAACTGGTACAACTGGACAACTATGATAGTTTAATAAGAATATGAGATACATACAATGTTCAAAATTCTCAATAGTACATCTAATTACTCTAATAATAAGTAGTATAGAATTCCAATCTCTAGTAAAAATCAATTCCTTCAAAGTGGTTTTAATAATTTTTTTCCTGGTTATCGTTCTTTTTTTGGCGAGTTAGTTTTCTACGGGATGGGGTCGCTAACCCTATGCCCAACCCTCCTCCTTTATCCGGGCTTGTGACCGGCAGAATTCAATTCCTTCAAAACTATAAGCATTTCTTGATGAATTATGTTAAACATGTATTCTTGCATCATTGTCTTTAATTATCTCATAAAAGAATTATAAACATCAACCAATGATTATTATATCTGACATGTATAATTTAGATTGTATTTTAACAAAATATGTTTACGTGAATAGAATTATAGAAATAGGACAAAAAGTTGAATTAATTCATTGAGTACATTTTTATTTTAGCCTGTTTGTAGCGTTCTATAAAACACTAGTCAGTTGGCTATTAGTAGTATATTAATGATGTGTTTTCTTCATCAGTAACTTCTTTTCTGATTACTTATTTATCTATTTAAATACATAAAAATTGGTACAAGGAGGCACAAAATAGATATGCGCCACATAAATCATTCAGTTTGTGTGAGGACTGGGATACTACCCGGATGCCCAAATCGAAGGCAGGTGGTTTTCTTAGAGTGTCACACCCGGAACCTTCGATCTACACATCTGATACACAAGGAAACGGGACAACGTCAGGAGATGCAGTCCCATGATAACCGGTGACCAATAATTGGTTCATACATCATTTGTTTTCTCAGGATCCTGGAACCCATGTGCACTAATGGTTCGGAATGAGGGTTTTCCAACTTCCCTAGGTGGATCCTCCATATCCACCAACCCGTTTAATGCTCCGGATATTCGCTTTCCGTACTCTCAAGTTCGTAAACAACACCCCTGTTGAGAGAAGGCAGTGAGTAGGAGTCCCTTAACAGTGACTGTATACGCCTGTCCATGTGAGAGCATTTCGAGTGCAGAGGGAGTGCAGATTATCCTCAACCTCGATAGTAGCAGAGCATTTAGGGGCGATCTAATGTTCAGGGATACACAGGATTATCCTCATATACTAATCATACACTTCTCCTTATATGTTTCGTAATGTACTCAGGTTCACCATGTATTACCGAATCAGGTCATATAAACATTTTTTCAATACAAAACATTACTAGTAAATAAATGTTTATAATCATCTTTTATTTTGATCATTACAGTAGTCATTTGCTTTCAATTCTCAATTCGAAAATATAATTTCATTAAAACATCCAATTTAACATTTGTATGATGGTTAATATTGTGAAAAGAAAATGAATAATAATTGTTTATAAAAGAATCATTATTTACAATAATGTATTCATGAGTCAGTCGTAATCAACACCACTGGTGCGAGAAGGCAGTGAGTAGGTGTTACCTGCCAGTGGTTGTATGCACGTGGCCATATGAAAGCATTTCGAGAGGTAGAACTGACTTTCCCCACTCTCAGCCGTACCAGGGCATTTGAGGGCTTTTTTAATTTTCGTATCTTGAAACAATTGATAATGAAATTGAAGTACTCAACAATTAAGTATACTACTAACTGTTTATTAATACAGATTCTTATTAGTAAATATCATTTAGGATGTGTAATTAGGTTTAGATATCAAGTAAACATGTTTCATAATTAGTTACTTTCTATAAAAAAAGTTAGTATGGTGTGGGTTACTTATATCCATATAAGTAGTATATAACAGTGGTCAGGCATAGAATGTGTTTCAGCAGAAGATCGATAAAGAAAGAACGGAATCGGAACGCAATTGGTATGAAAATGTATGAACAATGAAATCTGAGACAATGGACTTATATTTGCAAACGGAACAGTGAAGTTTGAGACGATGGGTTAATGCTTTACAAATTAACTATTTACACTATATGCTTTTCAGATTTTAGTGAGACGCTCTGTAATTTCGTGTTCTAATACATTCGATTGTCCCCATTCATGGTATTGTCCACCACATTAGAAAGTTTAGTTAAATGTCATGTAAATAAAGATGTTTATATAGTATTTTTCATTCCAATAATTTAATAATCTCGAATGAAACATATATCTTTACTATTATCATCTATACAATTTAGCTTTAAGCAACTTCATCTTTTACTTTATATTATGTTCCTGATAAGTGTTTAACATCCTTAAATTGTTCGAATAAACCATACATTTTGTATTGTCTAGTAAGTTAAGATTATATGAAATGAAATTTATAGGTAGGTATTCTAATAGTCCAGTAATTTCTACTTTTACGTAAGTGAACTGAGTGAATGAATGAATGAATGGTACTTAGTTGATATCTTCAGTGAATTAACATTTAGTTAGTAAGAGATCTAAAGATAATACTAAAATAACATCAGCTCGTTGTTTATAAATCATACTGTTAAAAATCAACTAAACATTTCAAGTACAACTGATAATTCGGTCATTCGATAAGAATGTTGATAAATCCATATTAGATCTATCCATATCAATGTAATCACAAATAAAGCTTACCGTTTCGGTAAGTGATATTTTAAGAAGTAAATAGATTATATATAAGAAAACCGTAAAACTCCCATAACTACATGCTAGATTATTGAGGGGGAGGGATAGGGATAGAGCCATTAATCCTAAGGTTTACTCCATTTGGGACTTTTTAGCGATGAAATATATGTGGTCTTCAGAAAACGGATATTCTACGTAAGATTCAAACCCCTATCACCAAATATTCTAGTCAAAAATATCATCATTACACTACGTAGTTAGTAAATTCAAAGAATCTTGTTGAAGTATAATTATATACTTAAATTTTTATTGGTTCGATTAGACGATATATACAATTAGCAACTGAATGGCAATGGAGACTAATCTCGTTTATCAACACTTTGGAGATCATTTTCCGTAGTTAATCAGTAAAGTACAAAACAGAAACTTATATTTTGCTCTATGTATTCGACTTCAAACCCCACAGTATCGAATTTATCATTCAGTATTATTTATATGATTAAATCTAATCCATCACAAGCTCATATATATTCTTCACCCTGCTAAAGCATTACTGTAGTTAACTTAGAGCCACATCTGTGTACATGAAAACATTTTGCAATCCAATGTATTCAGTTTTCCATAGATCCTCTTATTTTCACTTCGACGCATATTTTTGTCTCTTTTTTCACTTTATCTTATACTTCTAAATTAATTACATTAGATTGTATGCAAAGGAAATTCATTCTATGAAGTAATTGCTTACTTACGCCTGTTACTCCCAGTGCAGCATAGGCCACCGACTAGCATTCTCGAACTCACTCTGTCCTCGGACTTCATTTCTAGTTCTATCCAACTGTTGTTCATTCTTCTCATGTCTGTCTCCATTTCTCAGCGTAATGTGTTCATTGGTCTTCTTCTTTTCCTTTGACCTTGAGGATTCGAAGTGATGACTTGCCTTGTGACACAGTAGGGAGCTTCCCTCAATGTGTGTCCACTATTAAGTAATCTCACCTATAAATTAAATTAACCTTATAAAACCGTCTAATCAATTAATATAATTGTTTAGTTATAAATGATTAATATTAAAACAAAATTCTGGAGATTTTAGTAAAAGGTCCTCACATTTATATTTCATTAATGTTTGGAGTGATTCAGTAATCACCAACATCCTTGGATGTTAGTCCAAATATGTTGTTAATTAACTGAAGTACAAAATGTAGACTATTAGATTATAGTTCAGTGATTCATAGTTAGTGCGCCTACTAAGAGCCAAGAAAATTATGAGCTCAATTTTTGATGGGGTCAGGAATCATATATTAAATTGAAACATACAACTATCCACCCATCCTCACCACTAATCTTCAACTATATTCTGTTTGATATAAATAATAATAGGAATTTTCAATTTTTCAAATATACACCTTATTTAATTTGTTTTATTCAACAATAACATTATTGATATTTTGAAATCGACTTTATTGTAGATGTGAAATACCATCCAATACTTATGTTGAATTTGTTCGTGTAATCTGGCCAGCTGGTGTAAATTCAATAATATCTCCTTCATCGTCACCATCATTATCCTCGCCAGTATCTTTATCATCAACAACTAATGGTGATACAAGTTCTTCCGTAGAAGTTGAAGAATTCTTTGATACTCAAACAGGATCAACTAGTAGATCTTCTGAAAGAAATGACATAAGATCACATAATATGTGGGATGTGTTCCATAGAAGTGTAATCAGTTCAAAACGTAATGTAACTGAAATTGTTGCTCGTTTCAGAGAAGATTTAGTTACATCTAATCCATCTTCAAAATACAGGTAGATTTATATTTCTACAATAAGCACTTTTATGATAAAAGTCAGTGTAATATTTGATGTAACTAGTTTTCTTACATTATTACATCAAATCATTAAGGAACAATCAGTGCTTTGAAAGAAAGAATCATTTGTTTGATCTTCTTACATCTAATTTCAATTATTTTCTGTTTATTTCGGTAGTTTGATGAGATTAATTAAACCAGATAATAATTTTACTCACAAATTAATGTCCTCTGTAGAATAACTGGAAAACCAGTTGTCCTAACTAGTTATTTTATGTTCATCCGAAAGTCTTCAACAATATCTACTAAAGATTCTACACTTTCATCAGACTCTACCTTCAAATTTCAAGGTGAAAGTTTCTAGTTTGACCTGTTACATTTCGACTCACTGTTGATGATGATGATCGATAGAATTTAGTCAAGAATGGTTATAAAAAGATAATAATATGAGGAAGAATCTAATCAAAAGTAGTATTTTATAGATAAGTATTTTAGTTCAAATTCATTTAATACATATGAGAAAATTAGGAAAAACTGAATAAAACTTTTTTCATTCATTTATGACATGAAATAGAGTAATTATGCTATGGAACAAGTAGATACTTACAAAAATTCATACCCATTAACATGATTATGACTTTATTCAATTATAATCAAAGTAGTATAATTACAGAATTTAATATTAACTAACTCAACGTATCTGTAAACGTCTCGAATCCTGCGAGCAGGATCGTGGATGCGCGTTGGTGAGGAGTCCCACAATGGGACGAAACAGCCGTCCAGTGCTTACAGGTTTCCAAAGGTGGTCTAACATCAATCGATTCATGATCTCAATCGAAAACTCAATAGAAATTGTTGGTAGGTCAGGTACAAATGAGCTATTTAATTCGAATAACCTCTAACTTATTTAACGAGTAAGTTGTTCGGCGGGACTATAATTTATGAATGAACCAATCAGGCATAAGATAATGGGTCTCGGATTTTAGCGGGAAATTCACTTATTCATTTGGCTAAATAGAGTTTCAGCATTATAGCTGATATCAGTTCGTGATGAAAACCTGAAACTTAACTTTTAAGCTTAATCATCAATTGTAAATTATAATTATAATTCGTTATACAGGTTCATAACCCTCATTTGGTCCTGGTTATTAAGTGGACACTCTCAAGGTCAGTCTAGCGTCGCTCAAAGGTCGTCCAGAAATTATAGCCTCACCGGTTGTTCATTTCACTATGATTATATTGCATATTACGAATGAATACATTTGTAGCATATTTTGCATTTTTTTCACCAATTCTCTATATACTACTGTAGATTTTTACTAATCTCTGTTTTAATTTCTCTTACATTTTAGTTCAGCAACTGAAGCGTACAAATTACAATTTCGTGTTAACAAACCTCAGTCTAATTCACCTGGACGTGTTGCACCAAGAATATTTTGGAGTTTAGTTAGTTTAAGTCGACGAAATTCCCCAGATCATTCGATTAGTGCAAGTCCAGTTGTGACAAGATTGAATATTGAACCGTCTGAATTCAAACACATAACAATGGTGTTAAAAGTAAGATATCTTTTCTTAAAACATGACATTTTTGTTTGAGACGACTTTGTTCATCACTGTAACACAATTTAATTGTCATCCAATTTTTGTTACAGTAGACAAAGTATGAGAATTGTTCATTTTAATGTTAGCCCTAATCAAGGATGAATACAGCACACCAAATAATTGAAATGGGAGAATCATAGAACAGTCTCTTTGTTCTAGTTTGAAACATATCATTTACGTGTACGAACAAACTGAACGGTAAACAAGCCCTTGAATTTCATCTTCCTCGGTCAGTAATCAATTGGTGTTCTATGATCTACATTTCATACTTCAGCCAACTGACTATACATAGTCACCATAATAAACCATTGGTATATGTCTTAGTATTAAATCTCTTAAACTCTATAGTTTACGACGTAATGAGCGCTGACTACTAATGAGCTACAAACTAAGGAAAATCTAGTTTTTAAATGTTTCCTCCAGTTTATAGTAGTTCCACAAGTATTATGACTAAATAATTAAAGTCAACATTTACCCCTTTCATTCTGATTATATATAGACCACGTTGAATGAAACGTTTAAGGTTGAATCTGAATGTTATTCACTAATTTCACGGCATTACAATTTATATCAACATACCAATCGAGGAAGTTAGGATGATAAAAACAAATCATCAGTATAATGTTATGGATATTGTTGAGTTTTAATTAAGATCATAAACCGATCAATGGTAGACCACCGTTGAAAATTTGAAAGCGCTGAACAGTCGTTTCATCCTAGTATGGGTCCTTACCTCGAGTTCCGCGTGCGGGATTATGGATGCTCACTGCTGGTGACCTAACACTGATTGGTTTATAATCTCAATAAAAACCAAATCAGTCATAATTTTAATATCAATTTAAAATCATCAAGTAAATTGTACGAAATAATAATACAATACTCATTATTTACAATAAGACAAGTTGGATGAATTTTTGACAATCCAATCAATTTTCTATCTTTAGGTATAAATTACCATAGTATGGTAAATATAAACTAGGGATATTTGAGTCTTCCGATATGATTCATATTAGCAGTTAATCACTTCATCATTTGATTAAGGTTTAATCTCATCATCCTTAAATATTTAACATACTATTCTTGTATGAAAGAAATATATATTAAAGTCTCATTCACTTTCTATTCTGTTGTAGTCATATATCTATTTTCCTTTTCTTTTCTTCTCTTTCCTTCTCATATACTCTTTGGTTCCATTTTTTTTGTTACTTTTTTTGTATGTACTTTATTCATTTGAATATAATGGTATCTATTTCTATTTATTTTCTATTTATCAATTCATACATAAAATGAATACAGTCATAGATACAAAAAATACCGTCACCACCACCTCCACCACCCCCCTCTAGTGTATATTTATATACTAACAGTTGTCTTTTTATTATTAGTGTTCATTGTGTATACATGTTAAGTCACTTATAACTTGTTACTTCACTTATATTTAATTCTATACAAGTACATGTACCAATTTATATTATAAATAATTGAAGTATACCAATATCTTTTTTGATGTTCACTAAAATACAATTTGATGAATGAAGATAATAACATACATATTGATATTCATTTACACAAAATATCCATTCCTTTTATATTAATGTGTACCTGTTCTGTTCAATATACATACATATCTCACCTGACCTTAATTTCGGTTACTTTAATTCATTCTAAGCAGTATGAATAAAAAGGTTGTATTTTGTGTTTCCTCTACATGAACAGTCAAATAATTTATAGAAAGGGAATAACAATAAATGGTACAGGTAAATCTGATTAATATAAACCCACATTACTTGTGTGCATACATGACAGCATATCGTATTTTTTTTTGTTCTTCCGAATAACTAAATAACATTGTTCATGTTTAATACTATGCACAATGTATTCGTATTCGTTTTTGTGCTATTTTATTTGTATTTAAGTATGTAGGATGAAAGGCTTCGAGATATGTGTTTATTTTCGGTAGGATAACCTTGACCTTTAAATGAATAATAAACAAATGAACAAACGATTTTCTTCAATTGTAACTATAAATTGAATGTGTCTAAATGTAAACATGAATTAGTGATTTGGTTTAAAAAAATAAAGGAAAGAAACTGTCTTCGGTTTCATATTCCTTACAGTTGATCGAATTCTTTCAATTTACTTTTTGATTGAGATCATGAACCGATTGATGTTAGACCACGATGGAAATCTTGGAAGATTTGGACAGCCGTTCCGCCCTATTGTGGGACTCCTTAACAATGCGCATCCACGATTCCGATCGCGGGGTTCGAACACAGGGCCTTCGGTCTCGTGCACGAACGCTTAACCTGTAGACCACTGAGCTGGTTGTCATCCAATGATGTTAGTGTCCAACATCAATCCACGAAATTGCGCGACCATCTTTCATTGTACTGAGGTAGATACCTGTCTCTACTCGACACGGATTAGCTTCACTGGACATGGCTTCTCATTAGAACCCCGAGAATTCCCTCACGAAGCTAGTCAAAAGTGAGCACATGGTAATTATCAGTATAGGTTTCAATTTAGTTCAAAATGAAACCTTAACATAAAGTGACTCGATATTCGGTTGAAATTCGAACTGATATAATACATATCAGAAGGGTTTCTGTGGATATTATTATAGTAGTTTCAATGGTTGAGTCATAGGTCCTGGGATTTGAATATCGCAAGGTGGGATTGTGGATGCACACTGCTGAGGAGTCCCTTAATAGGATGGAAAGGCCATCCAGTGCTTCCGAGCTTTCCATGGTGGTCTAGTTTCAATCGGTTCATGATCTCAACCATTGAAATAGATATAATACATTTGAAAGCATTTTGCAGATAGTGTTGTTTGACTTATAGTATGTTTTATGATTAACTAGTTCAGTGTTTAGATCAAGGACCGTGACAACAGATGACACTGGTTCGAATGTGAGTAGTCAGGAAAATACACTTTGTTGGTGAGTCAAAACTAACACGAAACCTTTATCTAGATAGCCCTGTTGGTTACGTGTAACAATCTAAAACAATTACCTTTATTTTTAAATAACGACATAGTTAGTGGTCAACCATATATTTTTTTTCAGACTGTCTTTATTAGAAATCTAAAAAAGTAATTCAGCCAAACCGACCTTATGTTTCTCAGTTTACATCACCACTACAAATCAGGAAGGACTGGGAGGTTGTTAAGTTCCTGAATGGGAAACTTCAGCCTTTAAGTCATGTATTGAGCGCACTATTTTTACGCAGCTGAGATGAACAGTCCTCATATCCAACATAATTCACCTCGAGGAGTTTTAATTTAGGCTGAAACAACGGTTTATAGCACTTAGGAACTTTCTAATTTTCTAGCTGATGTCATTCAGTGACAGAAAGTAATCTACTTGACCTACCCAACTAAACATATTTTATAAAGCTCAGTGAAGATTGATTCCATTTCCATATTAGCAATACTTATTAACTTTAGCCCGTTCAATAAACACATTTTAAATGTTCATTTCCAATTCTACAGTACAAACCCCCTTTGGAAAGTATGATATATAAAGAAGTGAATATTTGAAAATACCTTAACAGAACAAAGAAGTAGGGAATAAAAATGATGCATGTTTTTGAAATTGATTTATAGGATTAACTAACAATAAATATCATTAAGCTGAATAGTTGAAAACTGTCGATAGAAACCCTGACTGAGTTTTTTTCTTTGTAGGGAATCATCAACCTAGAAATAGGATTGTTAAAGCAAAGTCAAGCAAATCTTGAACAATTTTTTACTGAGAATATTATTTGTACAATCGTTTATTTCATAGGAATGAAACTATAGATAGCTATATTTTTCTATATTTAACATACCTTCTGAACACCACAAATAGAATCAAACCTCTTTCGAGCAAATATATTCAGCCATCCTACAGAGAATCTCGATTCTTGATGAAAGCTAACGCCAAAAACCAAATGATATGATATCTATTTATGATTTTTATAAAAATAAATATCCTAGACTTTTAATTGTTTTGTTCAACAGTAATCAATAGTACTGTTGTTATAAGCTTAAATTTTAGTATATGTTCATTTAATTCATCAGTGAGTACGAGTCCATCGATACATTTCTCTAATTCAAGTAAACCTTGGTATTGAGACTAGTTGTGCACTCTGATTGACAGCAATTTACCTTGAAAAATGACTGAGATAATTCTTAAAGCCTATTATCACAGAGTGTTCCCCCTTCTTCTATAGCCCAATATTCCAGTCCGAAGTAAGAAAATAGCAAACAGACACTCAACCATCTACTCGCTATATAAAATCATTCCTAATATTCACCCAATTATCATAACCGGTATATGTTCACTGATTTCACAAATCCTATGCATTATACATAGATATTTCTTTTTACCAATAAGATAATTATAGCTTACATTGTTATTTAATGGTAACAGTATTTATTAGAACAAGATGTCTGTAAAAGTGAGTAATTCATTTTCGAAAAAGAGCAATACTTACTCAATACTTCCACTGACTTACATGAATTACTGATAAATTTATTAGTAATTATTTCTTTTTAATGTTTCAATCCAATCAACAATATCATTTAAAATGATATATTATCTTATAAAGTGTACTCATCTATTTCTTTATGACCTTGTTGATTTAAATAACCTGACTAAATAACTGGATTTCAGATTAGTTATCTAAAAGAACTGTACTAGTTATTAATGATCAAGGGTTATTTGTTTATTTAAACACAGATATTGATAGAAGGAGGCAACAAATATATATACGCCACATAAATCATTCAGTTTGTGTGAGGACTGGGATACTACCCGGATGCCCAAATCGAAGGCAGGTGGTTTTCTTAGAGTGTCACACCCGGAACCTTCGATCTACACATCTGATACACAAGGAAACGGGACAACGTCAGGAGATGCAGTCCCATGATAACCGGTGACCAATAATTGGTTCATACATCATTTGTTTTCTCAGGATCCTGGAACCCATGTGCACTAATGGTTCGGAATGAGGGTTTTCCAACTTCCCTAGGTGGATCCTCCATATCCACCAACCCGTTTAATGCTCCGGATATTCGCTTTCCGTACTCTCAAGTTCGTAAACAACACCCCTGTTGAGAGAAGGCAGTGAGTAGGAGTCCCTTAACAGTGACTGTATACGCCTGTCCATGTGAGAGCATTTCGAGTGCAGAGGGAGTGCAGATTATCCTCAACCTCGATAGTAGCAGAGCATTTAGGGGCGATCTAATGTTCAGGGATACACAGAATTATCCTCATATACTAATCATACACTTCTCCTTATATGTTTCGTAATGTACTCAGGTTCACCATGTATTACCGAATCAGGTCATATAAACATTTTTTCAATACAAAACATTACTAGTAAATAAATGTTTATAATCATCTTTTATTTTGATCATTACAGTAGTCATTTGCTTTCAATTCTCAATTCGAAAATATAATTTCATTAAAACATCCAATTTAACATTTGTATGATGGTTTATATTGTGAAAAGAAAATGAATAATAATTGTTTATCAATAATAAAATAATTTATTCATGAGTCAATTGAGGCTAGACCACCAAAGAAAACCTGGAAACACTGGATGGACGTTTCATCCTAGTATGTATCTCCTCAACAGTACGCATCCTCAGTCCCATTTCGCGAGATTCGAATCCAAGACCTATCAGTCTTTCATTAGTTTACATTAAATTCAATTTATTACATTTTCATAAGTTTTGTTCTATTTTGACTAAATAATTTGATAATTTTTAAATGAAAAAATTTTTTTCAAGAAAATTAACTAGTAACAATTTCATCTCCATAAATGTCTTATTTTACACCAGAAAGAATATTTGAAACATCTTTCAGATAAACAAAACCTCTTTAAAAAATTCATTTTATAACCCGTGGTCTTGTGCCACTACCAATATATAACGTAATGATACCGTCAATTAGAGAACAGTGAATTATCAACCGAACCAATGACCCATAAACCCGTACGAGCTGTTTAGAGTCTTTATCGATACTTCTTACTTCTTAGATCTGCCTATTGATTCCAGAACACCAATGTCAGCCATTGTGATATGAATCATGTATTTTAAACACCCTGGGTTTATATACAAACCAAGCCACACTATAAAATAGGAAATAACATTTGTACAAGATCTAACCAAAGTGGCTGCGAATGTGAGAGACTGTAATTAATAGACTGAGCATAACTCATTTAATTATGATCAAGATAAAGCTTATAATAAGAGAAACATGAATATGCCTAACAAAGATGTATAGTGGCTAGCAGTGAAATCCAGTTTTATGCGCATTTCGTTAGCTGGATGTACCTCCATCTCAGACTTGATGTTCATTCTGGGACTCGAACCACGTACCGTTCGATTCAAACGCCATCACATTATCCACCTAGCTACTGAGTCATGATAGCCACTTGCACATATGCCAATAAGAGACTGATCAATTGCAGTTCTAAACATCAATTGGAAAATTCAAGTAAACTAATACCAAGTAAATGAATATACATAGTTTAGCTACTTAACAATTATACAATAAAAATATCTGTATCATAATGGTTCATCAATAGATCCCAATAGTTACTATCCAATATTCTTATCGTGATATAATAATCCACTATTATCATATAATGTTCAAAAACCAATAATGAATAATTTTATTTCAAGGCAACACAAATTTTTGGATACAGTTTAATAGAATAGATGATATCATAAATTCTTATGAAATGTTTTATATCTAAACATTAGGAATTAATTTCATGGGGAAATTTCTCCCTGACGTCTAATTTAAATCTACCCATAATAATGAATTGTATTAAATTGTCCCATTTATTTATGGTATATATATATATATATATATATATATATATCATAAATTTATCTGGTTGTCAAACCGTTTTATGTAATCCCCTTATGTATATCCCCTTATATTTCCACATTTATTTTATTGTTTCTTGTATCTTGACAATTCACAGTAGTCTTATGTGGTCTTAATACTGCCATTCTTAGAGGAAAAAAGAAACGTTCCACAATAGTATTCATTGTTCATATGCTATTTGCATAGTAGCCAGTATAATCTCACTTTGTTAATCCTATGCCGATCTATCTCTCTGTCTATCTATCTATCTATCTGTCTATCTATGAATGGATCTGTCTGTGTAGTTAGATGTTTTGCATCATTTAGAACCATATTATTGTCTATTTTTCATTTGATCACATAAATATGTATAATGTAATGCATAATGATACTGAAAACATTGATAATTATTTGATGATTAGGTCATATTTAATTCATTTTAATTAAGGAACACAATTACATCATTATTGTAATATGGTTTACTAATGTAATAACACTTAATAGAGGTGTAACTAAGTCATATTGAACTACTGAACTCATTAGTAACTGAAAATGACTGAAAAATTCCCACTATTATTAAAACACAATTTTATAATTTCAGTGGTTGAGATCATGAGTCAATGGAAGCTAGATCACCATGGAAAACTTGGAAGAATTGGACGACCGTTTCGTTATATTGTGAGACTCCTCAGCAGTGCACATCCATGATCCTACTTCACGAGATTCGAAACCAGGACCTATTAATCTCGCGCGCAAGCGCTTGGCCACTAAACCATTGAGTTGGCCTGCATTCAATGTTATTAATATTTAACTTCAATCAATCCACGAAATTGAGCGATGCATCCACTATTTTCTTCAGTGAGTTACTATCTCACAACTGACACGGTTGAACTCCAGTAGTCACTGCTTCTCACTAGAACTTCAAGATATACCTCTTGAAACCAATCAATAATGAGCATATATGAACTGAAAATTAGTTTGTAATTATTTTAAATAATAATAAGTTGATAGATAATTCTAACTGATTGTATGTGCTTGTGCATACCTGAGAGAGAGAAATAGAGAGATAGAGAGAGTGAATGAGTGAGTATGTACAATCATTTGGATACTTAATGAGTAAATCATTTTCAAGTGTTCATCAAAAGAACTAAATGAAATTAGGGTAGATTTTATTAAGCATGCAAATTATCCACTTCATAGAATTCATTTTTTTAAATATTTATTTTGATTAAACACTATGAGATTCATAAAACTATGACAAATAATTGTATACAATAAAGTAAACTATTGAATTGTTATAGAATCAAATGAATGATATTGTAATTTTTACATTAAACAAAAGTCATGTGATTAGCCCCTTGTTAGTTTGTTGTTGTTGTTGTTGTTGTTACACAATACTAGAAAGTTTTCTAATAGTTTCCCATAGTTTATCCGAGATTTCTTTATGGTTTAAAATTATTCTCCAACTGATAACACTTTATGATACAGTGTAATATTATACCTGTCTAGATTTAAATTTATTCATATTAGTATAATGATAGACTTTATCTTAATGATATTTACTCATTTACTTACGCCTGTTACTCATTGTGGAAGAGCATAAGCTGCTCACCAATATTTTACACTAAACTATGTTTTTGGTAATCTTTTGTAATTGTTTCCAGTCGCTATTTATCCTTTTCATAGCTGCTTACCATTCCCGGCGCAGTGTGTTCTTAGACCTTCTCCTTTTCCGTTTTCCTTTAAGATCTCAAGTTAGCACTTGCTTCATGATGGTAGTTTGATCAGTTTCGTAATTTATGTGCTATCCACCTCCATCGTCTTTTCCTAACTTCTTCTTCAATTTGAAGCTGGTTTGTTCTCTCTCACATTATATTACTGATGGTATCCGAACAACAGATATTGAGTATCTTGTGTAGACAACTGTTTAGAAATACTTATGCCCCGTACAGTAGAAATGTCTTTACGTTCATATTGAAGAATGCGATTTTGATATTGGTCGACAGTTGTTTTGAGTTCCATACGATCTTCAACTATAGGAAGGCTGTCCTTGTTTTGCCAATTTTTTGTTTTTACGTCTGCATCGGATCCTCCACATTCATCGACGATGTTGACCAGGTACTTGAAAGTTTTCACCACTTCCGTAGTTTATCCATCAAGTGTAATTGGGTTGGTGTTCTCCGTATTGTATTTGAAGATCTTGCTTTTCCCTTATATGTGTTTAGGCCTAATGATGCAGAGGCTGTTGCTACACTGGTTATCTTGACCTGCATTTATTTAAAGTATATTTCAACAAACTAGTCAGTCATTATCAATATCAAGCCTGGCACCATTGTGTGCTGGCCAAAATTGTCGAACTGTATTAGTAAAACATGTCGAAAATACCAACATGAATTTTAAACGAGATGTAAGTAAAGACGTTATGAATGAAAATGAAACAGTTTTCGGTCTTTATTGTAATTTACAAGAAAGTTTATGTAAAACAGCTCAGTGGTAACGTCTCTGACTGCAAAGCTATGTGACACGGAATCGAATCTGTCAGGGAGCACCAGTTCTCTCAAAATTACAAGTACACCTTGCTGACGAGTGCCAAGTAGCACGAAACCCGGGTCCAGGGTTTCCTGTCGGCTACCTTCAACCACCATCTAATCTCAATACATAGTGCACGCAGTGTTGAGCCACTTAGACTGGTGGCCACATTGCAACATGGTCGATAGCATTCAATCTGCACTAAATAAGGACCTGACAGGCAAGACATTGATCACCACCTAGTGATCAATCAATTGTGAAGTTCGTTCATTTTTTTAACGTCTAATACGCTGTTATGGAATTTCTTCTTTAAAAGACACCTCTTATACAGATGAAAATCTTAATATCAAGTTAGCTATCCCTTTTTGTCTTCCATATTGACATGAATAAATTTCATCTTTATATTAAACAATGAATGCTATGATCAAATCTTAGTCTATTTCACCAATATTATCTATTTTGATATATGTTTATATTGATAACCAAGTTGCACGTTTTTAATCACTGGTATCTTCAAAGTTTTTCTCGTGCATCAATAAATAACCGAGTTAGTACTGCTGAAATTGGAGTATAGGGTCTTATGTAATGGTCGCAAATCAATTAATGAGATTGTGAGATAAAACATAGGCTATCTAAGACAAATATTTTTACATCATTGTCTATGACTGAATAACAGCAAAATTACTGCTTATCTATCTAGGCTAACACTCGAAATATTCTATTTGAGTTACCTTATTTCTCTACATACTTATCCCAGTTCATTCATAGAAATATGTAGAAATAAGATTTTTCAATGGAAAAAAAACTTGGAAAATAAGTGTTGAATATAAACCTAAACAACTGACTTTTATGTATCAAATTTATATTGTCTTATTTGAAATAATGCTCCAAAATCCTCCTCCGTTTTCACTGTAATCGGTAACAAACATAGTATGTCATAATGTCACTAAAAAAGTTTTTTTTCTTTCAAATATCATATTCCAATTCTGTCTACATTGAACAGCTATCTGTTCTATTTTTGATCTTGACCATTTGATTGAAATTGTAGTCATTTTGACTAAATGTTACGAAATGTCTTTGTGATTTATGATGATGATGATGATGATAATGTGAATATATATTGAAATTATTGAAAAATGTCAACCACACCAAAAACTGATTATCAGAATTCACTTGGTATTATTTGGCTTGTATTTTCCCAGAGTGAACATCGACTCTGAGATGCAGGTACATCCAGCTGACGAGTCCCGAGTAGGACGAAACGCGCGTACTGGAATCCACTGCTAGCCACTACCCATCAATGCCTAAAAAAATGATTATCGGAATGTTTGAAATCATTAGAAGAAAATGGAAAATGTTTATTTAATCTTGAGTCTAATTTTCCTATTCAATAAAATTTTTCAAATTTGATCATTCAGTTTCGTTATTACTTTCAGGACTGATGGAATATCTTTGGTATTGTCTATGACTATGACATTGAAAAACAATACAGTAGTTTATTGACATCGGCAGTATAATAAATATTTGTTTATATTCATTCAGTTAGTTAAATCATATCACAGAGGCTTTTAGGGTCAAATACAAGATCATCATAGATGGTTACCCAATTATAGTTTAGCCACTGTAGTTTACAATTCAAAGTTTGTAAAAGTGTAAATAAGCTAAGTCTCAAGCCTTTGGTATTCATTGTTAACAAAATCCTTTTTAGAAGATTTTTACAAATAATAAGTAAACAGTAGTTCATACATATATTTCTCTTTTATTATCTTAAAGAGAGCAAAAACTAAGATTAGTTCAGAATAACATGAATTCATTTTATTTTGTTAGGTTAAGAAATTACGTACTTATGAAATCTTAAGTGAAATGATGATGTAATGATATTATGGTCAGATAATGGTTCAGGTGTCATTCTAATAAACACAACAGATTATGTCCCTAATATGAAATCGATTTTAAGTGACCATATGAGATTCAGGTTAGACAAAAGTAACAAGGAATTAACTGATTCAATTGACAAAAGGATCACGAATGTACTCAAGGATCTCCTGAAGAAGAAGATGGTTGACAATTTCACTTCCACTTCCTGAAACCATAGTCATAGTTTTGCCGGCATTCTGACATCCTACTTCTACCAGCATCACAAGTCATGTTGATTGACCCTTTCACATCATTACCTTTGAATTGAAGTTGAATAAAAACAGATTTTTTGTTTACTGTAGTATCTTTGGATTTTGTATGTCCACGTTTTCCATATTTTTCACTAAATTTTTATGGTTTTCCATTATTCTTTGAACACCTGTTCACCTCCATTTATTCCTCTTTAAGGGTGTAGGCAATACGAAATAAAGTGAATTCATGTTATTCTGCACCAATCTTTGTTCATGCTCTCTTTAAGATAATATAGGGAACTATGTGTATGAAATCTTTCTTGAATATTTCATATTATTTTATAGTAAGCTTATCTTTCATTATGCATCTGTATTGTGTTTTATTTTTTGAAAAAAAACAAATTATATTAACCAGACATCGGCATTGGTAAATCTTGCAGTTTTAACTGGACAACCAACTATTTATCCTGTATGGGTATATGGATTAACACATGATTTAAAATTAATTGATATCACTAATAAAGCAACATGTCATACTGGTGATGATGCTGTAATACATTTTGCACAAGATATTTGTTCAAAACTTGGATTCTCTGGTGCAGAATTAGATGGTTCTCCAGGATTACCATTAGTAGCAAAAATGGATGGTCGTAGTGCTAGTGCAACACTATTAGTTTGGTATCCAAAATCACCTTCACTTAAATTAATTGTTGAATCAAGTTCAACTAATAGTTATGATTCTATGAATCAAGATTCATCAAATCATATTACAATAAAACGTCTTGCTACAGAAATTGTTGCAGCACAGTAAGTTTAACATTAATTTTTTGTTTACAGTTAGTCCTCTTGGTGAACTTAAATAAATCTAGAACAATAATTTAGACAGAATAATTTGAATCCATTTATTATATTTATTTGAACACATAAATATTGGTACAAAGGGGCAGTGAATACATATGCACCGCACAACTCACTGAATTTGTGTATGGGCTATGATACTGCCCCGGTGCTCAACTTAAGGCATATGGTTCTCTCAAGGGGTCACACTCAGAACCTTCGACGTACAGCCCTGATACACAAGATAGTGGAGCAACGTAAGAGATGCACTCGCATGATAGCTGATGACCAACGATTGCTTCATACACCATTTGTTCCTTCAGGATCCTTGAATCCATGTGCACCGTTGGTTAGGAGTGAGGGTTTTCTAACTTCCCTAGATGAACTCTCCGTATACACCGACCCAGACGAATCACCGGACATTATCTTTTCGTCTTCCCAATTTCGTAAACAACATTGGTGGTGCGAGAATGCAATGAGTAGGACTTCCCTGACAGAGGCTATATACGTGTGGCTACGTGAGAATATTTGGAGAGAGAGAGAGAGCGGACTCTCCTCACTCTCGGCCGTACCAGGTCAGCTACTTACAAAAGTATCTGTCTCAAAGCAAAATATGAATTTATATAGTAGGACATTATGGATTGAAAAAAAACTAGAATGACAATGATAAGTAGTATTATATGTATATACTATTGTAAGCAGCTAAGAAGAAACCAAAACATCAAATGGATTCACATTATTCTGACTACATTGTTATTCTATCGTCAAGTAAGTTATCGATTTTTTATAATATATATTCAACGTGAACGTTTTTGTTAAAGATATACCGTTTAAATTAATTACATCAATTTGATTATAGTTCTTACCATAGACTGATAATAAGGTGGACAATTATTGAGATATACGATGTTTATAACAGTTGTTTCATTCTAGTTTATGATATTAAACCGACTGCTTTCAGTGTCTTAATGTAATACATTCACATATTTCTGTTGGAATAATTTGTTAATAGACTTCAAACATTATTCTATGACATTAATGTTGTTGATGAAACCTTCATATAACATGAAGAAGTAATACAAAATCGTTGTGAAGAGCTGTTATAATAAACGAATTTGTTATATTAATTAACGAATAAGAATTTAAACCACAATATGAAATAGATAACGTTTCGAACAACAATTAGATGTTAAAGTGTTTAATTAATCATATAACAGAGGAGGTTCATGAGTTCATAGGTATTAATAATGATCTAATGAACAAAATACAAATATAGATCAGTTCATATTACTAAAGCACCATTCAATTCTATTTAACAATCGAAGAATACTTTGTAAAAATATTGCTTGAATAAAACTTTCAGAACATTTGAATGGATAAATCTTTTGTTGAATATACATAAAAATCTTTGAATGTAATACTTTACTTTGTTCATTTTAATTACTTTAATGATATGTATTCTTTAGTTCATCGGTCATTACCTGATATACCGAAAGGCAACTCGTAATGAATTTTATTTCAGATTAACAATTGTCATTCTACGAACTGTATCTTATCAAATGATGTAGATATACTATAATGGCTCATTTAATTCCTATTTATCAAGTTGTTATTCCTATGAGACTAGTAATGTAAACAATAATCCCGTGAGACAGGGTCTTAGATACTCACTGCTGAAAAGTCCCACAATAGGACGAAACGGCTGTCCAGTGCTTCCAAGTTTTCCGCGGTCGTCTAGCTTCAATTGACTCATGATCTTAACTATTGAAATTATTACAATCTTCACAAGACCCCTTCTGAAACAAAGTAATCATCTTTATGTAATTACTGAAATTATATTATGACTAATGTTATGTTATTTATATGAGATAGTTTAATTACAGAATCTTACAGTTACTCTGGACAACATCATCAGGGTTTACGATATTTAGAAGCATTTTACTTAGTGTATATACCTCTGTCACAGTATCCGACAAAACTTTAGATCTTATTCATCATTCGGATTTTTATATTTTCTCTTTTTTCAAAAAAAACATTCTTATTTATTATTATTCTTTCTTGATTTATTTATCGAATGATACAGTTCAAATTTTCATAAATCTCCATGGACAAATCAAATTAATTCAACTGAAGCACCTCAATTTTTTCAATACTTTAGGATACGTATAATGGCACGGTAAGTTACAATATATACCCATATATATATATATATATATATGTATAATTAAAGGTTCTCAATTATCTTTCTTCAATACATATTTATTATAACAATGAATTAATGTCTATTTAACTATGTACATTACACATAATCCTTATTTGAACTGAATAGATTAACTATTGAATTATTAAAAAAGAAAGAAAAATGTCAACTAATGTGTATAATTGTCTTCATTATTTAATGAAATAGTTCACAAGTTCAATTAGAATCGATTATAGAAATGTAAACGAATTATCACATATCAATGATCAGTTCATTTATTAAAAAATATTTTTTCATGTTTAATGAAATTATTTTTATTATATTATTCTTATCTGATATGAAGTAAAATGAATGAGACAGATACTTTTGTAACCAGCTGTCCAAGAAATGAATTCATGCCCCAAATGCCCTGCTACGCCCAAGAGTGACGAGAGTCTGCTATCGCTCTCTCTTCAAATGTTCTCACATGGTCACAAGTATATAGCCTCTGTCAGCGAAGTCATACTCATTGCTTTCTCGCACCACCAATGTTGTTTATGAAATTGAAAGGACGAAAAGATAATGTCCGGTGATTCATCTGGGTTGGTGGGTACGGAGCGTTCACCTAGGGAAGTTGGAAAACCCTCATTCCAAACCAATGGTGCACAAGGACTCCGAGATCCTGAAGGAACAAATGGTGTATGAAGCAATCGTTGGTCATCAGCTATCATGCGAGTGCATCTCATACGTTGCTCCACTACTTTGTATATCAGACCTGTAGGTCGAAGGTTTCGAGTGTGACCCCTTAAGAGAACCACCTGGTTTGATATGGGCACTCGGTCAGTATCATAGTCCATAAACAAATGAAGTGTTTTGTGTGGTGCATATGTATTCGGTATCCATTTGTACCAATATTTATGTGTTCAAATAAATAAATAAAAAAATAAAGTTAGTATAGGGTTCTTGAAAAGTGTTCATCTATGTTTCACTTGGTGTTATTTACTTGTATCTTCCCGGGTTCAGAATCAAAGAGATATGCTTCAAGGGGCCTATATTTTAACAGAAACTAGTTAAATCTTATAAAAAAATATATAATAATAACCGGAAAATTTAAACTCTTAAAATGGATAATCTTAATTATATAACCATTACATTATATGCATAAATGAATAGTTATATTTTTAAACTCCCAATATTATCTGTTTACTTAGCTGGTTACGTTATATAAGAATAAGTTCAGTTGAAAAACCCAAATAAACTTATAATTTATGTAGATATGTATATGTCATTTTATACTTGTTATATCCCGATAAGCACAATGATTGGTAACTTTCGGGATCCATTTATGAACCAATACTTACTTACGCCTGTTACTCCTCGTGAAGGAGCATAGGCCAACCACCAGCATTCTCCATCCAACCCTGTCCTGGGCAATCCTTTCTAGCTCCGTCCAGTTGTAATTCATCCTTTTCATATCTGCTTCTATTATCCGACGCAATGTGTTCTTTGGCCTTCATCTTTTTCGCTTCCCTTCAGGATTCCAAGTTAGGGCTTGTCTCGTGATGCAGCTTGACGATTTGCGCAATGTATGTCCTATCCATTTCCATCTTCTTTTCCTAATTTCTTCTTCAGCTGAAAGCTGGTTTGTTCTCTCCCACAAAAAGCTGTTGCTGATGGTATCCGGCCAATGGATGTTGAGTATCTTGCGTAGACAGCTATTTATAAATACTTGTACTTTCTTGATGATGGTTGTAGTAGTTCTTGAAGTTTCAGCTCCATACAGTAGAACTGCCTTGACGTTCGTATTGAAGATGCTCACTTTGATATTGGTTGAAAGTTGTTTTGAGTTCCATATGTTCTTCAATTGTAGGAATGCGACCGTTGTTTTGTCAATCCTCACCTTTACGTCTTCATCTGAACCTCCTTGTTCATCGATTATGCTTCCCAGGTATGTGAAGGATTCTACATCTTCGAGAGTTTCGCCATCAAGAGTGATTGGATTGCTGTTCTTCGTTTTGAATTTGAGGACCTTAGTTTTCCCTTTGTGTATGCTGAGGCCTACTGATGCAGAGACTGCTGCTACACTGGCTGTCTTTATCTGCATTTGTCCATGTGTGTGCGATAGGAGGGCCAGGTCATCTGCGAAGTCCAAGTCGTCTATTTGGTTTTGAGCTGTCCATTGTATTCCGTGTTTTCTCTCAGATCTGGAGGTTTTCATAATCCAGTCGACCACCAGAAGAAAGAGGAAGGGAGAGAGTAGACAGCCTTGTCTGACTCAGGTCCTTACTTGGAATGCATCTGTCAGCTATCCTCCATGCACGACCTTGCACTGTAGTCCGTCGTATGAGTTCCGGATAATGTTGACAATCTTCTCAGGAACTTTGTAGTGTCGAAGAAGTTTCCATAATGTCTTCCTATCTACACTGTCGAATGCCTTTTCATAATCAATGAAGTTGATGTATAGTGACGAGTTCCACTCAACTGATTGTTCGACGATGATCCGTAGTGTTGCAATTTGGTCTGTGCACGACCGATCCTTACGGAATCCAGCTTGTTGATCTCGAAGTTGGGCGTCTACTGCATCCTTAATCCGGTTCAGCAACAATCTGTTGAAGACTTTCCCTGGTATGGACAGTAATGTGATTCCTCTGTAGTTTTCACATTTGCCCAGATCTCCTTTCTTTGGAATCTTGACGAGGTGTCCCTCTTTCCAGTCCATCGGCACTTGTTCCTCCTCCCAAATCTTTTTGAATAGAAGATAAAGCATGCTTGTGGTTGCTTTGATGTCTGATTTCAGTGCTTCAGCTGGTATGTTGTCGGGTCCTGCTGCTTTCCCGCTCCTGATTTGCTGATGGCCTTTCTAATTTCTTCCGTAGTTGGTGGATTGACATCTATAGGAAGATCTATGTGTGCTGCTTCGATGTCCGGTGGATTCATTGGGGCCGGTCTATTCAGGAGTTCCTCGAACTGTTCTACCCATCTGTTCCGCTGTTGTTGAATCTCAGTGATTGGCCTGCCTTCTTTGTCTTTGACCGGTCTCTCTGGTTTACTGTATTTCCCTGCTAGTTTCTTCATTGTATCGTAAAGCTGTTTCATATTTCTTTCTCTTGCAGCTTGTTCTGACGTCGTTGCTAGTTCTTCCACGTACTTATTATTGTCGGCTCTAATTCTCTTCTTCACTTGCTTGTTTGCTTCTATGTATTCAGCTTGTGCTTGAACTTTCTCTGCTCGTGTTCGGCTGTTGTTAATTGCTTTCTTCTTGTTCTTCCTTTCTTTGATCTTGTCCAGTGTTTCTGTAGAGATCCATTCCTTATGATGGTGTTTCTTTAGGCCCAGAACCTCTTGACACGTTGAAGTTAATGCTTCCTTGATGCCTTTCCAGTTGTCCTCCATAGTAGTTTCTTCTTCTTTCAGTAGATCTTTTAAGGCTTGGAATCTGTTGTTGAGAGCTATCTTGAATTCATTGAGTTTGTCAGTATCTCGAAGGAAGGCTGTATTGAACCTTTGTAGTGCTGTTTGTCCACTTGTCCAATTCTTTTTTAGCTTCAGTTTTAAATTGGCTACAACTAGGTGGTGATCTGAAGCTACGTCAGCTCCTATCCTGGTTCTCACATCTTCCATTGTCCTTCGGAATTTTTTGTTGATGCAAATATGATCTATTTGGTTCTCTGTAGTGTGGTCCGGTGAGATCCATGTAGCCTTGTGTATACGCTTGTGTGAAAATATTGTGCCTCCTATGACCAATTTGTTGAATGCACATAGATTTGCAAATCTTTCTCCATTTTCGTTTCTTTCTCCCAGTCCATGTCGTCCCATAATATCTTCATATCCAGTGTTGTCTATTCCGACTTTGGCATTTAGATCTCCCATCAGAATAGTTAGGTCCTTTCTTGGGCATTTCTCAATGATTGACTGCAGCCGCTCGTAGAACTGGTCTTTAATTTCGTCGTCGCTATCATTGGTGGGTGCATAACATTGGATAATATTCATTAAGATCCCCTCCTTCTTCGTTTTGAATGATGCTTTGATGATTCTGGATCCGTGAGATTCCCATCCTACAAGTGCATTTCGTGCTACTTTGGACAGCATAAGAGCGACTCCCTGAGTGTGTGGAGCATTGTCCTCTTCGTGACCGGAGTATAGCAGCATCTCTCCCGTAGCTAGCGTTTTCTGTCCAGCTTGGGTCCAGTGGGTTTCGCTGATTCCCAGTACTGCTAAGTTGTATCTCCTCATTTCCATTGCTATTTGACTGGTCTTCCCGGTTTCCCACATTGTTCGAACGTTCCATGTACCTATAAAGATTTTTGCTCTGGTTGTTAGAAGGGGCATCGGCCTCGTGGCTTCCGAAGGAACTCGGCTTTCACCATGAAGCGTCATAATTCTTCTAAATAAAGACCTTCTAACTCCCAGGGCAGAGTTAAAATGATTTGGATTATTTTTTCTGGTAAGCGTTTTTTTTAGCGAGTTGGTTTTCTACGGGATGGGGACGCTTACCCCATGCCCAACCCTCCTCCTTTACCCGGGCTTGGGACCGGCAGCAACCCTATAAGAGCTACAGGCGGAGTTATTTATGAACCAATACTATGCGTATATTTTTGTCGTATAATTGTCAAATAACTGAACTATTCATATTCATGTTCCTCTTATCATAAGTTTTATTTTGACCTATGAACTAGTATTATATGGCTTACCATTTTTGAATCATGCCCTGTCTATCAATTACTACCTCCCACATTGACAGCTACATTTTGCCATATCTTGTATTAATGTTGTTTCCTATTTTATTGGTACGATATGGTTTGTCTGGTTGGTATATAAACCCCGTATGTTTGAAATGCATGATACATATTGCAGAGGCTGAGATTTGTGTTCTGGACATAACAGAATGGGCTAGGCGGAGAGCAGGACCAATCAGAACTCTAGACTACTAGCACGGGTTTTAGGCGTCATTTGTCCGATCGATAATTCACTGCTCTCTAATTGACGGTATCATCACGTTATACATTAACAGGGTATACAGACCACAAATTATAACAATACTATTCAATTGAATTCATTTTAATTGAATAAAAGTAATTTTCCAGTGATTATCTAACTAAAATTAGTCAATAATGTGAAACTTTAAATATTTTTAGATATCTTTCATAATTATAGACTGTTATAAATATAAGAGGGACAGTAACACTATAGGATGCTGACTAGCTTAATGGTCTATAGGTTCAGTGTTCACACGCGAGACCGATAGGTGCTGGGTTTGAATCTTGTAAGGCAGGATCGTGACTACACGCTGTTGAGAAGTTTCACAATAGGATGAAATAGCCATCCAATGAATCCAGGTTTTCTATGGTGATCTAGCTTCAATTAACTCATGATCTCAACTATTAAAATATTTTATCTTTGAATATATGATTGTAAAGACTATGATAATGAAAGAAATATGTTTATTAATGATTCAGTTGTAATGTTAAAAATATCATCTTAAGATTAATAGTAAGTTATAATAATGAGAAGTTTTCTTCATTTTCATTATTATAGGTATCCTAAAAAAATTACATATTGAATGTTTAAGCATATTTTAAATGTTACTAAGTGAAAAATTCACTTGGTGTCGTTTTACTTGTATCTTCCGATTATTATTTAGGACTGAAATTCATCAGTCTCTTGTTAGCATATATACATCCTGTGTGGATCGCATCGATACAGCCTTAAGTCACATGCCTTTTAAGCAAAGATAGTTATTGGCTAACAGTGGAATCCAGGTTGATGCCCGTTTTTTCCGATTTGGAACTCGTCAGCTGGATGTAACTGCATCCCAGAGTTGGTATTCACTCTGAGATTCGAACTCAGTACCATTCGTTCCAAATGCCATCACGGTATCCACTTATAAAGATACATGTAAAACAACACCAAGTGAATTTAAACGTCACCCGATTGCACAAGTAAGTGGCTATCAGGACTCAGTAACTAAGTGGAAAATGTGATAGCGTCTGAAACGAACGGTAATGGGTTTGAGTCTTAGAGTGATTATCAACCCTAAGGTACAGGTACATCCAGCTAGCGAGTCTCAAATAGGACGAAACACACGTCAAACTGGATTCCACTCATAGTCACTATCCATGTTTGTTTAACAACTTAAAACAGTTTCAAAAATATAATTAACAACGATAATGAAATACATATCAATGGACTGAATAAAAAGAAAAGGAAATAAATAAATTTACGAGTTGTCACGTTATTCAAATGTTTGTTTTATGTTTAAATAACTTACAAAGCCACTATCCATCTTTGTTACTAAGTGAATTTTGCAAAAATAATCTTGAAAAAAATATAGTTTCTAGAACCTCAAGGTTATTTATGTTCTGTACAACAAGTTGATCATAAAATATAACTTTAGTTAATGTTGTATTAATTCAGAGTTCATAAACTAGTAAGTGAAATACTTACATATTTTCTTATTGAATTCTTATCATAGTGATTATTATCAATTAACTCAATAAGATTAGAAAACAGTAGACCAAGTTAAAACAATCAAAGTATGAGTTAATTTTTTTGATTAAGATCATGAACTGATTGATGTTAGACCACCGTTGGAAACCTGGAAGCACTGAACAGCCGTTTCATCCTATTTCAGAGCTCCTCAGCAGTGCACATCCATGATCCCGATCGCGGGATTCGAATCTTGAGCCTTCAACCTCGTGCACGAACGCTTAACCTACTGGACCGCTGAGTCGGTATCCAATGATGTTAGTGTCCAACATCAATTCACGAAATTGCGCGACCATTTTTCATTGTACTGATGTAGATACTTGTCTCTACCCGACGGTGAATCAGCTCCATTGGCCACGACTTCTAATTAGAACTCCGAGAATTCCCTCACGAAACTAGTCACTAGTGAGCACATATGTTAATTATTAGTATAGGGGTTGTTGTAGATTATTGAGTTTTTTATTGAGATCATGAACCAATCTCAAAACAGCCCTTATACTGATATGAGTTAATTGACAAAATCTTCAGCATTATGGGTAAATCCAATTGAAATTGATATGTTTTTCCTGTAGATTTTCTAGTGTTGATTTTGATTGATGAGTTGATAACAATGAAATTACTTATTTTTACAATATACTATTTGGTCGAGTTATTTACGATCTTTCCTTTGAACTGCTCTATTTTAGCAGAATAGAGATTTTCGGAGATTATAGTTATTTTAACAATTGGATTCATGAGTCGATTTAAGCTAGACCATATTTGATAATTTAGAAGCAATGGACGATTGTTTCGTCTTAGTATGAGACTCCTTAGAAATGCACATCCACGATCCCGTACACGGAACTCCATTCTAGGATTTTAGATCTCGCGCGCAAACACTTGACCTCTAGACCATTGAGCCAGCATCCAACGATGTTAATGTCTAACTTCAATCGATCCACGATCTTGCGCAACCCTTCACCCATTGTCCGAGGTAGATAACTGTCTCTCACTCGACGTGGATTGGACTCAACTGGTTAGAGATTTTCACTAGAAAACCAAAAAATCCATCTTGAAGCTAGTCACTAATGAGCATATGAATATTATCCTAATGTGAATTTTTGGAAATTATAGTAATTTTAACAGTTGAATACATGAGTCGATCTAAGCTCTCTATTGTTGCATGTTTCAGTGTATGTATTTCTGTTTCCTAAGATGTAATTTAAATTAATTAAAAATTCCCATTATTCAATAAACAAGTTATATCCAGTAAATAATTTTTCAGAGAACTGTTTTATTTAGGGCAAACTAAGCCAGTACGGTACTTTTTAACAAGAAAATTTTATAACTATATACACATAGGTAAACAATCGTTATTTTCATAAGGTGGTAAAATGAATTCAGTCAGTCAGTAACAACGTAGAACTTCGTACGTACGTACATCAGTTCGAGTTGCCATATCACATTAGCACAGAGATGCAGTTGTCGATTCAAATTCCGTAGTGGTAGAGGTAGTAAGATTATAAGCAATAATCGGAAACATTAGGATTTGAAGATGTTATTTAAAGAGTATAATCCAGTGAAATAAATTTGGGAAGAGAAAGAAAAAGAGACAAGGAGGAATCAGGAGATTAGAATTAGTTGCAAATTAGTTCATTATACATCTAAATCATTGGATCTAAAGGTTATATGTTAACTATAAAGTCAAAATGTTTTGAATTTAATCATAGGTGAACACTGTTGAAAGATCCCATCCTAAGATGAACATATCATACATTGTTTTCTAGTCGTTAATTATCATTTAATATCAGTTCATGATCCGAATTATAAGATAAATAATTAATATGATGAATGTAGTTACTATGTGAATGAGTTCATCTTTGAACTATAACACATATGTTGATATGTTGACGTATATTATTATTGAAAATTCTGATGTTTTTAAGATGTTATTTGAATGTTGATCCATTTCTAGGAAATGAAAAGTGTTTCATATAAACACTGACCAATTTGACAAGAAAGCTTGAAGTTCACCTTTCATTGATTTATATCTAGTCACTGGTTAATGTATGGATTAAGGTTTATTGTTAAATTCCATCTATGTTATACCATTTTGATCTGACAGATAAGTTTTAACCGATGAATTCAAAAAGTTAAAACGGTTATAAACATTGATTGGTCATAAAGTATGAACTATCATTCATATTATACTGATCAGGTTTATAGTTTAATTGTAGTGAACAAAAAATTTATGAGGATAACCAATTTAATTTTTGATGCGAAATCAAACAGTGCCTTTGCAAAATATGAAAATCACACATTAATTACATCATCTGCCTATCTTCTTTAAGTCGTCCCTTACATACGCCATCATTCTTCTAATCCTGTTGTTATTTTAATTACTCTTTGTTTCCTTCCTCTTCTTTTTATTTTTAATCTTCTGCTAGTGAATATTTCGCTTTCAATTCCTTCTATATACTACTTATATATGTCCGCATTTTTATTCAGTTTATTCACATTGTTCTATCCCAGCCACCACCTTCATCAACAGATGATATTTTTTGATGTAACAGTATATTGGAGGCAGCTGAACCAACATGAAGCATGATTCCATGAGGTCAATGACGATTGAACTGAGCCATGGTAATAAATGAAGACCTCCTGTTTGAAATGCACGTGATCATCGAAAAGAATGGTTAGAGACCTTAAGTGACGTTACTCATAATCGCTCACAATTGAACAGTCTCTTTAGTCTCTAAGTTTCTTTATCCTTTTTTTTTCGATTTCTGTATTCTATCTTTTCTATTACTGCTTATACTACTCAAACTATTTTAGAATTTGTCGTGAACTAATTTCATCTTGCTCAGTTAATGTAGTATGGAAGGTTAAACCGATTTATATGTGTCAGATTATACACTACGTATGATCCATTGACTAATATTGTTTGTTTTTTATTTCCTCTTATATCGGTTACTTGGTTTCAATAATCCTCACTTGATTCTCTTGAAATGTCTTATGTTGTCCGAATTTTTACCGTTTGTATATAAGGACAATTATGTGATCAATTCTAACAATTTTATCGATTGTACACTTTTCTAACTCTAGAATTTCAATGTATTAGCGATCACCTAGATTAGGTGTATACCTATTACTGAGAATTGATAATTGTTTAACTGTGAACACTTAGATTTTAAACAATCAAGAGTGATTTTCTTTAGTTCAAAAGTTTATAGATGATAATGGAACAATATTTCGAATTGACTGAAGTTAAGATTGTAAATTACTGAGGAGTCTCATTATAAAGCACAAAAGTTGTCTAATGTTTTCTAGTTATCTTACCTAAGTCAGTCGATAATGTAAAACTAAATGGTAAATTAAAAGTAAATAATTTTCAGTGATAAATAATTAAACTTAGAATAGGTATACACTTATTCTAGGTGATCGCTAATATACTGAAACCGACAAAGTTGTCTACTCTCCGCCTTTCTCTTTCTTCTGGTGGTTGACTGGATTATGAAGACCTCGACATCTGAGGGAAAGCACGGAATACAATGGACAGCCCAGAATCAACTAGAAGATTTGGACTTTGCAGAAGGCCTGACCCTCCTATCCCCTACACACCAACAAATGTAAATGAAGACAACTAATGTAGCAGCAACCTCTGCATCAGTATGCCTCAACATACACAAAAGGAAAACCAACATCCTCAAATACACCAAACCAATCACACTTGATGGAGAAACTCTGGAATACTTGGAATCTCTCATGTACCTGGTCAGCATCATTGATGAACAAGGAGGATCCGGTGCGGACATAAAGGTGAGGATTGACAAAGCAAGAGCCGCATTCCTACAATTGAAGAACATACTGAGCTCGAAATAACTGTAAACCAACATCAAAGTCGTAATCTTCAAAACGAACGTCAAGACAGTCAATTCTACTGTATGGATCTGAAACGTGGAGAACTACTACAACCATCATCAAACATGTATAAGTATTTATAAACACGTGTCTACGTAAGATACTGAATGTCCGTTGGTCAGATTTCATCAGTACCAGCCTACTGAGAGAGCAGAAAACAGCTCTCACCTGAAGAGTAAATTAGGAAAACACGTTGGAAGTGGATAGGACATACATCATGAAAATCATCAAACTACATCACGAGACAAGCTCTAATTTAGAATCTTGAAGTGAAAAAGGAAAAGTGGAATGCCAAAGAACACATTACATCGAGAACTAGAAGCAAATATGAAAAAGATGAATAAAAACGAGAAAGAACTGGAAAGGATTACCAAGGACAATATTGGATGGAGAATGCTAGTGGGTGGTCTGTACTCCTCCACATATAGTAGCAAGTGTAACTAAGTAAGTATGTAAATAGTAAATTTAAACAAAATTGTTCGAACAATAGTCTTAAGTATTATGTTCTACCAAAACAGAAGTTAAAATATTCGTGAATTATTATTATCATTATCATTATTATTACTGTTTCAGTTTCCTTTATAAACCTAAATCTAATCATCAAATGAATAGTTCCTCTTTTGTTTGACATTGCATCGAAATATGTTCTCTTTCTTTTTTCCAATATTATATAATTTATTATATTTTCAACATCAAAATTTTTACCCTGGCTCACTAGTTTTCCACACTCTTTGTTAGTTAGTGTGTGTGTGTGTACATAAATTTCTTTTTCATTTGGGTTATCTCTCATTTCATGCTTTCTCAAATCTATCTCACTATATATACATCTATGTCTGTATGTGAATATAAACATAAAGAGTACAATGTATTAATGTGTGTATATATATATATATACATATTTATCGATAACTATTCATCAATTCATTGATTTGTTACTCTTCTACTTGCTCCTTAGTAATATGGAACAGTTATAATAATAATAATAATAACAGTAGTAACTATACTAATAATAAGTAACTCTTTAAATTTCTCTCTCATATGGTTTTGTAATAAGACCAATATTCTAGGAAATCCACATATACACACACGCACATAAATATCCAAAAATACAAATTAGGCATAATTTTAAATTTGATGAGTAGAAATGGTGTATAGAGACAAGAAATTTGTATTGGTTTATGCCAACCTCGATGTTGACTACATGGATTCACTGCCTACACACACATATGTATATATATATATATATATATATATATATATATATGTATATATACCACATAACGACTAAAATGACAAGCATACATATCGAATGTCTACTTCTAAATCTATCGATTAGTATGAATACATCTTTTAACTTTCTTGAATGAATTCTTTCTTGTTTTTTTTAAAAAATCTGTTTGACAGTTCGTTGTTTATTTCTATTTCTGACAAGAATAATCAAACATATAGGAGATAGGATAGAATAATACTAAAACTAATATTATGTCTAAAGGATGAGTTATCTTATGAAAAATAGATCAAAGAACATGGATACTAATTCTTGAAAAAAATAATTTGATCCAAAAAAGGGATTTGAATGAATATCAGTAGGTTGTTTTTATTTTTCCTAGATATTTCTATGTGATTGGATAGAAAATGTACGATACCTTGGTTTTTAGGTTTCATACTCAATGGTATTTGGTAACAAGACGTATTTAAAATCTTGGAGAAAATGATGCTTCATGTGTGATTAGAAGTTGGGTTGTCTACTTTCATAATCTATGATCTTATACGCAAGTTAAGAGTGTCTAAAATAACCTCCTGTTGAAATGAATTATTTTTATAGTGGTTAACCACTAAATAATGATTAAGACGATGTTATTCGAATTTTTACTACGATTGTGTTGCAATGTGGTTATTAGTAAAATTGACCTGACATCATATGCCCAATATTTTGATGTTAGGCGATTTGAGATAGTCAGTAAAAAACCTTAGACTTAAGTTATATGCTAATGTACTAACTTATTTTTTAGATATCACTAAATAAGGTTTGTATGTTGCATATGTAATTAAACCTTCTATTTGCATATGTACTTTGTAAAAAGAGATTGTTATAATTTGAATATAGTTTTATTTCCATAAGTGATAATTTAGTATGAAATTACTTTACGGTACTACCAAATTGAATGAAGTACATATCAGATTACAAAGTTCGCTGTTTAGTGATATGTTCATTAAATAGAAGCCAAATAAATCTTTAGATTTGATCATGAATTTCACTAACTGTATGTACGACTGAGTTAGTTTTGAAAAATCATGTTTAGACACAGTTATTCGTCAATGGAAGTTCGAAAGTACTATATCCAAGATTATTAAATAACATCATTTGTCATAACATAATGAAAAATATTTTCATTTTTGAATTATTACAAATTGTGGATGCGCGCTGCTGAGGAGTCCCACAATAGGACGAAACGGTCATCCAGTACTTCCAGGTTTTCCATGTCGACCTAGCCTCAATCAACTCACGATCTTAACTATTGAAATTACTACAATCTCTACAAAAACCCCTTCTGATATTAATACAAATTGATTTTCATTTGTGTTCAGTGTCAGAAACCTAGTTCAGAAATATGTCAAATTAGATAGTTGTTCAGTTTTTGTATAATCGTTGAAGGGAATTTTATTTTACACCATTCATAAAAGTGAAATCGATATTGTTTAGTTTGTTTTAATGTTATACTATTATTGTTTTAAATTTGATCCCGTACAAAAAATGAAAGTCACAAGTTAGTCTAGCAGTCAACAATGTAAAATTTGGCAAATGTATGTGTTGTATCCTAGTGATGAATAAATTACGGGTGATTTATGAGAACTATCAATGAACCTATTGTATTACTGGTCAGTAACCAGATTATGTATATCTATATTCTTATTATCATAAGCTTCGTTTTGATCTATAGATCATTATTATACGATTGACTGTTCTTAATCTATGTTCAGTGTATTGATTACAGTCTCCCACATTGACAGCTACTTTTTGGCTTGATTTTGTGTAAATGTTATTTCCTATTTTATAGTGTGATGCGATCTTTTTGTCTGGTATATAAATCAAGTATATTTGAAATAAATTATTCGTATAGTAGAAGCTGTTATTGACGTTCTGGACTCAACTTGAAGGGCTAAGAGGACAAATGACCATTAAGAAAGTTAGCCTGCTCATACTGGTCGAATGTCATTGGTTCGGCACAGTGCTTAAATTGTATAAGTCGTATTCCGATTGGTGGATAGGTCACGTGATAATTAGTCGAACTTAAAGTTACAACAGTATGCATCTGTTCAAAATGTCACAGTCCATCAGAAGAATAAAATGAAATGATCAAAATAAATATCACAGTGACTATAGCAATAGTAGCATCAGTATCAGTAGAAAAGATCAGGGTATAGATAAGATTATTTGCAAAGTATTAGTACTTTACAACGAAGCTTGAATATATTTGCACCAATAAAAGTTAATCAAACTTCAGCGAGTTTCTAAATTAATGTCTAGATTTCAATAGATGCTAATGTATCCGAACTGACAAAACTTCTAAGATAAGTGAAAAGGTCAATATACACAACTACTTTAATCTGGATTATTAGTTTAGTCATTGAAAAGTCTAAAACTCAGATAAAAATGTTGGCTAAACTATTCTTTCCTTTTGACATCAATGTGTTTTTATTTTCAACTGATATCAGTTCGTAATTGAAATATATATTATTTTCAAATGTAAAAAAGATCCATAGTAACCATAGTAACCACACATAGAGATTTACATTAAATTCAATGTTCTTTTTTCTTAAAAAAATTAGTTTACGACGAAAATGATTTAAAATCTGTACAGGAATTAGATATAAAGATTTCTATAGTCATTAAATAGATGCTTTTTTTGAAGACACATCATACAATGTGTAATTTATTGTACTATAAATTGACTTAATTCAGAAATAGTTGAAATCGCTGAAAGTCATTAGAAGCTAGTAGAAAGAGCATTTTAAACTCTGAAATATTTCTTGAATTATACGTTACATTGATTAAATGATTAGTTAATCTGTAGTTAAATTTTGCTATGTTTCCAGAAGTTTCCAGGAGTGAAAAGTTATCAATAAATGTGTAAATACTTTTATCTCGTAAATATAAACTATCATGAACTCGTTGAAATATCATTTAAAAAATTATCTCACATACTTTACTTACTCATAATAAAAAAAACAAAACAAAACTACTCAGATATGTTACGAAATCACATGTTGACTCCTCAGCAATGAGTATCCATGATCGTGCTTCGCGAGATTCGAAATCAGGACCTATTAGTCTCGCGCGTGAACGCTTAAGCTCTAGACCAGTGAGTTGGTTGGCATCCAGCGGTGTTAATATCTAACTTCAACCGATCCACGAAATTGGGTGACAAATTCACCGTTGTCTTCAGTGAGTTACTATCTCATAACTGACCCAGTTGAACTCCGCTGGTCATTAATTCTCACTAGAACTCCACGAAATACCCCTCGAAGCTATTCACTATTGTATTATACTTAATGTAATAACTAAACATTTAAGATAATCCTTGTATAGTGAATGTGAACAGATGTTCTTCACCATATGTTTATTTTTTAAATGATTCTTCATTATAACAACAACAAACTATTCACATATTTTTTAACATACTTTTTTATTTATTTTTAATTTTGTTCTCACGTATCCACGTACATACAACCACTGCCAGTTAAGTCCTAGTCACTGCCTTCTCGTGGTGAGAGTGTTGTCTACGAAACTTAGAGGACAAAAAGTGAATATTCGGCTCTTTAATCGGTTTGATGAACACGAAGAGTTCACCGACAGGAGTTGGAATACTCTGATTTCAAACCAATGGTATACATGTGCTTCAGTATCCTCATAGAACAAATGGCTATCATAACACTTCACCTCCTTACTTTGCTCCACTACCTTGTGTATCCGATATTTAGGTCAAATTTTCCGAGTACGGATACTTAAGTAAATCAATTACTTCGATTTGGGCATTTGAACAATATTCTAGCCCTTACAGAAATCAAGTGACTTATGCCTCTTTGTGTTTAAATAAATTATAATACAATTTCTGAATTATTTCTCATTTTTTTCTTTTTCTTTCTTTTCTTTTAAAAAGATTTATTTTAGCTAGTTCTGTTTTACATGATAAAGATGTACTTGGTGGACGTATTAATCAATATGTTGATGTCACTGAATTTACAATACATCGTTTACGTATAGAATATATTCATGAAAATTTAATCAATAATAATAATTTATTAAAAAATTCTAATGAAAATTATTTAATCAATATTAATCAATCAATCAATAATCATTATCAATTACCAATACGTTTAATTAAAATAGGTAATCATTATAATCAGAAATTAACCAATCAATTATCTTCTAAATTATCTTCATCATTATCATCATTCAGTTCGAATCAATTTATTAAACCGTTACGTGTATGGATTATTGGACAATATATTGGTAATGTTAAATTATATTTATCACCAATTAATAGAAATTTATTAAATACATTTATACCGCCAGGTTTAATAAAACAATTAAAAGATCATACATCAATACAATTACATAATGATAATCAATCATTATTATTAAAAAATGATGAACAATTTAAAGAGCCAAGTATAACTGTTCATGTTACAGATGAAACAAGTATATGGCCTGTTGGATTATCTGCACAATTAGTAACAGGTTAGTTTATAGAATCTGTTTTGTTTGTTTGTTTTTATTATCTTAGGATGAGATATAAAATTAAATGGTGGTTGGAGGTAGTCGACAGGAAACCCAGGTTTCGTGTTACTTGGCACTCGGTCGCGGCCCGGATAGCTTAGTGGTAATATCTCTAACTGTGAAGCTGGGTGACACGGAATCGAATCTGTCAGGGAGCACCAGTTCTCTCAAGATTACAAGTACACCTTGCTGACGAGTACCAAGTAACACGAAACCAGGGTCCAGGGTTTCCTGTTGACTACCTCCAACCACCATCTAAATCTCAATACATAGTGCCCGCAGTGTCGAGTCACCTAGACTAGTGGCCACATTGCAACATGATCGATAGCATTTGATCTGCACTAATAAGCACTAGACAAGCATGACATTGATCACTAACCACCCAGTGATCAATCAGTTGTGATTACGAGATATAAAAAAAATTGGAGAATATGTTTAGATTCATTGTAATGTTTGTATTATATTTTCATAGTTGGGATTATAAAATGATCTTAGATAGATTATTACCGAAAAGCTGAGAGTAATGTATTAATTCCTTATGCTCGACTAATCAACTCATGTGATATGACAGTTAACTAGAGATACCAATTTATACGATCAGAATAATGACGTCTAAATCGACACGAATACCCTAGAGTTCTTATTAGTTCACTGAGAGTAATATCGGTGAGATTATAATTTATGGACAAACCAATCCAATTTGGGATAACAAGTCTTGAATTTTTGAGACAGATTCATTCTCCAAATTAGTTAAATAGAGTTTTAGCGTCATAGCTGATGTCAGTTCGTGATGAAAATCTTAAATCTAATTCTTAACCTTAACCATCAACCGTAAATCATAACTCTAATTCCTAAATCACGTTTATAACCCTCATTCGGTTATGGTTATTAGGTGAACACTCTCGAAGTCGGTCTAGCGTCGCCTAAATATCCTCCATAAATTATAGTCTCACTGTAATATCTTCTCTTCAAACCCAGCCAGTTTAGTCCGGAATGTCAGTATCAGCCTCCGCAATACAAATCATATATTTTAGACATATTGGGTTTATATATAAATAAACCAGACAGCATCAAATCATGAATAGAAAGTAACAATTATGCAAGATGAAGCCAAAACGTGACTGTTACTAATAAATTAGGAATATTTCAAGAATAGTGAATTATATGATAACAGTCAACAGGTTAAATAAAAGCTTATAATGAAAGAAATATGAATATATATATAATATAGTTACTTAAGAGTTAAACAATAAGAATATACACACAATATTAGTTCATAAATAATTCCTAATGGTTATTATTTATTTATTCTCGTTCGGATATAAGACACCGGATAACGATTTCATCCCATTAAGGGTGGGAATCCTCAGCGGTTTGTATCTGAGACATCTCACTCGAGGATCAGATCCAGGATCTCTGTTCTCTTGCGTGAACGCTCAGTTTCTGGATCACTGAGAGGGCATCCAACGACGCATATATATATTTATATATATATATATATATATATATATATATATATACATACATATTACCATCGAAGTGAAAATAAAATCCAACATAGGGCCTCCTCGCGGAGCTATTGGGTAGTAGGGTCAATTTTGTTAGCTATCTTAGACAGTCGACAGAGATCGGACTAATCCATCACTCAGCTGTAAATCAGATTAAACGGTTTCTATTCTCGAGGCTCTCTAAAAGTCTTTTGGTGCTACCTGATATGTATGATTATGTACATGAATTACATCAGTCTGGACTAGTGTGGTTTGTTCATGTAGGTATATGCTATGGGTACACTCGTGAGTTAGCACAAAAACGTAGGCTGAAATATTTCTGTCTTTCAGATCGAGGATATAATGAAAATATATGGCAGCAAAAAATTCAGATAGGTGATCATCAAGCTTCCTTGAAAAAGTGCTTATGCTCAGTTGTATATCATGAAGTGCAGAGGCGAAAGCCATCGTAACAGTGATATGCATGTAATGCGTTGTATCAAATACGTTCTCAGGCAGCAGTGACCATCTACCCTTACAGCTGGATGAATATATCTGTATGTGTGCTACATATTGCATGAATGAAAACTCGTGTGTTGCTGGTGTGGATGTAACGTATATTTACCCACAGGTGAATTATACCTCTATGTATACCAATGGATAAACAGGTGAGAACTTTTGGGTTACCGGTATGCATGTAGATGAAACATGCTCATGGTATGACGCCCACTCACCGAGACCTGGAAGTAACAATTTCCATCTAAATTACATCCACATGGTGGGTTTTTGAGCGATGAGGAATAGAAACGATTTCTAGAAAACCCAATCAACTTTATCAGAAGATTGAAAAATTTTGCATAACATAACAGTAACTAAACAGAAGATTAAAGGTAAATTAAGCGACTGTACGAAAATGTTTCATATACAAATATAAAGATAATATTTGGTATTCCATGGTCTCCATTGGGAGGAACAGGCGTAAGTGAGTAATTAAGTAATTGGTATTCCCATTGCTTTATCTGTATATTTTGATGAATTCTAAAAGTATAGGTCAAATTCGTTGAAATTTATTAAGCAAACTTGAAAGTTAAATTTGTATTGATGATGTAATTAGTATCGACTAAATGATTAAATCAAATCAAGTTTATTATTGATTTCGTTAATTATTCGATTAACCATAAGGATTAATGTTCAGAGATACGATGGTGTATTTGTTTTGTTACGCTTTCATTCTTTCGTGTTAATTTAGTGTGCACAGATCTCAATGTTTTTTTTTTAAGTATGAATTTTCAATGTAATAGTAATTTCAGTAGTTAAGATCATGAAGTTAGACGACCACGGAAAACTTGGAAGTACTAGACGTCCGTTTCATCCTGTTATGGAACTCCTCAGCAGTGCGCATCCACGACCTCGCCTGGCGGGATTCGAACTCAGGACCTATCGTTCTCGCGTGAGGCAGGATCGTGATACACACAGCTGAGGAGTCCTAAAGTATGACGAAACGGTCATCCAGTGCTTCCGAGTTTTCAATAGTGGTCCAGCTTCAACTGACTCATGATCTCAACTATTGAAATTACTACAATCTCCACAAAACCCCTTTTGATACTAATAGTAATTTACTTATATATAAGGTGAAAAAAGGATAATATATTTCATTGACTCATATTATTGACGTCATAACTAGAATGTATCTGTATAGTTCATTATGAATTTCGACTAGTTGTATTTTCTTCCGTTAATTTATTTTATCTATTGAAGTGTTCTTGTTAAATAAAATATTGAGTAAATGAACAATATGCATCGTTCTTTCGCCCAAACGAATATCAACTATGTAACAATTAGAATATTACTGAACAATGAAAAAATAAATTTTATCTTACTTTAGAACTTCACAGAGGTATAAAACAACACACCATTGAATTAACTGCTTCTATGAATCCAGTGTTTGTCTTGCTGTGCTAATGAGGTGTGACAACTTGGACCAATGTGCCTGGTCGTGCGTTGTAACTGACTGACTGAATTATTATCAGTGAGTTCTTGTTTCGCTCATTGAACCAATCCATTATTCAAATATTTTCATTAGAACTTAGTGATAGATGCCATCATTAGTTTGTATAATTCTATCAATAAAACACTGCCTATAGAAATTGAAGTTAATTTTGGTCTATTTACGAATGTCCGTTTTATAGTAGAATTATCAGAAGACCTAAGATATTAATGTTAGGTTTATTATTCAGTTTGTATTTCGATTTTGGACACCTATTGTATACGGGTAAATACTTAGTGTTATGTGATCTTTTCTTAAGTATTCTTTATAATCAACAGAACACTACATGGAAAGCTGTGTTATTCTAACTATTTACTCCTGAATATTGAGTATTTAAGATAATTCCAGAGACATTTACTTTCGTACTTACCAACGGTATATGTATACTTATACGAAAAACATACTAATTAAAAAACCAAACAATAAATATCTTTCAAATTGTTCTATTTTTATTATACTTACTTACACCTGTTACTCCTCGTGAAGGAGCATAGGCCGCTCACCAGCATTCGCCATCCAACCCTGTCCTGGGCATTTCTTTTCAGCTCTTTCCAGTTGTTATTCATCCTTTTCATATCTGATTCTGTTTCCCGACGTAATGTGTTCTTTGGCCTTCCTCTTTTCCGCTTCCCTTCAGGATTCCAAGTTAGTTATTATAAGTAGCATAAATTAAACATAGAATTGAAGTGTAACAGCGTGAATTTCATTGTGTTTAATCATTTGTCATTGGTAAGATATATTCATTATTGAAATGACTAAATAGATTTTTTGAATAAAATCTACCAATAAGTTTGTTACCACTTAAAAATTCATCAGTTCACATATATATTGTGACAACAGAGAGGATGTAAAATATGATCATTTATGAAAACTTTATTAAACATATCAATGGAATTCTTATGAATAAGAAGTATCAATTTACTAATTACTTATTCATTCATTCGTTTATCCCCTTTAATATATATAGATGTTTTTATTGTGTAAGAATGCATTCTTTTAACTACTTACGTAAACCATGTTACTGTTGTAACACCACTGAGTAGGCATCTAACGATGTTAATGTCCAACTTCAATCGATCCAGTTCAATGGTTTGAAGGTTAAGTGTTCACGCGAGACTATAAGTCCTGATTACGATTCCTGTGTGCGGAATCTTGAATGCGCACTGTTGAGCAGTACCATACTAAGATGAAACAGTCGTCCAGTGCTTCCAAGTTTTCAATGATAATCTATTTTAAATTGACTCGTGAATTCACCGATTAAAAATACTAAAATGGATTTCGTATATAAAATCTATTTACTAATACATGAATTATCCTTTTTCTTCTTTAATAGATTTCTCTATCTCTGTTAGTCATTCATCCGGTATGGATGATACACATCAAAGAACAAGTTCAACGTTATCATCTTCAAATAGTAATAATAATAATAATATTGATAATAATAATAATAATAATGATAATTTATTCTTATCATCATCTACAGAACGTATGCCAATTCTATCTGGTGTTTATTCACTTAAAGTTGAATTAAAAGGTAGTAAATTAACTCATAGTGGATCAATTAATTCAGAATTTAATCAACCAAATATAAATACACATAGAAAAATGTCAATATTATCTAATAATAATAATAATAATGATAATTATCATTTTAATAATAAAACAAATCAATTAAATGCAATTACAATGGGTAATCCTATTGGATTTCTTATTGTATGGATACATTTATCTGATGGTTCATCTATTTTATGGAATCGAATGACTGAGGTATGTAATTTATATAAATAGTACAATTAATTGTTGTGCTAGTAAATTTTTTCTTCTTCTTAAAAGTACTTAACGGAAGTGTACTACAAAGCAATAAATGTCTGAGCACTGGAAAACCATTAGACCCTTTCAAATCTGCCTGCTGTTCCGTTTCAACGACCTTGAACGGCCTCATAAGAGGAGGTTATTCCGTATTTCAAATACTGTGGGTTTGTTGGGTGTCTGTTGAGTTGCACGAATGCCAGGTGTTCCCATATTTAAGTGGTCTTTTGCTGCAGCAAAACTACGAAATCATTGCGAAGAACATTGATTTGACTCTCTCTGTCTTGTAGTGCACACGTTGGATCGATTGTTGCTTCGTAACTTCCCAATCTCCCCATTTTGGGGATAATTTTGGTTGGGGGCGTCCTGTTCTGTTTGCCTGGAAGCAAAACGTATTGCGAACAGATGTAACCTGAATCGTGGATAAATTGGGACATGCCGTTATCTTTGCCGTCATGTGCTTCCGGCATATATAAGAAGACGAACTCCTCCAGGCAAGCTCGATCAATTACGAAACATAAACTGTATAGTTCATCATGATGAATTTCACTTGCCTGAGTTTGCATTGTTACAAATAACCATATTAGGCTGACTAAACATTTACCCAGGTTGTAAACAACAAATACGCCAAATTACTAATAAACTAAAATAAAAGTTATGTAACAAGCACAAGCATTACGAAATTTGTCGTGTGACGGAAAAAATGCTGTTATTAGCTGATAAATAACGATATCTCAAAATCCTCGACAATCTGTAACCTGTGCATGAAAACCCATCACTTAACGTCCAGACCTTTCCAAATATCTGTTATCTTGACATTTAATATACTACTCTCTATACAATTAGTCAATATGACCATTTGCATATAGAGAAAACGATTGATAAATTACTTCTAAAAACTGTTTGTTTCAAAGAGAACTTTTACTTTGAGTAGCATAAGACAATGAGATTCCGAAACAAAATCTATTTAATGATTTAAAAATCAATTTGTAAACAATACCCTTGATGTCATCTTCCTGACCATGAAAAGTGATGCTTCATAATGATCTATATTCTGTGGTACTTAATAAATGTGGAGTATATTTTCTGCAGATAAAAATCTAATGTAAGGTATAAGTGATTTATTTCTATTCATTAAACATCAAAGCTTTCTATTAAAGATTCAGAAAATTATAATTATTATCTAACCACAAAACAAAACGGGTATTTGAATTATGCTAAAAATAAATTCACTAATTTTGGGTAATCAAATTTTGTTGATTAGTATCAATTTTTAGCAAGTTAGCGAGTTAGTTTTCTACGGGATAGGGTCCCTAAACTTATGCCTAACCCTCCTTCTTTCTTAACCCGGACTTGAGACCGGCAATAATCTCTGAAGAGCTGCAGGTGGAATTAAAGTTTTTTTGTCAATTCAATTGAATAATTTAAATCAACTTACTTACTTACTTACGCCTGTTACTCCCAATGGAGAATAGGTCGCCGACCAACATTCTCCAACCCACTCTGTCCTCCGCCTTCTTTTCTAATTCCATCCAATTTTTGTTCATTCTTCTCATGTCTATCTCCATTTTTCGGCGTAATGTGTTCTTTGGTCTTCCTCTCCCCCTTTGGCCTTGAGGATTCCGTGTGGGGGCTTGTCTTGTGACGCAGTTGGGTGCTTTCCTCAATGTGTGTTCTATCCACTTCCAGTGCTTCTTCCTGATTTCTTGCTCCACTGGAATCTGGTTTGTTCTCTCCCATAATAGGTTGTTGTTAATAATGTCTGGCCAACGGATCCTAAGTATTTTGCGTAGACAGCTGTTAATAAACACTTGTATCTTCTGGATGGTGACTTTCGTAGTTTTCCATGTTTCCGCCCCATACAGTAGAACTGTCTTGACATTTGTATTGGAAATCCTGACCTTGGTGTTGGTTGACAGTTGCTTTGAGTTCCAGGTTTTCTTCAGTTGTAAATATGCTACTCTTGCTTTACCGATCGGCGCTTTCACATCTGCATCAGACCCATCATGTTCATCAATGATGCTGCGCATATATGTAACGGTTTTCACATCTTCGAAATCTTCTCCGTCAACTGTGACTGGATTGGTGCATGCTGTGTTGTATCGAAGAATCCTGCTTTTCCCTTTGTGTATATTAAGACCTACTGCTGCTGAGGCTGCGTTTTTTTAGCGAGTTAGTTTTCTACGGGATGGGGACGCTAACCCCATGCCCGCCCCTCCTCCTATATCCAGGCTTGGGACCGGCAGTAGCCCCCGGAGGGACTTCAGGCGGAGTTCGTGATGATGAATTTAAAATCAAAGCATAATTTATATAATATCTGGTTCCCTAGACTTGTGTTAACATGGCAACTTGATCAAGACATTTTCCATGAATACTGCTCTCAATAAAAATTTTTTATTTTAGTTTTCGGTCAGTCTTAATTTTGCATAACTTCCTTTCATTTCTATTTTGTAGTTTTGTTGTATTGTATAAGTTATACAAAGCCCAGTTGTCTGTTCCAGAAATATAACAGATGATTACAATGAAACTATCAAGTGACATACTTCGTTAGATAAAACAACTGATTAGCATTTAATGAAAGATAGATGTATCAGATAAAGCAAAAGACATAACAAATAATAGCACCGGACAAAATAACTCTTTTGATTTATGTGATTTCTCAAACACAGGAACTGAAATAAAACATGTTACTATAGTATGATATGCAAAATATACAGTCATTAGTCATTATTTATGTTATCCATTTTAACAGATAATAAGCAATGTATATAATGATGTTTTATGCTTGAATGAAAAGTTTACATCTTTCACATAGACGCCTTCTAGTTATAATGCTTAAAATTATGTTATTAAGATAATTATATTCAGTCTTATTGTCATATAAAGCTATTATAAGTAGTCTATTTAAATTAGTATTACGACTAATAAACTAAAGCATATCCAAAGAATTTCTACAAATAAACTAGTAGCTTCTTTCAAGATGTTCAAGAATTTCAAGAAAGAGGTAGTAGCTGGTGGAGTTCAGACATATTAAAAGTGACAATGTTTTCACCATTGGTTTGGTTAAAACTGGGCTTGGACTAAAAGAAGTCAGCCCAGTAGTCTAAACAGTTAAGCATTCACAGCTGAAAATCCTGGGTTTTTACATGACATTGTCTTGAATGTATACTGCCAAGAAGCGCTATACTAGAATGAAAAATTTATCTTGTACTATTTGATCCTCAGTTATACTCTTAATCAAATCAGTCTCTAACAAATGTTACTATATAAAAAACAAATCAATCAGCTCATACACCACATACTACTCGAAATTTTTAAAAAGTTAAATAAATGAATAAAATCACACAGAGAGGTTTTGTAGATATTATGATAATTTAATAATTGAATTCATGAATCGATTTAAACTAGACCATCATGAGAAACCTGGAAGCACTGGATTGCCGTTTTGTCCTAATATGGGACTCCTCAACAGTGCTCATCCAAGATCTCAAAACCTATCGGTTAAACAATATTGTTTATATAATTTCAACAGTTGAGATTATGAGTCAACCGGGTCAGTTGTGAGGTAGTAATACACTGATGACATTAGTGGATGTGTCGCTCAATTTCGTAGATTAGTTGAAGTTAGACATTAACACCATTGGATACCGACCAGTTCAGTGGTCTAGTTGATCAAGCGCCTGGCGCGAGACTGATAGGTTCTGGGTTCAAATCCCTCATGGCCGGGTCGTGGATGCGTACTGCTGAGTCCCACAATAGAATAAAACGGCCGTTCAGTGGTTCCAGGTTTTCCATGGTGGTCTAGCTTCAATTGACTCATGATCTCAACTGTTAAAATTACTACAATCTCCACAACACCCCTTCTAATATATATTTTCAACTTAACAACTTAATCATCATCACCAACAGCAACAGCAACTACAACATTCAAGAATACAATTGACAGAAAAACTAATTTTTATCATCCAAATTTTTACAACAAAAAATTTCTTTCAATGTTCTGACTTCTTTTTTTTTCTATATCAAAATTGGTTTCAATTTAATTAAATCTACGATCAATAATAAACGGATTGATCAACCAATCAAATGATGACTGATAGATAAAAAGGAGGAAAAAATAAATTTAACATTTATTTTCGATGAAATAAATTGTATATAAGAATTTATTGAAATGATAGAAACAATTATATATATATATATATATATATATATATATATATATATATATTGTTATTTCACTTGTATCTTCCCATTGTTATTTAGGACTGAAATTGATCACTCTCTTGTTAGCATATTAACATCCTGTACGGATTGCTTCGATATAGCTTTATGAGAATAAATGGATAGTGGCTAGTAAGTAGAATCCAATTTGACGCGTGTTTCGTCCTATTTGGGATTTGTCAGCCGGATGTATCTGCATCTTAGAGTTGATGTTCACTCCGGGACTCGAACCTAGTACCGTCCGATTCAAACGCCATTGCGTTATCCACATAGCTACTGAGTCCTGTGTTTGAATCCCGGAGTGAGCATCAACTCTGAGATGCAGGTATATCCAGCTGACGAGTCCCAAATAGGACAAACAGTGTGTCAAACTGGATTGTACTGCTAGCCACTATCCATCTTTGCTTATATATATATCTTCAAGAATCAATGATCAATATGTTTTTCTTTGTAGTCAGTTACTAAGATATTTTGTTTGTTTTAATATTCACAAAATTGATACTTACTTACTTACTTACTCACTTACTTATTTACTTACTTGCGCCTGTTACTCCTCGTGAAGAAGCATAGGCCACTCACCAACATTCTCCATCCAACCCTGTCCTGGGCAATCCTTTCCAGCTTCTTCCAGTTGCTATTCATCCTTTTCATATCTACTTCTATTTCGCAACGTGATGTGTTCTTTGGCCTTGCTCTTTTCCACTTCCCTTCAGGATTCCAAGTTAGGGCTTGCCTCGTGATGCAGTTTGATGATTTGCGTAATGTATGTTCTATCCATTTCCATCATCTTTTCCTATTTTACTTCTTCAGATGAAAGCTGACAAAATTGATATAATTGGTTATTTTATGTCAATTGAACTCGTACTCAGCGAATGAAATCTCGTAATATTGTAATCTATCAAAGAACAATAATAAAACCAAACATTACTCATTTATAGAAAAAAAAACAGAGTTTGACATTAATGTATCCACTAGTTTAAGTTTGTGGTCGTCGGTATTCAATATAATCCTTAAACTTCGTATACAGTTCGTCCTGCTAATCGTCACTAGATAACGCCCTAATGGTGTATTATTCAGAAGGCGAGTATAAAGTGTTGATTAAGTTTATTATTGCATCATGCATAGATAACCAAAACTTACAGGTACGCTAAACAATCATGAAAGAGTAGTGCCAAAAAGCAAGTAGACAAACGAAATAAATGAATTATTGAATAAATTAAGCGACTAATAATAAGGCTAGTAGAATGAATATATGCGTAAGCAGTAGGCAATGCTCAAGCATACATATTCATACAATTGCAACAATAATAAAGGTACAATGGTATAAATAAGTTGTTATTGTACGAATGATCTTATCCTTTAAATAAATTAACAAAAGAGCTTAACTAAATTAAATGTGAATAAACTCAATTGCACATGAGTTGCTATAAGTTTTTATGACTTACATTATTATAGAGAATATACTGTACAGTAGTCCTATTCATAATACTCTCTGATTATAATACATGATTTGTGAGTATTGTGGAATGATTGAGTGAGAAATCTCGTGTTCACTGAGATGCTTTATTGAGGATAGTAAATTGAATGATCAGTCTGCGAATCTATATCTATTAAAGTAAATAGGTTTTGTTTTGTTTATGACTAATCACTGCCTACTCCAACTTATATTCTTGACTTGTATAGAAGTTTGAGGAGGATTAAACGTAAACGTAAGACCAATCCATTAATGAAAACAACCTAGTTAGTCTTTAAGATAACCAAGATCAATATGTTGATTGGTAACGTTTACTGACATGGCTCAAAATCAATCACAATGAAGCAGATTGATGCATTGTTTGTCTTTTATTAGATCCTGAATTTTAATTTTTAACATACATTAGTTACAAATAATATTTGAAATAAGACCCATGTCACTACAATAAATTCTAAATCATTTCATCTAAATCCATCGGTGAGTAATTCAATCCAATAGAAAAGGTATCGGTAACCATTATATTACTGAGATGAGATAAATTCAAACCATTTAGCATGTAGTGATAGACTTGTATAGACGTTTTGTTGTTTATAGTTAAAATAATATGTGAACATTTAAGAAAAAAATCTCAGTCATACATTTCTCATCACTTCATTTCTTTAGATTTATGAACGACTATATGGAAAGAATAAGATTCCAATGAGTTTATCAATTAAAAATTGTCGACCTGATTTATTCTGGATTGAAACTAGTTCACCTGGATTAGTAGAAACAAAACAACGTTCTGTAAGAGGAGTATCTCCAACTTCAACTATTTTTTCATCAGAATCTCCTCAAATTTTATCGAAATCTTCATTTATTCGACAAAATAATAATCGATTTCTTGGATTATCTCGTCGTTCAGTACGTATGAAACCACATTTACTTCGAATTGGTGATCATTCTACATCACGTAATCAACAAACATACAGTAATATGTTACGTAATGGAATCGTAAAGAATATAACATTAATTAATGCAAGTAATTATTGGTCTGGTCCAATAGTATGGTTATTTCAAAGAAAAATCAAATTTTCTGGTAAGGATATTCTTTAAATGCAATAAAGTTATTTCTACTAAAACAAGAGTCATGAGTCCTTGATAAGATTGTTTTGAAAAGATTCTTGACTGATCAGCTCAATTTGTTATTCATGTACATTTATGAAGAGTGTTGTTCTTCCCTAGTATATCAGCTTTGTTCTTACTTTTGACACATTCTTGACCTTTTAAAATTGTGTCTAGGTTAGTTTATGAAGGTGTGTTTGTTCATGAACATTAGTTCAAACATGCTGAAAAATGAATTTTTAAACAAAATCTACCCGATAGCTAATGGAGCTGAACATCATGTATACTAAACTTTAAATCAATATACCTGTCTATATTGTATAAATATCTTAGTATCTTTTATTCCATACACAAGAACTTATACTGCAGTTAAACTAATTGTCTTGTCCAAAACAACGTGTTCTTTACCATGATCAAAGGTGGACAGGCATCCCTTTCATGTTACCACCAACTGTGTATACAAATTCACATGTATCTGTCAAAGCAGTTACATTGGTAGAACAGAAAGGAGAACCTACGTCCAATTCAAAGAACATATTCCGAAGACTGTAAGATCTAATGGATTAGAAACATTCAGCAGTGCCATCACAAGACATCTCCTTAATACAGGACATGTAGTCAATACACTGAAGTCTTTCAAGTTGATTAACAAACAATCAAACTTCGATCTATTGAAATTTACCGAAGCGATTGCATTCAAACATCGAAAACCAGATCTATGTATCGAAAAGGAGACAGTAATAAATCTTTCTTTGCCCTGATAATATGAAACCTTTCTATTTATTACGTCGTTCATTATTTCAACTCTTTCTCAAGTTTAAATTATATCATTGTCATTGTTTTCTTCAATTCATAACTGACTGATTTCAATATGGTATCTTTCTTTATTACCACTAATCTATTCCAAGTAAGTTCATTACATAATCATCTGATTTTTGTTAATTCCATGGATTCTAATCACTATTTGAATGTTCTGTAACTTTCCCTCTCACGCTTTATTTACTTATCTGAAACAAAAACTTGTATGACTTTATTAACTCTATAGGAATCTTCGCTACATCATGATACACATGTATCCATCCATTAATCACCCTCCTATTTAAAAGTATATCTCTAGTGAACAGAACACGAGTGGGGACAACCGAACGTATTTCGCACAGAATTACAGAGTTACTCGCTAAAATAGAAAAACCATATAGTAAACCGTGAATTTGCACAATATTAATCCATCCTATCAAACCGGACTGTTCCTGTTTCAATCATCAATCCATTGTCTCACATTTCATTATTCATGCGTTTCCTTACAAACTGCATTGTGTCCCGCGCTCTTCCTTTTTTGATCTGCCCTCATCTTCTGCTGCCAGACATTCGGTTTTTTAACTCGCGTCATATACTACTTACATCAATAGAAATAGCACGCACCACATGTCAATATCTGTGATAACTTTGATTTTCAAATATTTTAGGTTGTAAGCAACTGATATGAACCTAATGGAATTAAATGAATCCATTTATTACTCTGTTTCAATCTTTGTTCTTGTGATCTTTTATTCCATGATGGGATATTAATTATTAATTTCATGGAAAAACTGTTACAATCAAATCAATTGATTTTTATCATGTTTATTTCTAAGTAAACTATAAATGCCAAACAGTATTATCACATTTACAGAATAGATGGAATGCAATTAGCAATGAAATTCATGAGAGATTTTTCGTCCTATTTTAAGACTCATCAGTTGAGTATACGCGTACCACGTATTGATGTTTGTTCTGTGATATGAACCTAGTATCTAATGCTTCAACAATCAAACGGGTTATCCATTAATCTGTTGAGTTTCAGATAGTCCTTAGCTTTTGCAGCGGGTATAACGTTTTTATCATTATTAATAAGGTTGTAATTATCTTGTTATTCGTATTAGGAAGTGAATTTCGAACGAATTAAAAGAAGGAATATATGTTTTTGTAATCGCGAATTATTTTAAAAGTTAATAAAAGTTAACTTTTGATTTGTATTGTAATCACATATGGTAACTTATCAAACCAATAGTCATATATTCCATACGAATTCTTTATATAGATAGATTCAGTTAAGTCTCATACATAAGAACTCTTTTAAGCATTATAAGCAAATATGGGTAGTGGCTAGCAGTAGAATCCAGTTATGACGCGCGTTTCGTCCTACTTGGGACTGGTCAACTGGATGTACCTGCATCTCAGAGTTATTATTCACTCTAAGACTCGAACCCAGTACCGTTTGCTTCTAACGCCATCGCGTTATCCACTTACCTACTGAGTCCTGATAGCCACTTGCTTCTGCAATGGGGTGAAGTTTAAATTCACTTGGTATTGTTTACTTGGATCTTATAATGTTTGCGAATTAAGTCAATATCGAGGCAATACACATAGTATGCACATATGCCAATAAGAGACTGATCCATTGTAGTCCTAACACATCAATGGAAAGATTTAAGTAAACAATACCAAATGAATTTAATTCTTTCAACGTTTCAAATTTATATTTCTTATGAATATCAATCTTCACAAAACCTAAATTTTGTGCTACTTATCGATTGTCACACATATGTTCTATCATAAGTTATTCAACCCATTTTTTTCCTCTTTTAATTAGGTGATATATTAGAAGTTGGACTAACATCACCAAGTGGAAATCTTCTAGTTCCACATGTTCGTATTCGTGGTGAAATAATAACTCCTAAAAATAGTTTATCTATGAATGAATACTTAGAAAGTAACGATGACTATGAATTGAATTCAAAAACTATACAAGTAAATATAAAATAATTAGATATTTTTTTATTTATTTAAAACTACTGATTTCATACAACTTCAATCTCAATGGTTAAGATAATGAGTCAGTTGAAGTTAGACCACCATGGAAAACCTGGAAGCACTGGATGGCCGTTCCGTCCTATTGTGAAACTCCTCAGCAGTGCGCATCCATGACCTCAATCATTGAATACAGTTATCATTTCAAAAGTACTACTTATATTCATCAATCAGGATATCTATTGATCAACCTTTGATGACATATATATTCAATCTTTGGTCAATGTTTCAATAATAGCTTCAGATTTCAGGCTATTATCTATCTGAATTCATTAGTGTAATGAATAATACGTTTACTTTAGAAGTAATAAGCATTATATAATTTTGAGATAGTGGAGATTTGTAGCTCAGATAGATGATTTTGATGGAGTTTTGTTATTTGAAGTTTGTGCTGATGATGTCATTCAGAAGAAAGATGAAAGCTCCACGACCAAACCATTCAACTCAGAGAATAAAACTCCATCAAAAAGCATCATATGCTAGTTTCAGCATGAGCATAAATACTGAGTTATAGACAAATCTAGTTAATAAGTTTCAAATAAGACACAATGGATATTTTATATTACACTATCGGATACAATCAAAATATACACCGTAAACTTGTTACTTAAACAGTGTAATATTATATGTTTTACAAAGGATCTAACATTTGATATAATAAAGCACCATATGGTTTCTTGGCAAATACTTACTAACTTACTTATGACTGTTACTCCCAATGGAACATAGGCTGACGACCAACATTCTCCAACCCACACTCTTCTGGGCCTTCCTTCCAGTTCTATCTAATTTTTGTTCATTCTTCTCATATCTGTCTTCATTTCTCAGCGTAATTTGTTCTTTGGTCTTCCTCTCCCCCTTTGGCCTTGAGGATTCCGTGTGGGGGCTTGTCTTGTGACGCAGTTGGGTGCTTTCCTCAATGTGTGTTCTATCCACTTCCAGTGCTTCTTCCTGATTTCTTGCTCCACTGGAATCTGGTTTGTTCTCTCCCATAATAGGTTGTTGTTAATAATGTCTGGCCAACGGATCCTAAGTATTTTGCGTAGACAGCTGTTAATAAACACTTGTATCTTCTGGATGATGACTTTCGTAGTTTTCCATGTTTCCGCCCCATACAGTAGAACTGTCTTGACATTTGTATTGGAAATCCTGACCTTGGTGTTGGTTGACAGTTGCTTTGAGTTCCAGGTTTTCTTCAGTTGTAAATATGCTACTCTTGCTTTACCGATCGGCGCTTTCACATCTGCATCAGACCCATCATGTTCATCAATGATGCTGCGCATATATGTAACGGTTTTCACATCTTCGAAATCTTCTCCGTCAAATGTGACTCTACTGGTGCCATGTTATATTGCATCGGAGAATCTTGCTTTTCCCTTTGTGTATGTTTAGACCTACTGCTACTGAGACTTTCTTGGCAAATAACTCATGTACATTTAAGAGATAAGTGCTAACAATAATTTAAAACGGAATGGGAATTTATTGACATTTTCGAGCTTTCATATTTAATATTTAATCACAGAATATCATTATTATTATTGTATGTCGTTAATATATTCCTGTTTTATTGATGTTTGCTGTTAGTGACTTCAACATTGTTGGTGGGAATTACATTTAACTCGGTGTAGAATTGCAGCACTACCTTTAAAGAAATCTATTTAAAATTATTAAACAGTTATAAATTCTTATATTAATTGATGATATAATCGATCTGTTTAGTACTAAGTGTAACTTGAATAGAGTTTGTTAGTGTAGCACAGTCTATCGTTGTTCAAATCATTATCATAAGACTATACTTCTATATGACTTGGAGATTAATTTTATCAACCCAAATAAAAATCCAAGCTCATCGATCTACTCATTCACATGAGAGACTCCAACACGAAAACAGTTATCCGTTTGAGTTAAAAGTCTTCTATATTAATTTAAAACACTTTGTTTATGAATTAAAGTCAACTGATGAATCCTTATAAAACCGTAAGTTAAATTATAGACACTGAAATGTTTTATTATATCTAAATAGTATGTTTGTTTTATATCTAACAGGAAAGTAAGACCAATCAAGGCAATATACATGGTTCTATGGCATTTAAAGATGCTCCTGGATTTCAAAAACTGGATTATTATCATCCAATGTATTCATCATCTTCATCATCATCGGCATTATCATCATCATCTTCGGATAAAATCTCTAATTCACAAAACCCTCAGCTATCTAATACTGTTTCTATAAATTCTGATGATATTAATGTAGATGATAGATTGTCTATTTTATCTGATGTTGGTGGTGGAAATACTAATCATGTAGAAAATAAAGAATTAATGCAAGACAGTAAAAATAAACCATCCATGAATCGCAGGAGTGGTAGTCGTAACAGTAACAGTGGTTACAATGGTATTAATGGAAATAATGACAGGGCTAACGATGCAAAAACTAGTTCAAGACCTGCATTAGAAATGAGTATGTATATTTTACTTGGTCTATTTGCTGTAGTTGGACTTGTATTTGCTGTCAATTGTGGAGTTGTTGTTGTACGTTATCGTTGGGAGAAGATGAATATGGATAATACTGACGGTATTGACACTGCTACTCGTAATGGCAGCTGTAGTATTGCTAGTGGTTGTGTTCGAGGAAAATATAATAAATCACTTAATGATGATAACAATCACTCTCAATCTTTAACATTTACTGACCCAGTATCCAATAATAATGAGGTGACAGATCATAAACAATTAATATCGGCTATTTCTACTTCACCAAAGTATAATTGGAAAAATCATCCAAAAAGTGATGCTGATAATCATGACAAACTATTGCCAACTAATATTAATAGTCATAACAATAATAAAGAACGGAAACGCACTAAACGATCTGCTTCATCAGTGTTTGGCAGTCGTCAAAAACACAAGGTGAGCTATAGTCAGAGTTGAACAGTTTTGACCTCATATTTCAAGTGTTATCAATTACTTTTTTATCAGTGGCCGATGACGTTGTCCAAGTCGTTTAGACATTGAGCAAAAATCATATCCAATTAGATTTCGTGAGGTTCAGTTACGAAATGATTGATATGATAGGCTTATTTTTAATTAGGTGTGTTTTATCACCGATACCAAATCCAAGCTGACTATAGTTTCGAATATAAACCACTGAATACTATCTTATATAATGGTTCTAAAGGTAATAACCTTCTCTCTTTATCAGACCTGTACGTTATCACTGATTAGGTGAATGACCACTGAACATGATCTGATCTCATATAATAACAATGTGAACTATTTTGTGTCCGAGTGTAATTTAACTACAAGACTGCAACAAAACGCTATTGTATTGATATTACTTTGATAAGTATTTAAAAGCTTAGAAATGCTTCCGAACTATATTGATGTATTTATGACAAATGATTTTATATTTGGATCGAATTGGATTTTCGTCATTGAAAATCAAAAAGCACTGAACAATTGTTTCATCTTAGTATATTCACAGTTGGATTCACGAGTCTATCTAAGCTAGACCGTATTTGAAAATCTCGATGCAGTGGATGACTGTTTCGTCCTAGTATTGAACTCGTCAGCAGTGCACATCCACGATTCCACACACAGAACTCCAACCCAGGATCTTAGATCTCGCACGCGAACACTTGAGCTCAAGACTACTGAGCCGGCATTCAACAATGTTAGTGTCTCACTTCAATCGATCCACGATCTTGTGCAACCCTTCATCCATTGTCTGAGGTGTATAAATGTCTCTCACTCGGCGCGGATTGGACTCCACTGGTCACGTCTTCTCACTAGAACTCTAAAAAATCAATCTTGAAGCTAGCCACTAGTGAACAAGTGGTTATTATCATAATGGGGATTTGTGGAGATTGTTGAATTTTATTAAAATCCTAATTAGATTTAAAGTTAAACCTATGAAAATCCGGACGGCAATCTAGTGCGTCCAGGTCTTCAATGACGGTCTAGCCTTGATCAACTTGTGAATTCAACTGTGAAAGTACTTTAACTTCCACAAATCCTCATACTGATCATCTTAGTGTAATCATTTTCAGTAGTTTCAGTGAGACATCATAGTCAATGCGATTCATTCATATCGGTTGTAAGGTAGTTGGACATTCGCAATGTTAATTGATCCCAAGATATTTAGCGGCTGCCTAAAAGTAACAATTATACCATAAAATCTGATGTTCGGATAAATGTCAAGTGATATGAGAAGTATGTACTGTTCGAAAATATCATACTAATCTGAAATTTATACCCGATAGTAACAATTGATTGATCACTGAATAACAACCAATGTCATTCTTATCTAGTCCTTTTAAGTGTTAATCGAATTTCATCGATCAGTTTTCAATGTGGTCATTGGTCTACGTAACCTGATATCGTGTTCAAAATTTTAAGATGCTAGGTGGTTGAAGGCTGTTAAGAGTAGTCCTGGACCTAAGCTTCGTGCTTATTTGTATCCAACAGCAAAGTGTACTAGTAATTTTGAGGAAACCAATGGTTCCTGGAGGATTCCAGCCAGAGGTACATGAACTCACAGACTGCGATGCTACTCTTAGACCTTTAGAGCCTCAACCGAATAGCTCAGTGGTAACATCGCGGACTTTGAAACTGCGTAACACGAGTTCCTCAAGATTACAGGTATATCGTTAATAAATTCAATCGTGTAGTGAGAATATTTCCTTTGCCTAAATGTCTTAGATTTTTCCATAACTCATTTCTATTATTTTGATTATTTACAGCCATTGTTACATCGTGATTCAAGTTGGGTATGGGTTGGTCGTCAACATGTTATTAGTGAACAAAATGAAACTGATAAATTAGACGAAAACTCAAATCCTCATCACCATCACCATAGTCAGCTCATTGGTTATAATTCGGAATTAACTAATTTTAACATAACAGCACCAACTTCTACTACTACTAATATTATTAATAATGGTAGTAGCATTGGTGTACCAAAAATAGATGCCAGCTTATCTCATTCACATAAACGTCCAGTGCAATTTAATGGGATGAAGAAAAATTCTACAACTGCTGTATTATCAGTTGGTGAAGCTGATTTGTTATTATTACAGTCACCATATCGTGAAAGTGTATGGCAAGATACTTTACGTTCGGACACTATAGAATCAGATTCACGTTTCTTATATGTAACAAGTGATAATCTTACACAACAATTTGGATATGCAGAAGAAATACAACCTAATTCATTTTTGTATAACCGATTGTCTATACCTGCCAGTAATGCACCTAAGAATGAGTGTCAGACACTTGGTCGTCACTTGAAACGTCATACAACAGCATTTACGCAGCGCAATTATCAGGTATCATGGGTCTTTTGTGATGATTTTTACTAGTTTTTTTTATCATTTTCATCGTAATTATAGAAATTCCTACGTAACGCAGTGATTTTATTGCTATCTATTGAATAGTAATGAGGTATAGTCAAAGGTAACTTTAACTAATATCAAGATACCGTTTATATGATGTTCTGTTTGTAGGCGACCTAAGGATATCTTTATTTAGAAAACTCGAATGTAAAATTTGTTTGGTACAAGCCAACAGAAAGTCAGACTGGTGGTATAAAAACTTATTTTAGATCTTGCCGGAATTCATTTTTTTGCGATTTGAGTGTCTTAGGATATGTATATGCATACTAGTATTCTTTCATAGTTAACCTTATAAAGTCAAATATTGAATACCATATAATTTGATGCGATTCTCCCTCTCGAAATGCAAAATGTTGCTTCAGGATTGAGTTTCATCAGCACCTGAATTAATGATAGGGAGTGAAGTATTTGAGCGTGTCGACCGCTTCACTTAGCTCGGGAGTCTCATCAGCCCTTGTGGTCTGGTGTGTGACGAAATCTTAGCACGGATACAGAAGGCTTGACTAGCTTTTACCAACTTGCGTCATTTATGATGTAAGCGGGATATCCGTCTATCAACCAAAGGATGGGCTGACTGCGCATAATTTGCTTCGTCTTACTTAATGACAGTGAAACATGGCCGACAAGAGTAGAGGATATTCGTAGGTTACTGGTATTCGATCATAGGTGTCTTCGAAACATTGCTCGTATATCATGGGACCATCGATTAAGTAACACAGTTGTTAGGAAACGGGTACTAGGTAAGGATGGCAAATCAATTGATGAAGTAGTGAAACTTGATCAGTTGAGATGGCTGGGACACGTGTTACGTATGCCCAACCACCGACTACCTCGACGTGCTATGTTCAGTGGTATAGGAGTAGGTTGGAAGAAAGGTAGGGGCGGCCAAACCAAAACATGGCACAAGTCCATGAAGTCACTGACAAGTGGACTGAGTCATGTTGGTAGGTGTAGACTACCTGGTTGGGGACCGCGAGATGATAGCGACCGATGGTTAGAGACCCTGAATGACATGGCTCAAAATCGTTTGCAATGGCGCAGGTGCATCCACTCTTTGTGTTCTCCTAAATTTTGATCTCCTTATTCCTCCTTGTCTCTTTTTTTCTCCTCTCAAATTTATTTCACCGTATTATACTCTTTAAGTAACATCTCCAAACCCTAATCTTCCCGGTTACTGCTTATACTCTTGCTACCTCTACCATTACGGGATTTGAATCGACCACTGCATCTCTGTGCTAATGTGGTGTGGCAACTCGAACTGATGTACGTACGTACGAATTTCTACGTTGTTACTGACTGACTGATTGATATAATTCGATATTAGCTGACAGTAAAGTTTGGAACCGTATGTTAATTTTATCAGGGTTTCATTGATGTTTATGTTGTTGTTTTCAAAGCGACCTCGACTCTTTGTTATGCATTAAATAACTGAATAGTAAATTGTTCAACCATTGGTCAGTTTTACATATTGACAGATAATGAACAACCTATTTTTAAATAGGTTTAACAAGAATGATCAAGTTGAAACATTTGTGGTAAAAAGAAACATTTTTTATCTGTCAGTATAAGGTTGTAGATCAATAGCCAATCTAAGTTAAACAACTACTGAAAACATGGAAGCACTGGATGGTTGTTTTTTACTAGTAGGAAGACACCTACTGAAGATAATCATAAATAGTTGCGTAATATCATAAAGTGGTTGAAGTTAAACTTCTAAACGATTGAAAATAGGCTCATTGGTTGAGAGTTTAAACGTCCACATAACAGACAGAAGGTTCTGGGCTGGAGTCCTAGTTGCGGGAATGTGAGTTCATACTGTTATGGAGCCCTATACTAGGATAAAATGGTCATTCGATGCTTCTAAATTTTCAGTGCTTTCCTAACTTTGATAGGTTTATGATCTTTATAAAATTTATTTATCTAATTTTTATTCATATATATAATTACATTATATTAGGGTCAAGAATGTAGTATCAGAATAATTAGTAATCCAATGTCAAGTAAGAAGCAACATCATCATGCGCAACAAGAACTAACTCAACAATTCCTTAATCCACAACTTTTCCTATCAGATTATTCTCCAGAAAATATGAAATATATCAATCAACAAAGTAATAATAATAATAATACATTAACAAACTCTGTAATAGTTAGTGAATCCTGGTTAAACAACTCAAATCCATTGATGATGTTAAATGGAAATGCTAGTGCGTCATTACATCGTAAACAAATATCACCAGTTTATTTACATGATGAACGTACTACCACAGTATTATGTAGTGATCTGTTAAATCACAATGATATTACACTATCAACTATGAATAAATCGAAAAACATTACAACTATCAAAAATTCACCTGTGATCTCATCACCAACTATTCGACATCAATCTACTTGTCAAATGTTATCACCTCTACCTATGTGTCTATCACAGGTTTGTAATGATGAATCAAGTTTGACTACATCTTCCCAACATCAACATTATCAGAGTAATGTTAATCAAGATTGGATGATTTCAGGTTACCGTAAACAACCTTTATTAAATACAGATGATATACATCATAAAGATTTTTTAGAACATAATAATAGTAATAATCAATCTACAATAGACAGACAAGATTGTACAACAATAGAAATGTTAAATGTTTCTTCACCTATATGTCCATTGAACTCTCCATGGCAGATAAGAAAAACATTAGAGAAATCTTTGAAACGGAATCAATCCGATTGTTGTTCAACTAATCAACAATGTGAATTACACAGTCCATTAATAGATCGTACCAATATACATGAAAATCATTTACAACTTAATGAAGTATTAGAATTAAATGAAACTAGTTCATTTAGTCAAAGTCCACCAAATCCTCCAATAAGAACTACAAGTCGTGGAACTATTACTTATCATACACTTGGTCATTTAACAAGACATAATAATAATAATAATAATAATAATAATACAAATAATCAACATCCACGTCCACTTAGTTTGCCTCAAGTAAGTTTATATTGTAATAAAAATCCATTCATGTTCATGTCAAACTAATAATGAAGTATGGAAGTCTATTGAAACTTTTGAATACTATTTTTTTTCAAACCTACATCTATCGTCATGGATTTTGTTGTTTTAAATTTCCTGTATCTAACTTATTAATTCCGTCTATCATGTGTACTTAGGCGCTTTCAGAAGACAGTTCAGAAGATCTGATGATTGAGAAACTTGAGAAATACTAAACTAAATGGTTTGTATATATATTTTTTCTTCTTATATCCTTTAAAGGAGTGAAAGACGAATTTATGGTTCAAATATATTCGATATTGTTTAATGATGTCAAGATTATACCAAGATTGATGGTAAACATTTACGGATTAATATAAATGAGAGATAATCTTATTTTGAATAATCACAAGTTACCTATTCGAAGAACAAGATATTGGATACAATGTTGCATATTATGTGGTGAAGGTTCACCACTATAATCAGCCAAGTGGTAGTACCAATGGTTGTTAATATTCATCTGAAGTGTGGACCAGTAACTTTATATGATATGAGATCCCAAAACCTTCAGGTCTCTTGATTAGTGTATGATATGATTTAACTACTGAGTTTCGATGTAAAGCACTTAAAGTTTTAAATTCAACCCATAAACTAAATAGAATAACCACCATTTACAGTCATCAGTCAGTAAACATTTGACACAAACACTCTTATCGTTTCTGAAAATAGCTTTCTAGATGAAAGGCAAGTTGCTGTAGTCAGACAATAACTGATTGATGATGAATTATGCGAATTGTGTCCAGTAGCAATCTATAATATTTAATAATATTATCTAATACATAAAGCAAATATTGACAGACTTTATGTTTTATTTGCAGTTAGATTCATCGTGACCAAGGTTTTGATCAATCGTACACTCAGTCAATTTAGTTTTGATCTTTTTTTTTACTTAAAGATCAAACGAATCGTAACTTATATATTTGTACTTACCATATTTTAGAGGTTAATTTCATGACTGATCTTCACCTTTTTACTTTGTTATTATAATCTTACAGAAGAATCGTTACACGAAACCATAAATTAATAAAACTTAGAAATGTATAGCATTGTGTACCAACACAATAGTTTAAGAGTTAAGCGTTCATCTCATAAAATTTCAGTCTTTGGTTCAATACTTAGTACTTTCTGTCAGTCAGTCAGGAATAATAGGAAGTGAAGAGGGAGGTTGATTATGAATACGGTGGTCTCCAGTGCTGTTAGAGGTATGAGGACAATTATCACTCTCCGGTTGCCCGCACCGTGGAAGGGTTCTAATTGAGGTACCTGAAAAAGAAATTGGACTAGAGGTGCTCTTAGTGACCTGAGAGCGTGACTGCAGCGCCCAAGGGACAACTGCTTGAGGTCGATCATACACGGCCTTTTTATGAATAATTTTTGTGTTAGCCCTGTAATTGTTGAGACCTTACCGTCGGAGACGGCAGCATCGCTGTCATGTTGGTTGTCTGAAAGAAACACCTTACTGCTGTCACACTTCTGTACAGTCAGCAATACGACTTCGCCTTCGGACCTTGAGTTTGTTGATTTTAGTCTTACCGCTCTTCAACCGACCTGTCTAACATAATAGGACCTTGAGGAACGGTTGTTCCAGCTAGTATAGCTCGGTTGCTTCATCACAATAGGCAAGCTCGACCACCGCGTCAAGCTAGCAACAACAGTCGGGACTTAGCGATGTTGCTGCTACGAAACGTTTGTACACAACATTATAGATTTCCATAGTACCTTAAATGATGGTCATCTACCGCGAATAACACCTTCAAATTACAGTAATCTCTATAAGACTCATTCACGAATACTTTTACATAATTTTCCTTCAGTCATTGTTATTCATTTTTACATTTCAGAGTTTCCATGTAACAAATGAATTGTATTCAGCCTTATGTCAAACTGATTCTTCTAAAGAATGTGTAAAACTTTTAGCTGAAAATATTTATAAAAAACACAAAACTAAACAAAATAATATCGATACTATTAATAAGAATAATAATAACACATCAGAAATTTGTCAAGATTGTTTTTTCTCTTCATCCTATGATATTTTATCAAAATATTTAAATAAACAACAAAGTCCAAGTGAAGAAAGTTTATGGTGGTATCATCCGGTACATCAGAAACGACGACGTAAACGTAAGCATCAATCTAAAACTCAAGTTGAAGATAATAAATCTAACCATCATCATCATCAACATCATCATCATTTTCAACACCATCATTATCGTCATCAAAATCATTGTGATCAATCAATTACAAAACATCATCAACAATTAGATAATTATATCAGTAATATATCAGAACAATCAAGAGATTTGTCAATTCCCATGATCACGAAATATGATACTACTGAAGTAAACGATAATGGACCAACAAATTCTACACTGTATTCAGATAAAGGAATTGATTCACAACAAAATTTATGTAAGTTCTGTTAAATTTGTAAGCATAATCATTATTTAGTCTTGTGTATAATATACTTACTTACTTACTTACGCCTGTTACTCCTCGTGAAGGAGCATAGGCCGCTCACCAGCATTCTCCATCCAACCCTGTCCTGGGCAATCCTTTCTAGCTCCGTCCAGTTGTAATTCATCGTTTTCATATCTGTTTCTATTATCCGACGTATTGTGTTCTTTGGCCTTCATCTTTTTCGCTTCCCTTCAGGATTCCAAGTCAGGGCTTGCCTCATGATGCAGTTTGACGATCTGCGTAATGTATGTCCTATCCATTTCCATCTTCTTTTCCTAATTTCTTCTTCAGCTGGAAGTCGGTTTGTTCTCTCCCACAGAAGGCTGTTGGTGATGGTATCCGGCCAATGGATGTTGAGTATCTTGCGTAGACAGCTATTTATAAATACTTGTACTTTCTTGATGATGGTTGTTGTAGTTCTCCAAGTTTCAGCTCCATAATATAAGTTAATAAGAAATTTTAATGTCCATATAAAAATTAATGTTGGTAAGCCAGTAAAAATTATAAGGAAATGAACACCTACTTTGTGTATGTTTAGCAAATCTTAAACAAGCGAACTGACTAATAAAAATCAGGGATCAACATCTGTTGATCAGTAAGTGATAATCGATGTCATGTTCATTTTCTACTTGTTGTTGGCTAAATATAATTGATCAAGTTCAATACGAAGTCAATTCCACCAAGAATAACAGATTAGCAACTATGAGGCTAGTTGGCGGGAGCTCAAGTCTTTCAGATAAGCTCACCTCCTTCAAGATTGTAGGTATACTCTGATAGTGAGTGTCAGAAAACTTGAAATTTAGGTCTAGGATTTCCTATTAACTACTTCTTCAAACTATACATAAGATAGTAGATTTTGAACCAAGAAGCTTTTCTTCTTCAGGTCATATCATTGCCTCTAGAATGCTGAATTTTTTTACCACCTGCTCACTAGTAACTGACTTCAGGAGATACTCCTGGAGTTCTAGTGAGAAGTCGTTACCAGTAGAGTTCAACCAGGCCTGTTGTGAAATATCAACTCACTGAAGACAATGGTGTACGGTGGCACAACTTCGTGGATTGGTTGAAGTTAGACATTAACACCGTTGGATGTCGACCAACTCAGTGGTGTAGTTGGTTAGGCGCCTAGCGCGAGACTGATAGATCCTAGGTTCGAATCTCGCGAGGTGCGGGGTCGTGGATGCGCACTGCTGAGGAGTTTCATACCAGGACGAAACGGCCGTCCAGTGCTTCCAAGTTTTCCATGGTGGTCTAGCTTCAACTGACTCATGGTTTCAATCAGTGAAACTTAACTTTTAATCAATAATTAATAATCAGGAACTAATGAACTCCTACTTCATATCAGATCAATTTAATTTATCCTGTATAGGATCATTTGATCATTAAATGGACAAGGATAATAGAAATGAATTCAACTTTAATCGTCTTTTTTTTTGTTTGATATTTTACCTAATATTTAAACAAGTAAACTTTTTAGCATATAAATGAACCTCATTATTAAAGCTTTAATGAATTCAATAGTAACTTAAATCACTTTGAAATGAGTTCATATAAGTCTATTTCTATTATTGAATAATATATAATTCATTTTTATGAACCTTAAAGATAAAATTTAATATATTTTCCTGTAAACTAACTACTTTCAATTATCTAACATATTACTTATATTGTTAGTATTAGTTCCTTCAAATTATTCATTGTATCCTTCTGTGCAGTGAATATATATAAGAAAAATTCTTTTTAAATAAATGTTCTATCGAAATAGCTGAGTGCAAGATGAGTCGTCATATATTCTTTCTATCTCTATTAAAAGAGTAAAATATAACAATATATTACGTAATAATGTTTACTAATACTGTGATGCGTGCTACTTATATCGATATAAGTAGTATATGACGCGAGTCAGAAATGTAATGTCTAGCAGCGGAAGATGAGGAAGATCAAAAAAGGAACAGCGGGACTAGAGAGTAGTTAGCATGGAAATGCAAGAACAATAAGTTTGAGACAATTATTGAACATTTTGCAAATTAAGTATTATAGTATGGTTTTTCTATTTTATCAAGTAACTCTGTAATTTCATGCTAAATATAATTCGGTTGTCCCCATCCGTGCTCTGTTCACTACAATACCAGTAAGCATTTAACTTATGGCGTATATTTCGCATATTTAGTTCCTTTGTCAACTAGAATCCTTGTATATCGTCTGGTAGAACGAGATGTAATTACATTAAAGTCCATGCAAGCAAGCAAAAGTATAAAAGTTCTATAATACCTTACTTAGCAAATATACTCTATGACGAACAGGTTGTTAGTGTTAACCTAGTCAATAACCTGCATTCTTAAACATGTCTCTAATTTGAAAAGTTGTACAATTTTTCGGTTTTTTTTTAAAACCTTTTTCTTACTTTTTTTGTATTTGTCACTGCATTTTTTTGCGTAAGTAACTTGTTGACATACTTTGTGCTGAGAATCTCTATATTGTACCAAAATATAATCTGGAATAAAGCCATTACTAATAATAATAATAAGAAGAAGAAGAAAAAGAAGAAGAATAAGGTTTCCACAATAACATGCATTTATCGATTCATTTCAATAATTTTAATCAGACATGAATAGATTAGATTTTCAACATGATATTCCACGTCAATCTTGACTATTACCATACTTTGTATCATATTTTATACCTTCTTATTTCTCAAACATTTTCTACCTTATTCTAACGATCCACTTCAACTTTATTCATTGAAGTATATCATTTCTAGTCATACAAACTGGAATAATAGAGGCCATTATTATTAATTTGTATATTAGAAATAAGTGATTACATAATCTGGTGATATAATTATAATCGATATTCACTAAATGAATGAATATCAACAGATAACTAATAATATGAGACATTAATTGTTATATCCGAGCGAAGATTAAATCATGAGTAACTTCTGAGAAATATTAATTGACTGATATTATCTATACATTCTTATGGTATAAATATTCAATAATTAGATTATGTATATTTATATGCCTCATATTACAAGCTTTATTTTGACCTATAATTTACTATTGTACGATTTACTGTTCTTAAGCTATGTTCGGTTTATTGACTACGGCGTCCCACGTTCACAGTCACTTTTTGGCTATATTGTGTACAAATATTATTTTCTATTTTATGGTACGTTGAGGTCTGTTTGATTGATATAGAAACCCAGTATGTCTGAAATAAAAGATTCGATTCGATTCGATTCGCATATTGGAAGCTGGTATTTGGTGTTCTGAACTCAAGTGGACGGGCTAGGCGGACATAGGACCAAATAAGACGCTAAGCTGCTCATACAGGTCAAACGTCATTGGTTTGGCACAGTGCGAAGATTGTATAAGTCGTATTTTGATTAGTGGGTGAATCATGTGATAAAAAGCCGGACATAAAGTCATAACACTAATCATTCTTCCTTCCTACAAATATAAGTGAGATTGTGTTGGAGTGGGCGTAAAATCCAAGATCATCAGTATAATGTTTAGTTAATATGACATTCCTCTGGCTTTTAAACTAGCTTGATATTTAATCAGTATAACATACAATAATTGTTTATACTGATCTAATGTACAAAAAACAATTTTCCCTATTATATGTACCAACTTATTCTATTTATAACAAATGATGATGGGGTTAAATTACAAATTCCAGTTTACGACATATCTAGTTTCAGTCTTTTGGGGACGTTAGATCCCCAGAACTCACTTGTGAAGGGACCTAATTTTGTAATTTATTTAGAAAAGTTGAATTCCTTTTTTTCACGCCAAAGGAACTCTTGTCACCTTCAGGTCGTATTACCCACTTGGACATATCTTAAATGCTATTGGTCCGTTGTGTCTTTTAGTATGCTACTTGGTAACTCTCCCCAAGGACAGTTTTGCAATGTATATATATGCTTTGATTTGTGTTTGTTGTTATCGCTCGTTTCTGGCTGATTTGCAGAATATACTTCCCATTCCAAGCTTGGACTTCTCCCTCTAGTTAGCAGGGCTGGGACGCATCAATAGCTAGCTTACTGGTCCTTGATCACCGAGTCTTGTTCTCGTTCGCAGATTAAGTGAACTCGCGATAGCTTCAAACCTAGCAAGCCTATCGAGTCTCTGAATCCTTGATTCTTCGTTCCGTTCCGAGTAAGACGAATCAGTAGTAGCATTCAAGTTAATGAACATAACACAGTCATGATAAATTTCATTTTCAAGCCTAATTTTCTTTAGCTATAGCAGGTTGAAAACAGTTATTATAGTAACATTCAGTGTAAAGAACTTTTTTACACAAAATTACGAGTCGTGTCTTTAGTCTACAAAATAGATAACATTTATGATCATTAAAAGTTAGAATTAGAAGTAGACAGATATGTTTCATAACTATAAAGCACTACAGAGTTAACTGTTGCCCAGTATATACGCTTGTTAGTTGGCGGACGGACATTTCACTCAGTTCACAAGTATTTGTTAACAAATACTAATAGAGTTTTTTGAGTCCATGTAGAAATTTCGTCAGACATCAATCCAATAAGACTGATGTGACTTTTAAAACAAGTCTCTAAAGCCAATGATAGCAAACAGCTCTGACAGATAAATCTGGAATATCTTTAAATATAATGATCTGTTTTTAGTGGCTAAGCTGATTGAAACATTAGCTAACTTTTTTCAAGCTAGATGTAATCCCATCTGATTATTCTCGATTGCTAGTCGTCCCAATCTATAAGAAAAAGTATAAAAAATCCTTTTGAAATAACCACAGAGTGTTCAGTTTCACTAACAATGTTTAGAAATATCAACTTCTGTTAACTAGAACTCATGACGAACGAACTCAAACAGATCAGGATAATTTCAGACATGAACGTCAATATACTTACTACATATTCACTTTATCATGTTTAAGAATACGTGCACAATTATCGATACAGAATTGTATTTGTATTTGTTTAGTATACCATTCCATTAACCAAAAAACGTTTTGTGTAAAAGTCTTCTAATGAAAGATAATCTAAAGAAGAAGAAGACGAAGAAGAAAGGTCTATCATTATAACTTCACATATAAACACTGTTAATTAGCCTACTTCTAAAAAAATACAAAAAAGACAGATAAATATATAAGTTGTAATTAACTGAAGAAAAAAACCCAAACAAACAAACAATTGTCCAACTTTCACTAGACCCCTTTTATTTCTTCTCTTTTTTCTGTTTATATCTCAACACCTACATAGCAACAACAACAATGAAAAGGATCAGTATTAGCCCACATGTTTTGTGTTTTTTCTTTCTAATTTTCTTCTTTATGAAGTATCGTTTTTCTTAAGTTTACTATTTTATATGAACAAAAAATATTATTAAAAGTGACATAATTAAAGAAAAAAAACATTGTTTAAAAGTAATTCATCATAGTTACAACTACCTTTAAATATATATATATCAGAAGGGGTTTTGTGGAGATTGTAATAATTTCAATAGTTCAGATTAATGAGTCAATTGAAGCTAGATCATCATGAAAAACTTGGAAGCACTAAACGACTTTTTCATCCTAATATGGAACTGTGGATACACACTGCTGAAGAGTTCAACAATAGGACGAAACGGATGACCAGTGATTCCTGGTTTTCCATGGTAGTCTAGCTTCCATTGACTCATGATGTTAACTATTAAAATCAGTATAATATCCATAAAACCCCTTCTGATATTAATCAATATACGCTCACTGGTGACTGGCTTCAAGAGGTATTTCCAGGAGTTTTAGTGAGAAGCAGTGACTAATGGTGTTCAACCGGGTCTATTGTGAGATAGTAGCTCACTGAAGACAATGGTGGATATGTCAATCAATTTCGTGGATTAATTGAAGTTAGAGATTAACATCGTTGGATGCCGGCCGGCTCAGTTGTCTATAGGTTAAGCATTCGCTAACGAGACTGATAGATACTGGATTTCGATCTCTCGAGACGGGATCATGAATGCTCACTGCTGAGGAGTCCCACAATAGGACGAAATGGCCGTCCAGTGCTTTCAAGTTTTCCATGGTAGTCTAGCTCCAATTGACTCATGATTGCAACTATATCAAAATTACTATGGTATTTACAAAAACCCTCTTTTGATTTCGTACAATTTAACTAGATTTTTTTTCATTTTTCAAGTTTATTTACTTCTTTTTTTATTTCATTTGAAGATCACTTTATCACGGACAAATTGAAGATGAGAAATTATTGATAATTAAAAATTCCTTTAAATAAATTTATTGATTCAACCTACTTATTATTACACCATAGGCATATCATTAATAAAGCTATCTGTCTTTTTGTTAATCTTGTTACTGTTAAGCTATTGAGTTTTCTTACATAATCTGAGATACATTCTTAAGGAGTATTGTATTTGGGTTGAATGGCTATTGAATCACTTTGGGTATTCAGTAATTAATATCAGAAAGGGTTTTGTAGATATTATGATGATTTTAATAGTTAATATCATGATTCAGTTGAAGCTAGACTACTATGGAAAACTTGGAAGCAATGAACCACCGTTTCGTCCTATTGTTGGACTCCTCAGCAGTGAACATCCATGATCCCGTCTCGAGAGATCAAAATTCAGGACCTATCAGTCTTGTGAGCGAATGCTTTACCTCTAGACCACTGAGCCGGCCGGCATCCAACGATGTTAATGTCTAACTTCAATTAATGCATGAACTTGAGCGACACATCCACCAGCAATTATAGATTTGCAATTAATACATTATTTATTTATTTATTCTTCTATGTTATGATATTGGTTGTAAATATAACATTTACGTTACATACCTGTGTATATGGTATATAATTCGATGTTCATCTTGTCGTGCTAATGCGGTATGGCAACTTGGACCGATTCATGTATGTGCCTGGTCCTACGTTGTAGCTAACTGGCTGACTGATATGATATATAATAGTTGAATCTATAATTATCTATCAATTTACTAATGAATTAGTTACATAATATAATAAATGATTCGAAACTATGGTGATAAATATGTAATTCTAGACATCATTATCATTAAAACCATTGAAAAGTTAGAGTTTGCCTCGTGATACAGTTTGGTTATTTCTGTAATGTATTTCCCATCCATTTCCATCGTCTTTTCTTAATTTCCTATTCCTTTGGACGCTGGTTTGTTCTCTACCACAGTAGGCTGATGTTTATAGTGTCCGACCAACAGACATTAAGTATCTTGCGTAGAAAACTATCTATAAATACTTGTACCTTTTTGATGATGGTTGTAGTAGTTCTTCATGTTTCATCTCCATACAATAGTTCAATTGTACACAATGTAGGCTTAATGAAGATAATATACTTTATAAGCAATCATAATCACAATAATATCAAAATTCAGAAAAAAGAATCTCTATTCTACGTTTTACGTATTACTGACCAACAAATACTTGTTATGTAATCAATGCTTTTAGTACTTCATTGTACCTACTTTAATTTAGGCAGTTGAACGGTAATGCCATAATCTCTTGTAACAAACAATAGGATTCAAGTATCAGTGTGTATGCATCTATATTCAATAAATGGCTCAAGTTATTTAAAAATAAACTATACCGTGATCATCACAATTGATTGATCACTGGGTGGTGGGTGATCAATGTCATATATGTCAAGTCCTTCCTAGTGCAGATCGAATTCTATCGACCATGTTGCAATGTAGCCACCAGTCTAGGCGACTCGATACTGCGTGCACTATGTTGAGATTAGATAGTGGTTGAGGGTAGTCGATAGGAAACCCTGGACCCGGGTTTCGTGCTACTTGGCACTCGTCAGCAAGGTGTACTTGTAATCTTGAGGGAACTGGTGCCCCCTGACGAATTCGATCCCGTGTCACCCAGCTTCACAGTCAGAGACGTTACCACTGAGCTATCCGGTTCACAACTGGTCTTCTGTAGGACTGAGACATACTTACAATTTATTGATTACTGAGTGGTGGTCAATGTCATTCGTTTGTTCTATCTGATTATCATGTCCTGTAATGCCTTAATCAATCAATCCATTTGGAAAAAACAATACAAAAGTATATTTATCTTACTTTTCTTTTCTTTTTTTGTATTGTCATTACACTATCGACCAAAAACTTGGCATTACTTCAATACCTCATTTACTATCATTTGTACAAATATGATTGATTAATTGTTTGTTTTTTCAATATCTCTAATACACTATACAAAGAACTATTGTGAAACTTCAATGTTAATATCATGAACCACTAAAAACCAAGAATTATTGAACAAGTGTTTTCTCCTAGTATAGAACTTTCTAATGTCTCACATCTACGAACTTATCACCACAGATTATTCTTCGATTTTCAGTTTTACGCGTCATTGCTTAACCTTTACCCGATGTAGGTATCATTAACAAGGTTTAACTTAATAATTTCGAATAAATTGAACATTGGATAGATTGTTATAAATGAATTAATATAATTGTAGATATCCTAATCAGTAGAGAAATTAGATTTTCTGACGTTTCTTAACTCAGCGTAAGTCCCTTTTTCAGTGATTTACAGTGAATCATTTTACTCAACCGACGGTTCACATTTTCTGACTTTGATCAATCTTAAGACAATTTTAGACAAGAGTTTTTATAAAACCTGTTTAGTTTACTGTTATAACGCTCGGGTTTTACTTCGGCTAGTGTTTTAGCAGTTGGGTTTCGACGTTTACACGTATGGGAAGTTAATTTACCTTAAATGAATATCTACGTCAGATTCCCTCCCAGTGTCTATTCAACACGACTTCAACACAACTCAGATCAAGAACACGTGATTAGCTTGACTAGAACGTAATTATATTTCTACACCAAAAACCCGACACAATCCAACAACAATGAACAATCAATAACAATGTAGCAATACGGATAGGGGAATATATAACTCATCTACATGTTTGACTAAGCAAACAACCATTCTCGCCCATACATCATTTACTTTATAACATTAAATTTTTTTACGTTTTATTTAGGTGAATCTATAGAGCATAATGATTTAAAACCAAATACCGTTGTAATAAATGATCATGAAAAACTATCGTCGTCATCATCTTCGGCATCTTCTTCAACATCATCAACAGCAATAATACCATTACAACAACAACAACAATATCATTCCATAAAATCTCATCATAAAAATATGAATAAATATCCATTCATGAATTCACAATCAGATTTAAGTTGGGAACAAGAATTATTATGTTTATCTCATGATCGTTTAGTTGCTTATTTTGCTGAAATGAAAGAATCTAATGCTTAATGCTTACAATTCTTCTATCGTTTTATCAACAACAAGAAAAAAGCATAGTGACCTGTAATAATTCAATGATATTCATTATGATTTCAATCTATTTAAAGTATATTATGTTTAGATCATGACTATATTAGATATCACTTTTATTTCCATTATATTTATTCAATTCATGATAGGTTATCAATAATGAATCAATGTCATTATGTAATATGTAACCATAGTATTTCATTACAATCATTAACCATTTGTAAATACATTGAAATATATCTATATACATATACATTAATTTATTACTATGGATTCATTACAATTATATCAATCACAAGTTTTCATTGTTCTTCTTCTTTTTCTCCTTTTCTTCTTTTTCTTTTTCTCTTCAAAAAACTTCTTTCTTCTTATTTTTTCTCTATTTATTTCATGTAATTTAATTATGATTAAATATCTGAAAGAAAAAAAATAGATAAATAGAATTGAATAAAACAAATCGATATTCACTTAGCAACAATAAGAACAACAATGAGAAAAACAAAAAAAGAAGAAAATATGTATATTGAAAATTAAATATTTAATTGATTTTATTTTATTTTTTGCTTAGAGAAAATAGAAGAGAACCCATTTAAAACATGTAATCCTATTACGTAATTCTTATTATTGATATGATTATTATTATTATCATTATTATTACATCATTGAACTATTGAAATGAACTATATACTCTACTACTCATATTTGATGATTGATAAAATATATACATTTCTATCTTCTACATTGTCATAGGGATTACATAGAGTTTTATATTTATAATAATATTTAATATTGAATAGATATAATGAGATAAGAAATGATATTTGATGTGTTTGTTTGTTTGTTTTTGTCTGTGTCTGTTGGGATGTGTGGGTGTGAGGCGGAGTTTTGCACTTTCATAAACATGATGCCTTTAAACTTAGTTAAATTTTATTTCAATAGTGTAATAAGTAAGACAATAATAACAATAATAATCTTCATCTTTCAAAGGAACACATTGTTTTAATCGAATAGGTTTTCTTTTCTTTTTATACATGACTGTAATATGAATGATTATTGAGCGCCTTGATTAAATCTTTCTTTTTTATTTGTTACATGTTGTTAATTGGAAAATGCTTTTTCTATTTTTTTATTTGTGTTCCTTTTTATTCCTCCTCTGTTCTCTTCTTCTTCTTCTTCTTTGTCGTCGTCTTCTACTTCTTGTTATTTCAACATCTTAGCTTATTTATCCTTTTATTTTATAATCTAATATCATCTATTATTATGTAATCTAATTCTAATGTGTGTTCGTAATCATAAAGTGATAAATTGATGACATGGTGTTAAACAGTGAAAAAAAAGGCAAAAACAAACGAACAACACAAAAATAGTAGTTCCTGTCATCAGAATTAATGCATTTTCTTCTTCTTTTTTTGTTTTTGTTGTTGTTGTTGTTTTCTATTGGCTTAGATACTAATTTATTAAGGGTGGAGGAATATGTTTATTTTTAAATATTTCATCTTCATACTACTGATTTCAAATCATATAAGTAGATGATATTACTTTTAAAATAAATGTTCAAAATGTTTTATTTTAATCATTTTTTAAAAAAATTTTTACTATAAATTGACAAATAATTTGTGGAAAAATCAAAAGAAGAATTTTACAAAACAAAAAAAACAGACAAACAAATAAACAAACAAACAGATAAACAATATTTTGGTTGTGATTACAAAAGAAGAAAACCCCCCTCCAACAAAACTTATCCATTCTATACAGATAGATACATATATCTTTATGTTTATTTATTTATTTATCTATTTAGGCTATGAATAGCCATCCTAATTCTTATTCTTCTCTATTATATAATCATTGGATTGGGTATGATCATATATTTTTTTTTCTTTTCCGGATACCAAATGATTATGATCTTTTACTGAAATCAATGAATTGACATTGAACAAAAGCACACATACACATACACACACACACAGTCTATGTCTTTACATCTTGTATACAGATTTCTTGTTTATTTATTTATTTATTTATCTTAGTGATTATTCTATTGCATACACATGCTCTTTTCATCATTTATGACGTAATACAATGAAAAATAGGTGAAAAGATTTTTGCCTATCTCACTCTCTCTCTCTTTCTATTTCTCTTTCTATTTATTTCTGTGTTTTATTTCTATAAATTTATTTGGCTTCTTGGATAATTCTATCTATCTATCTATCTATCTATCTATCTATATACATAGATTGGATTATTATACTTTGTGTAAGTATGGGTTCATGTTTATTTTATTGTTATTGTTACAACAGTTATTATTATTATCGCTTTGGTTTTGCATTTATTTTTCCCAATTTTTTTTTTAAACCATAGGCTTCATTATTAAGATAGTGTTGTTGGTGATGATGATGACGACGATGAGGATGAGGACAAGGAGGAGGAGGAGCAAGAGGAGGATGACAGCCGCATCCATTCATGAAATTTAAGTTTATTTAATTTCTTATGAAAATAATCTATGTATAAATAAATATGCATAAATATATAATTAAAAGTGAAGAAATACATTTTCTCATTTTTCCATTTAGAATATATTTCTAATCAAATAATATAGATCAGTTGAAACCTACCAGCACTAAGTGATTATTTCGTTCTAGTACTAGGCTCTTCAGTGATATGCTTCCAAGACCCAACGTACTAGAATCAAACTCAGGACCACTAGTTTTGAGAGTGGACGGTGTTAGTGTCTATCTAAGTTCAGGTCGTGATTTAAACTGAAAATATATATATATATATATATATATATATCGTGGTGTGAGATAAATAAGGAATTTGATATCTCGTACGAAATAATTGATAAGACGATATTGCACCAAACATTAGACTCGGTAACAGACTGAGCAAACTAAATCACGACACCACAGTTAATTAATCCCTTGTCAACAGTTAAAAAAAGAGAACATTGAGCACAATGTAATATCATTGACACAATTTCAAGTAGTTTATACAGTGAAAATAGGAGTAGAAGAGGGAGAAACAATTATGAACCAGACTATTTAATTATATTTCAAATATTTACCAAAGCTGACTATCAATCTTCACCCATTGGCATATCTATCTATCTATCCACCTCTCTCCCTCTCTGTATATATATATGGAGTATGCAAGTACATACTTTCGGTTTCTTGGATAATATCACAACTGGCAACTACTTAGTTAGAACTACATAGTCATCAAGTTTATTTAATCTGTGATAAAATTCTACTTTCACTTGATTTTATCACTGGTTCACGAACTTTCTTCTGAGACAATTTAATTTACAGGTTAAGATTATGTCATATGATTATTCTCCAAATTAGATAGTTACTATTTACTAAATTATTAAAACTATTCTACTTTTAAACAGATTAACAATAATAAACATCTTAATATATAAAGTTAAGCTAAATATACAAGACTTAAAGAAACTTTGAATATACATTGAAATTAAACTTACTTATTCAATTCAATATTATAAGAAAACCTTTTCTCCTTAACTAGAGAATGAACTAAATACTTGGGTTTTGTTCATGATCGAAATTGTACTCTTCAATTTGATCTGTATATTTACTTACTTTACTTACGCTCGTTACTCTACGTCAAGGAGAATAGGCCGCTTACCAGCATTCTCCATCCAACCCTGTCATTGGCAATTCTTTCTAGCTCCTTCCAGTTGTTATTCATCCTTTCCATATCTGCTTCTATTTCCCGATGTAATGTGTTCTTTGACATTCATCTTCTCCGCTTCCCTTCAGGATTCCAAGTCAGGGCTTGCCTCGTGATGCAGTTTGACGATTTGCGTAATGCATGTCCTATCCATTTACATCGTCTTTTCCTAATTTCCTCTTCAGCTGAAAGTTGGTTTGTCCTCTCCCACAGAAGGCTGTTGGTGATGGTATCAGACCAATGGATGTTGAGTATCTTGCGTAGACAGTCATTTACAAATACTTGTACCTTCTTGATGGTGGTTGTCGTAGTTCCCCAAATTTCAGCCCAGTACAGTAGAACTGACTGTCTTGACGTTGGTATTGAAGATTCTGACTTTGTTATTGGTTGGAAGTTGTTTTGAGTTCCATATGTTCTTCAATTGTAGGAATGCGGTCCTTGCTTTGCCAATCCTCGCCTTTACGTCTGCATCTGAACCTCCTTGTTCATCGATGATCTGTACATATTATTTCTAAATTGGGTTCATTAATTATGATAATTATGATAATCTTTTAATGTATAAAATACCACAATGTTGAATCCAGCCTGTGACTTTTTCCTACATTTTACTAAATATTTACAAAGTATAATTTTTTTTGTGTAGCTCATAGACTTTTTTAATTTAAAGTATAAGAGTTTTGACATTTTTGTTCTCTAAGCCAGATGGTTTAGTCGTAGAACTTTCTAAACGACATCATTAACGTAAACTTTAGGGTAGAAAAGAATTGTTCGAATTTCTACCTGAAGTTTATGCTGATGATATCGTTCAGAAGAATAATGAAAGCTTCACCACTAAACCATTCATATCATAGAACAAAACTCTATCTTAATCATCCATCTGAGCTACAAATCTTCTTCATCATTTCAATTGAAATCTTTCAAATATGTACACAATTGTTCTAATAATAAAATACTAAAAATATGCAGTTTTCTTTGAAAGTATGGATTAATAATGATGAATATTATATTTATATTCTGTGATTTCCAAGCTAACAATTTCCCTAAAGATTATTGGATTGAAGATTGAGCAAGAGAACTATATAAAAGGACTTTTACTAAAATAGCTCGCTGCAAAAGGTTATTAGGTTGAGTATAAGAAATCCTTTACATTATTATACCAATATGGATTGAATCGTACTCTGATTGTATGAAGTGATTAACGTGATTAACTAATGCTAATTAGTATTAAAGATTAAGCATCATTTATGAAATCTGAAGCTCCTAGGTTGGGCCTTTCCCTTGAGTCTTTAATCTTCTGTAAAAGAGACAGTTATCTGATGATTTTCAGCTTTTAATGCTCATCTAACTAAAATCAGTCAATATTCTGAACGATACCAGTCTACTATCTCTTCCTTGAGAACTATCTTTTATAAGATTCGGTAGATGAAAAATTGAAGTATTTGAAAGTTCAACATAGTCTTATCTGATATACACAGAGTACAAAGCAAAGTTACTCATTTATATTTATGGACTTCAACAAGGATCTACATCATGTGTGTTCACTTATTCAGTGAAAATAGTCAAAAATATCATGTCAAATCGGTATTCTATGGAATAAATTTTTTGATTAAGATCATGAACCGACTGATGTTAGACCATCATTGAAAATCTGAAAGCACTGGACCACCGTTTCGTCCTGTTGTGGAACTCCTCAACAGTACACATTCACGATCCTAATCTCGAGACTCGAACCCAGGGCCTTCAATCTCACACGTGAGATCATGGATGCGCACCACTGAGGAGTCACAAAACAAGACGAAACGGTCATCCAGTTCTTTCAGGTTTTCAATGGTAGTCTAACATCAATTGGTTCACGATCTCAATCAGAAACTTAATAATCTCCACAACCCTATTGTAACTCATATTTTAACAGGAAATACAACAATTCGTTTTAATCTTTATATCCTATTCTATTTCCATTTAATCTACTGCCTTATATTGATTATTCTAACATGTGAATAATTATTTTCAATCAAAATTATAACTTCAAAATCTTTTACTCTTTTGTTTATTTTAACTGTTAAGAGCTTTTTGATACAGGAACACATACACACACATACACACAGGCACTCAATCACTCAATCACTTGGTCTATCCAAACGAAATTCTAATGCATCAGTAGAAAAGGATAACGGTTAAAATTGAAAAGTCACTAGCGCAATGACCTTGTGATACATTTATCCTCGTTTCTTTCTTTTCTTTTCTTCTCTTTTTTGTTGTTGTTGATTTTATTAAACAAGTGAGATCAGTACGAAATAGGAGAGAATGTGAAACACAGGCTTACAATACATAGATTGAAACAATCATATGTTTATATTGTATGTAAATATACGTATGTGTATTTTCACTGATATGTAATCCAGATGAATGAATACATATCCAGTGGTTGTTTCTGTGCCTAGATATGAACATTTTTAAAGTTATTCGAAAGTATATACCATTAGAAACAAGAAAAGCATTGTATCAACTAATCAGTGCTTCCTCATTATGCTGAACGGAACATTTTTTAGATAATTTTGTTAAGTACATTTGTTAGGTGTTCATTTTTGTATCTTCTGAATGATGGCTTTCATAGTTATCCAAGTTTCCACCCCATACAGTAGAACTGTGTTGACATTTGTATTGAAAATTCTGACCTTGGTGCTGGTTAACAGTTGTTTTGAGTTCCAGGTTTTCTTCAGTTGTAAATATACTGCTCTTGCTTTTCCGATCCGCGCCTTCATATCTGCATCAGATCCACCGTGTTGATCACTGATGCTGCCCAGATATGTCGAGGTTTATACATCTTCCAAATCTTCTCCGTCAAGTGTGACTGGATTGGTGCATGGTGTGTTGTGTCGGAGAATCTTGCTTTTCTATTTGTGTATGCTGAGACCTACTGCTGCTGGGATTGCTGCTACACTGGTCTTCTTCTCTCACATTTGCTGCTGCGTGTGCAATAGACAGGCCAGATTATTTGCGAAGTCTAGATCGTCCAGCTGCATCTAAGCTGTCCATTGTATCCCAAGCTTTGCACCAGATGTTGACGTCTTCATAATCCAGTCGACCACCAGGAGAAAGATACAAGAGAATAGCTTTAAAACAAATTCTCAAAAGTCTTGGTGACATGCTATGACCTAAATTTTTAAGTGATTTGAAAAATAAATGATGAGTGATTATGTTGAAGATTGAACTGAATAACAAATTTAGGAATGTAATACATTCGAATTCAATCTAATGTAACCCTTTAAAGTCGTATGACCATGTTCAGTTTGGATGGTAACTATCAAGTTTTGAAAAGAAAACTGGAATAAAATAGATATTTAGTATATTTTAAATCTGAGAAATGGAGGCAGATATGAAAAGAATAAACTAAAATTGGATAGAACTAGAAAGAAAGGCCCAGGATAGAGTGGGTTGGAGAATGCTGGTCAGCGACTTATGCTCCATCGGAAGTAACAGGCGTAAGTAAGTAAGTAAGTTATTGTTATTTAAAATAGTTTCAAACCAATTTTTAGTTCATGTACGCTGATTACTGATTGGTAAGTGACTAGTGTAACAGTAGACTCAGTAGCAGTGGATAAAAATTTTCAATACAAATGTCAACACAGTTCTACTGTATGGGGTGGAAACTTGGACAACTATGAAAGTCATCATCCAGAAGATGCAAGTATTTATTAACAGTTGTCTACACAAAATACTTCGAATCCGTTGGCCAGACATTATTAACAACAACCTACTGTGGGAGAGAACAAACCAGATTCCAGTGGAGGAAGAAATCAGGAAGAAGCACTGGAAGTGGATAGTACACACATTGAGGAAAGCACTCAACTGTGTCACAAGACAAGCCCTTACATGGAATCCTCAAGGCGTGAGGAGAAGTGGAAGACCAATGAACACATTACGTTGAGAAATGGAGACAGACATGAGACAAATGAACAAGAATTGGATAGAACTGGAAAGAAAGGCCCAGAAGAGTGTGGTTTGGAGTATGCTTGTCGGTGGGGGCAACTTGAATTCAGGCTGATTCATTCTAGTGTAATGATTATAATTATAATTCCACCTGCTCATTTGATTCCGTGTATTCAATATTCAACTGATTTATCAACATTCTTTTCAGAATGTTTGTTTATTTTGCATCCATCCTATTTAAAATCTTACTTAATTTTTAAATAAATATGCATAACAAATTCAATTAATATTGTTTGTTTAAATCTTTCCATTGATGTTTAGGACAGCAATTTATCAGTCTCTTATTGATATCTGTGCATCCTATATGGATTGCCTCGACATTGCTTTAATCCACAATTATTCTAAACAAAGATGATTTGGTGGTTGGTACTAGAATCCAAGACGCACATTTCATCCTATTTAGAACTTATCAGTTGGATCTCTCAGAGTGAACACCAAGTACATCCAGCTGAAAAGTCGGAAATAAGACGAAACACGCGTCAAACTGGATTTCACTACTAGCTACCAAATCTATCTTTGCTTAATATGTACAATCATTTCTTTTATTTGTCTATTTTGATTTTTCTTTTTAAAATAATAAGACGTCTATCATTAACTGAGACAAAAATACAAAAGAATAATAACTGGATTATTTATTTAGTTTTTTTTTGTTGTTGTTGCCATAGTCTAAATATAAAATATATATAATTACTGATAGAGATAATAATAATAATAGTAACAGAACAGTGTTATCATTTTAACCCATTTTATGATGGTAGGAGGGGAATATTTATTTTTGTGTGTGCAGATAGGTAAGTGGGTATGGATATATATATATATATATATATATATATATATATATATATATGGAATAGTCAAATGTATACCTTCTATGACATTGGTGACATTTGTAAAATGAATACCATTTGTTTGTGTATATGAATATCAATGAATATGTCTTCGTATATATACAGGCGTAAGTAAGTAACTATATATAGACCTAGTTACTAACTTAGTTACTTACGGCTGTTACCCTTCATGGAGGAGCATAGACCGCTAACCAGTACATATATATGTATATAGTGATCACAATCTAATTTTATATACTCTTTGAGAAAAAAAGAATCATATTAACAAATATGTATGTACACACACACACACATACACACCGATACATTTGATGATGAATGACTGCAAAGTGATTGGTTAAATATACCAAATACATATATATATATATATATATATATATATATATATATATATATATATATATATATATATATATATAATATATATATAGATTAGAATGATTTAAGTCTAATAAGAAAATAAAAGTCAATTGAGTAGAAAACTATGATCTATGGAAAGTTTCATAATATCAAATAACTAAACAAAAGAACATAGACAGGAAATAGAACATAAAAAAGAGATAGATAAATGATGTTATATCATGCGTTGAGATCATTTGATTTTTCCTTGTTTTTTTTTCTTTTTGGTAGTATGTTTACCGACTATTTGATGATTAGAAAATATCAGATGGGGTTTTGTGGAGATTGTAGTCATTTAAACAGTTGAGCTTCAATTGACTCATGATCTCCACAAAACCCCTTCTGATACTAATCAACATATGCTCACTAGTGACTGGCTTCAAGAGGGATTTTTTGGATTTCTAGTGAGAAGTAGTGACCAGTGGAGTTCAACCGGGTCTGTTGTCAGATAGTAACTCACTGATGACATTGGTGGATGTGTCACTCAATTTGGTGGATTAGTTGAAGTTAGACATTAACACCATTGAATGCCGGTAAACTCAAAAGTCTAGAGGTTAAGCGTTCGCGCACGAGACTGATAGGTCCTGGGTTCGATTCTCGCAAAGCGGGATCGTGAATGAGCACTGCTGAGAAGTCCTATACTAGAACGAAGCGGCCATCCAGTGTTTCCAGGTTTTCGTTCCTCATGATCTCAGGTATTAAACTCACTATCATATCCACAAAACCCCTTCTGATATATTCCATCATTTAGTGTTTCTTTTTCAAACTACAAACGTATTTAGACTCTGATATTATTGATTGGAAGTATTTGGATATATATATATATATATATATATATATATATATATGTAGCTTTTTTCTACGTATACTCATGAGAGATGAAAATATTTAAAACATAGTTACTAAGATTAAAAGATGGAGTTTTTTCTCTTTTATTTTTCTTTCTTCTAAACATAATCCATCTTGAAGGTGTATACATAAAACAATTGAATTTTGATTCTATATTCTTACTTTCTTGAAAATTAAAACAAAAAATGATCATTTACAAAAACATGCAGAATTGGTTGGTAACAAAATTGTAGTTTTAACATTGACATTTTTCTTCTTCATTTATAACTGTGTATTTATATATGTGTATATGCTTAACTAAACACGTTTTTTGATGAATGTCAGACAAAAAAAAACCATTACAGAGATTAAACTCATGATCTATTAGGCTCGTAATAATCTCTCAACCTTCAGGTCACTAAGTTGTTATGCAATAGTTTATTATTAGAACCTTAGTTAATTTCGGATATGAAACAATAATTAACGATTCCTATCACTGATATCTTCTGTTTCACCCCGACATAGTTCAAATCTGGATTTAGTTTGAATCATATTCAATGCGTAGAGGTTTCATTGATATTTCATTTGTGTTACTTGATTGTATCTAAGTGTAAACATTTGATATTCTAAAGGTACTCGTTTGTCAAACATATTATTCAGTTTTAATTTGGTAAAGACATGGTTGTCCGTATTAATCTTGGTAGTGGAAAGTTTCTCGGTCTATTCAAATTCCTTTTGAGTGTACAGATTGATGGAGCTTTAGTTATTCTCTAAGTTGAGGAGTTCCACTGGTTGACAATTTGTGAAGATTTTAGTAATTTTATAGTTGAATTCATGTGTCAATTGAAGCATGAAACCTGGAAGCACTGGACGGCCGTTTCGTCCTAGTATGAGACTACTCGATTGAAATCAAGAAATGAAGCACATAGTTAATTTGTTGATTTAAAGGCTAACTTACAATCATTTGGTGGTTTAAAGTAATGTAGTAACGAAGAATCGGTCATTTAATGTTCCACGCTAGATTACAATCATCAACAAAGAGTATTTACAACCATGAAAGAACTAATGCTTCATGTATGTCGGACTAGAACTTGGATCATCCAATAAACTAAACTGATAGTCACTCCCATTAATTATGAATGAGATATGAACACTAATTTATCACTAAGTTGTGACAATAATAAGAATCCTTTTTAATTTTTAGTACCGACCAAATTCAATCTTTATGAATAATCAAGTACCATCGAAATTAAGTGATTGGGCAGTATATATTCAGAAGTAATCTAATAGAAGTTCTTAAAAATGGTTATATTATACTAATTAAAACACTCTATGAGTACAATAATTTGAAGCAATAAATATAAGATGATGGAGAAGATTTGTAGCTCAATTGGATGATTTTGATGGAGTTTTGTTCTCTAAGCTGAATGGTTTGATCGTGGAGTTTTCATCGTTAGTCTTAACTACCTGATGTTTAAGCTGATCATGTCGCTCAGAATAACGATAAAAGCTCCACAACCAAACCATCCAGCTGAGAAAACAAAATTCCAGCGATGATTATAGGAAAATCTGCCAAATGAAATATTTTACGGTTATAAAAGGAATTTATGAAAACAAACAAGAAGAAGAAATATTCATGAATAATAATGAATTCAGATTAATGTATTCTTTCACAATTTTCTCAAGTATCTATAAGTGAATAATTGATTGTCTATGTGTAAAATGTAATAAGATATACCGAGTTTTCCACACCATGGATTGACTGATTACATAACTAGGGAAAACCAGAATGTATTAGAAAGCTGTATCTTTCTAGTATAGGATTGTTCAGCACTACATATTCACGACCCTACCTGAGATCAAACCTTAGGCCTTGAAACTAGACCTTATCCTTCAAAACACTGAGATGATTGCCATCCAATGATTTAACTTTTTGTAGGTTTAGTCAATTCACGATATCGTGCGACTATCATTTCTGACATTTCATATGATTAAACTGTACTAGTCAAAGCTTCTTTCTAGAATTCTTGATTATGAAAATTCAAACTTGACGATCTTTGAAAAACCATATGAAATACATTCATCTGATTGGTTGAAATAGTGTTGGACTTGATCTTCTCGAATCACAGGTTCAATCCTGTAGGGAGTATAAATGCGCATTTTTCGAAATCTTGACTGTTCTAGTCTTCTTACATTCCAATAATTTTTCATTTAATTATGAAGGTTTTTTTTACATCTGAGTCGTTCGTATCATTTAATCAATAAAGGAGTATTTGGCTTGTTGTCAATACTGTTTGTCTTAAAGAAACACTGAGATCACGAAAGTTTTATTTACTTGATAACTCCTGATAACCTACAATGGCAAACTAGAACATTATATCATAGAGACATGAAGAAATATGTTTATAAATCGAATGTGAAATACGTCTTTGATTGATCAACCTTTTGAAAATACTGTTAACTCTGTGATATTCATCAAAAATGATATGCATACAAATTATCGGGATATATCGAATGGTAAACACCAAGTGAAACCTTCTTTCGATGGAGACCAAATATTCAACGTTAGAAGTCAACTACTGGAAACGTTAGTCGTTTCTGACAATCATGTTTAATATAATGATCTTACTAAGAAAATATTCGTGTTCAATAATGCACACAGAGTTAGATAAATATCAGCCTTATTTCACTCAAAATTGTATGTGATAATTTACGTATGTTTCCATGTACCTAAATTAATGGTTGCTCTAGTTGTTAGAAGGGGCATCAGCTTCGCAACTTCCGAAGGAACTCGGCTTTCACCATGAGACGTCATAACTCTCTTAAATGTAGACCCGATTCCCAGAGCAAAGTTTAAATGGTTTGAATTATTTTTTCTGGTTAGCGTTTTTTTAGCGATTTAGTTTTCTACCGAATAGGGTCACTAACCCGGACTTTATAAATTTTCATTACCAACTCTAAATATATCTGAACCCTATGAGATAATAAAACACCAGCATTTCATCTTTTGTCGTCTGCTTGACACTGTATCTGACTTCTTATATTATCTGGTTTGAAAAGATCATAACAGTTAAGAAAATTAAACTTTTTCCTCTTGAACCAAATCTCTCTAGTTTACATTAAGTTACTATAGGAATGAATGTTTTCATACTATTACATACCTATTAACTAACCCTTCGTTTTAGCTGTTGAATGTGAATTGTTTATTTTAGACCCTATTTTATTGATTCCTAAAATCTCATCTATATGTTGCTAATAATTCTTCAGTAATTTAACTTGTCACTCAATGATTTCCTTCTAAACTGAATATTTTCAGCAACGTATAACCAAAATTTTTGTTTGAATGATGAATAGTAGTGCGCATCCATGATCCTTCTCGTAGGATTCGAACCCAGGGCCAATGGAGCTAATCTGTATCGGGTAGAGGCAGGTACAATGGAGGATGGTCGCACAATTTCGTGGATTGATTGAAGTTAGACAATAACACCATTGGATGCCGACAAGCTCAGTGGTCTAGAGGTTAAGCGTTCGCGCGCGAGACTGAAGGCCCCGGGTTCGAATCCTGCGGGAGGGGTCGTGGATTCGCACTGCTGAGAAGTCCCGCAACAGGGCGAAACGACCATCCAGTGCTTCCAAGTTATCAATGGTAGTCTAACGTCAATCGATTGATGATCTCAATCAAAAACATATATTAACTGTTTGATTAGTTGTCTAATACATATTGGTTAACATTCTGTAATAAGATCTATCTTAAGATTGGGAAATTTCGTTATGAGTAGAATTTCATAGGATTCAAATAGAGTGATAGAGAGTGATTCTTCACAGTCCACATAGCAAATAAGTTATAAATTTGAGATTATCAATACAAATACATGCGAATTATACAAAAAAATGTATACTGTTTGTCTCTCTATAAATTTTGAGCATTCTATAAGATTTTTCATCCTAAATCATAGACTTCTTGATAGCTGTATGAGAGAAAGTTCCAGAACGTTGGAATGATAATTAAAAACCATAGATTCAACAAACTTTAGATGGTTGTATAATAAGGAGGAATAAATCATGAAGAAGCGCTGGAAGTCGATAGGTTACACATTGAGGAAAGCAACTAACTACGTCATGAAGCAACCCTTACTTGAAATCATCAAGGTCAAAGGAAAAGAGGAAGACTAAAGAACAGATGACGCCGAGAAATAGAGTCAGATATGAAAAGAATAAACAACAATTGGATAGAACTAGAAAAGGAGACACAAGACAGAGTAAGTTGGAGAATACTGGTCGGCAACCTATGCTCCATTTGGAGTAACAGGCCTAAGTAAGTAAGTAAGTAATCAAGTAATGAAGTGACTGAAAAACGATTCCTAATCATCATATGTTTAAGTATGTCCATTTTTATGATAATTTTGATCTTAAAATAGACTGTAAGCATCGGATGAGACTTGAATATGTAAATAAATAAAGTGAATTTATACTCTCCAACATCAGTCTCTTTAGTTTTACTCTCGTTTAACTAATTGTCCTGTTGTTCGTTTGTTTCATTTGTGTACCTTAACGTTTGTTTGGATTTTCGTGTAATCAGACAGATGAGGTTATGCATTGAAATTGTTTATTTTAATGAAGCATAATGAAGCTTAAAATGAACTAACTGAAGCATAATTGACAGAATATGCTCAATTTCATCTATTGAGAATTATTTATTTAGTTAATAAATATATCAGAATGAGGGTTTATGGAAATGGTAATAATTTAATGGTTGAATTCATCAGTTGATTTAAACTAGACCACCCTGGAATCATTAGACAACCGTTTCGTCATAGTATAAGACTCTTTAGTAGTGTTTATCCACGATTCTAAACGCATGATTACTATGCTACTCAAATTAGAATTATTTCGTTGTATAGTTTACAATGTTACTGTTGGCTTGTTGGGACTGAGTTAAATGGTCTGTAGGTTCGAGATATTCACATTGATTGATCTTTGGGTAGTTATAAGCATCTTGTTTTATTGTCTTTTCTTGAACTTTTAGCGATCGATTACCCTTGTACCTACTAGTTTTAATTGCTCAACATCCTGTTCACTATATTTTAATATAAGCTAATTGAAAATAATTTAGTGGAAAGCCCTGAATACACATTTCTACTTTACAGTATTTTCGTACTATAATACACAATAAGTAATGATATTGAGTAAATTTACTATCAGATGGGTTTTGTGGATATTATAGTAATTTCAATGGTTAAGATCATGAGTCAGTTGAAGCTAGACTACCATAAGAAACCTGGAAGCACTGGACGGCCGTTTCGTCTCATTGTGGGACTCCTCAGCAGTGCGTATCCACGACCTCGCCCCCTGCGGGATTCGAACCCAGGACCTATGGTGGTCTAGCTTCAACTGACTCATGATCTAATCCACTAAGGTTACTATAATATCCACATAACCCATCTGACATTAACACCGTTGGACGCCGGCTCAGTTGTCTAGTGGCTAAGTGCTCGCGCGCGAAATCAGTGGGCCCTGGGTTCGAATCACCAAGGGGTGAGGTCGTGGATGCACACTGCTGAGGAACCCTACAATAGGGTAAATTTATTATATTAAACAGCCGTTTCTTGGTGGTTATTCAATGTTTTAAATGGAAGTATCAGGAATTAGTATGGCACAAAGTAAAGAAAACAGTTAACTCCACAACATTTGTATGCATTAAATATAAGTGATGAAGTCTCCCCGGTTGTTAATCTATTTTGAATACATATATGTACAACTATAACGAACTGGATTTGAAAACGTAGCCCATAGAATAAACACCATTGGTCATGCCTTCTCACTAGAACTCCAGGAAATAGCTCTTGAAGCTAGTTATTAGTGATTAGATGATGATTATTAACAGAAGGGGGTTTTGTGGAGATTTTATTAATTTAATAGTTGGATTCATGAGTCAATTGAAATTAGATGAATACCAACTCAATGGTCTAGAGATTAAGCGTCCGCGCGCAATATCGATGTCCTGGGTTATAATCTTGATTGTCCTATACTAGGACGAAATGTTCATCCCATGTTTCCAGGATTTCCATAGTAATCTAACTTCAATTGACTCATGAATTCAACTATTCAATAACTAAAATCTTGACAAAACTCTCTTCTGATAATAATCTTCTAGCCAGATTCATTTCAGTATGTTAATTGACTTCAAATTCATTATCCATTTACTTATTTATTTTTAAACTTATACAATGAAATTCAATTATACGCCATTTATTTTTATTGTAAACATCATTTGGTTATTTGTTTTAGTAAAAACAAGGTAAATGCATCAATAAGAACTAATCATTTAACCCAGAAACGGAAACAACGTCTCACCATTAAAACGATTTACTTTATTACATAGAAATGTAATGATGTAAGATTATAAATGGATTATTATTAGATGGTGGAGAAAGTTTGTAGCTCAGGTGGATGATTTTGATGGAGTTTTGTACTCTGAGCTGGATGGTTTGGTTGTGGAACTTTCATCGTTCTTCTGAACGACATCATCAGTAGCACAAACTTCAGATAGAAGTGAAGTGTTCGAATTTCTCCATATGTGTTTCACAGATTATTCTGTACACCTATCTGAAGTTAGTGCTGATGATGTCGTTCAGAAGAACGATGAAAGCTCCACGACCAAACAATTCAGCTTAGAGGACAAAACTCCATCAAAAGGATTATTATTATTATTGTTTGTTATAAGTGCTTGGAATGTTCGATCTTGTCAGTTTATGTTGTTAATGTCTGTACTGTTTTATTTAAAATGTTTTAATAAGTATTCTTGTACCAGTTGTCATATGACAACTAGTTACTTACCTACGCCTGTTACTTCTCATCAAGGAGCATAGGCTGTCCACCAGCACTCGCCATCCAACACTGTCCTAAGCAATCCTTTCCACTTGTTTCCAGTTGCTATTCATCTTTTTGGTGTCTTCTTTCAATTCTCAATGTAATGTGTTCTTTAGCCTTCCACTTTTCTGTTTTCTTTCAGAATTCCAAGTTAGGGCTTGCTCGTGATACAGTTTGGTTATTTCCGTAATGCATGTCCTATCCACTTCCAAAGTGTTTTCTTCAGCTGAGAGCTGGTTTCCGCTCTTTCAGTAGTCTGTTGCTGATAGTATCCGACCAACGGACATTCAATATCTTAAGTAGACATGTGTTTATAAATACTTGTACATGTTTGATGATGGTTGTAGTAGTTCTCCAAGTTTCAGCTCCATACAGTAGAACTGCCTTGACGTTCGTTTTGAAGATTTTGACTTTGATGTTGGTTAACAGTTATTTCGAGCTCAGTATGTTCTTCAATTGTAGGAATGCGGCTCTTGCTTTGTCAATCCTCACCTTTATGTCCGCATCGGATCCTCCTTGTTCATCAATGATGCTGACCAGGTACATGAGAGATTCCAAGTATTCCAGAGTTTCTCCACCAAGTGTGATTAGGTTGGTGTATTTGAGGATGTTGGTTTTCCTTTTGTGTATGTTGAGGCATACTGATGCAGAGGTTGCTGCTACATTAATTGTCTTCATCTACATTTGTTCGTGTGTATAGGATAGGAGGGCCAGGTCATCTGCGAAGTTCAAATCATCTAATTGATTCTGGGCTGTCCATTGTATTCCGTGCTTTGCCTCAGACGTCGAGGTTTTAATAATCCAATCGACCACCAGAAGAGGAGTGGAGACAGCCTTGTCACATGATAAGGACCATTGTATTTATTCGCAAAAAAAAACGTTTGATATTAATAATATTGAATAAACTGGGTTTATTATGATAAGTAAATGTTGTTTTTCAGTAGTTTATACTGAAAGCTTTCATTGTAGAAGAATGGTACTCTGTTTGATGATTCTGTAGAAGAATGAAATTGTCAACTCCATGTCTATTCCTTCTATTTTATTCTATCTGGAAACTATCAGAAGTTCTGATGGGGATGTTAGATCCCCAGAACTCACTTGGTAAATGCATTAATTTTATAATTTTATTCTGGAAATTTGAATTTTATTGTTTTCACGCCAAAACCGCACTTTTCTCCTTCATATCATATTTTCCACTTGGGAGAATCTTTAACGCTATTGGTCCATTGTGTATTTTTAGTATGCTATTTTCGCTACGCTTCCCAAGGACAGTTTTATGCCAAATATATATATACGTTTGATTTTTGTCTGTTATTATTCACTTGTGCTTCTGGCTTACAGAATATACTTTCCCGTTCCAAGCTCGGACTTCTTCCTCTAGTTAACGGGGCTGGGGCGCATCAAATAGTTAGCTTATTGGTCTACGGTCACAAGTCTTTGTTCCGTTCGCATACTAAGTGAACTCGTAATAGCTTCAAACCCAGCAAGTTCAAGAAGTGATTTGATAGGAATTACAATGAATATGGATATATGTCAATAACCATTTGATATAATTATTGTCAATGAGAAAGTAATAACCTGTTTAGATCACTTCTAATTACAAATCTGAATATTTGGCATTTAACAGCATCTCTTATGACATCTTTGAATATAGAATATAAATAATCATTTCACGTTTACTTCTCTGACTACAGATGCCTTAGAAATATTGCTGGCGTCTGCTGGGATCACCGGGTAAGTAATAGTGAGGTTAGACACTGGGTATTAGGGAATGAGGGTAAATCAGTTGATGAGGTTGTGGATCTTCATCGACTGAGATGGTTGGGTCACGTGTTACGTATGCCCGAACACCGATTACCACGACGTGCAATGCTAACCGGTGTTGGGGATGGTTGGAAGAATGTTAGGGGCAGCCAAACCAAAACGTGGCATCAGTGCTTGAAGACCCTAACTTCTAGTGTGAGCCAAGTTCGTATATGCAGACTACTTTGGGATCCGCGTGACTATCGTAACCAATGATTGGAGACTGTGTGTGACATGGCTCAGAATCGATCACAATGGCTTGGGTGTATGCACTCTTTGTCTTCCCTTAAACTAAGAGATTAAAATCGCTTCATATATTTCTTTCTACGAACTAATTCTTTCTTCATGTACTATATCCTCATATGCAATCTTTCCTTTATATATTACCACCTCTGAATTAATTACTTTTATGAGTCCGGTGTTCATCTTGTTGTGTTAATGAGGTATGGCAACTTGGACCGATGCTTGGTCCCACGTTGTAGCTGACTGACTGACTGTTTACTTCTCTAATAAACATACTCCTATGTGAATAGTGACAAGCATCACAGAATTGATATTCACTCTGGAATTTGAACGTAGGGCTCAGTATTTATGTGGATAATGCGATGGCGTTTGAAGGGGACGGTACTGAGTTTGCATCACATAGTGAACATCAACTCTGTGATGTAGGTACATCCAGTTGACCAGTCCCAAATAGGACGAAATGTGCATCAAACTGGATTCCACTGATAGCCACTATCCATCTTTGCTTAGAATGATTGTGAACTAATGCAACATCAAGGCAATCCGTACAGGATGTACATATATCAATAAGAGACTGATCAATCGCAGTCCCAATCATCGATGGGAAGATTCAAGTAAAGTAATACCAAGTAAATTAATACTTCTTATGTGATTATTATTATTATTATTATATCTGTAATTACCTCCATTGGAATAACAGGAAAGATAACTTGTCCTGTTCTTTTGATCTCAATTATTTTAATGAATTGGCGGGAACCTGGAGAACTATGAAAGTCATCATCCAGAAGATACAAGTATTTATTAACAGTTGTCTACACAAAATACTTCGGATTCGTTGACCAGACACTATCATCAACATCCTACTGTGAATGAGAACAAACCAGATTCCAGTGGAGGAAGAAACCAGGAGGAAGCTCTGGAAGTGGATAGGACACACATTGAGGAAAGCACCAAAGTGTGTCACAAGACAAGCCCTCACATGGAATCCTGAAGACCAAAGGAGAAGAGGAAGACCAAAGAACACATTACGCTAAGAAATGAAGACAGACATGAGAAAAATAAACGAAAATTGGATAGAACTGGAAGGAAGGCCCAGGACAGAGTGGGTTGGAGAATGTTGGTCGGCATTCTATGCCCCATTGGGCATAACAGGCGTAAGTAAGTAAATTCCAATGGATTAGTTTAAAACAATCACAAGAAATGAGACTCAAACAAACATAAAATCAATAATCAATATTCTACTAACCCAATAGAATATATACTTTGTCATTTTCCTTATATTCACTTGTCGACTGACAAACGTTTCATTCGGTATATTGATTTGTTTATTATTTATGTATGCTTATATGTATATATATATATATATGTTAAGGGTGTATACATTACAGTGTATAATCCTATCCATTGTTACCATATAACTTACCTAGTCAAACTAATCTAGTTATTGGAAATTGAGTATAATTACATTTATCCATATACATATAGTATGACGACATATTTTGAAAGTTTCACCATAGTTGAAAGTATACATACCATGGATACAGTAATGATTTAATAGCATAGGCTATTAATAATTTCCTTCTTGTGAAATAGATTAATTCATATTGTAGATTAGGTTGGTCAAAATGACATTTAAAATTGAGTATAGTGATTTTAATAATTATAAATCCGAGAAGGATTTTATGGATATTATAGTCAGTCAGTAGTTGAATTCATGAGTCAATTGAAGCTAGAACACCAAGGGAAAACCTGGAAGCACTGGATGGCTGTTTCGTCCTATTGCGGGACTGTTCAGCAGTTTGCATCCACGATCTTACCTCACAAGATTCGAACTCTGGACTTATCGGTCTCGCGCCCGAACGCTTAACTTCTAGACCATTGAGTTGGCCGGCATCCAATAGTGTGAATGTCTAAATTCAACTAATCCACGAAATTGAGCTGCACATCCACCATAATCATCAGTGAATTACTATCTGACAACAGACCCGGTTGAACTCTGCTGGTCACTGGTTCTCCTTAGAACTCTAGGAAAATTCCTTTTGATAATAATCAGAGGGGAGTCACAATAACTTAACCGATTTATATCCAAGTGTTATATATTCTAATATCCCCATTTTTCAACTACATACTCTATAAAATTAATGTTGAATTATGTCAGATTATTCTTTTTTTGAGGAGTTGCTGATAGTAATAGATAAAAAGCGATAGGGTTAGGTTTCATTTAAATTGATATTTATCAACAAGATGTATCTTCAGTCCTAAAGGAACTGCTATTAATCACCTGTCCCATATAGTCTTCAAGTCGGAGATGTTATCATTCAGATAAATGAATGTGATGTATGGACATCGATTATCCCTAAAAACGTCCATAGAGATATCGCCCTATTTAGACCTGTGGCCACATTACAAGTTAACTGATATTTGTAAACATGTAAAAAAGGTGACAAGATGAAACTAGAAAATATGTCCTTTCTGGTTACTTTGATGTAAATTTATATTATCAAATGAGTAGCGAGTTTGAATTTTTGGTGAAATCTCATTATATGGTATATGTTGATAAACAAAATAATGAAAAAGTTGTTCTTAGCAATAAATCATGATGAATTTCATTTTCATTCACGAAATTGCGCAACCATCTTCGATTGTACTGAGGTAGATACCTGTCTCTACCCTACTCGGGTTAGTTCAACTGGTCACGGTTTCTCATTAGAACTTCGAAAATTCCCTCACAAAGCTAGTCACTAGTGAGCTCATGGTAATTACCAATATGAGGTTTATGGAAGCTGTGACCAATGGAACTAATCTGTGTCGGGTAGAGACAAGTATCTGCCTCAGTACAATCGAAAATGGTCGCGCGATTTCGTGGATTGAGATTAGACATTAACAATGTTTGAGACCGGCTCAGTGGTCTAGAGGTTAAGCGTGTGTGAGCGAGACCGAAAACCCCTGATTCGAGGTCTCACGAGCGGGACCGTGGATGCGCACCGCTGAGAAGTTCCACAGTAGAACAAAACTGCCGTTCAGTGCTCCCAGGTTTTCAATGATGGTCTAACAGCAATCGGTTCATGATCTCAATCAAAAACTTAATAATCTCCACAACCCCATACTGATTTATATTGAATTACAAAACAGGTTGAAAGATTGTATTTCAATACCATATACACTGTGATGAATTATCCTACAGACTTTGAATTAATCGAGTGATTTGCACTAAAGTATGAACAGTTTATATTGCTGACAAAAAGCACATCGAACAAAATTATTTTCTACACAATCTTACTACTTACAAGTAGACAAAATAAATAAACGAAATTCTAACCGATGAGCATGCTTCTAATCTACAGTAAAGATATAGAGGACGAACTTCTTGGAATAAGACTAGCGATAAGTTTCAACTAAATTGAGATTAAACTCGTTTTTATCTCCCAGATTCGCTTCCCGTATGTTGACTTTGTCTGTTTGTTGGGATATTCAGGAAAATATCCCAAAAATTATCCTGCTAAGCCTAATGCTATCCTTCGACATGGAATGGTATCATCTTATTGGTCAATATTTGTTCAACGTGTCATTTTCCTACTGGCCATTATTGTACAATGTTATTTTCTATTTTGTGGTACGTTGTGGTCTGCTTGACTGGTATATAAACAAAGTATGTTTGAAATATAAGGATTCATATCTCCGAGGCTGTGACTTGTGTTCTGGACTCAGCTGGCTGGGCTAGACAGGGAAGCGGGGCCAATCAGAACCCTAGGTCGTTCTACGTGTTTGTGCGTCTTTGGTCCGATCAATAATTCGCTACCCTCTAATCTGCCGTCACAGTTATAGCACTGTTTCAAGTACTACTTTAGCTATTAAAACTCTCTAGTTTGACTCAACTTCAGATGTTTAAATGTCTCATGCTTTTTAACAACGTCCTACCTGTGTTATTCGTTTTTGTTTCATTCTCAATGCTTCATTACTTTCTTCACCTTGTTATAGAGTTTCATTCGCATGTCTTCTGATTTACTCATTCGTATGGTGGCATATTTGTCTCCACTGAAATATAAATCCCACTCAACTCTGTATGTAATCACTAAGATAACAGTGTGATATACGGAGTTTAATGTGAAATGTGTTGTGCATGTGTATACTTTAGGTATTTTTATAAGCAGACAAACCATAAAAGAAGACGAAACAGTATAACGCGCTATTTGGATGGACTACGTAATCAATCGACAAGTGGATGGACGCTTCAGTTTATATATAAGTCAAATAAGCAAAGAATCAAATAAACAATAAGCAGATATATCCAGAATTATCTTTAATCAGACGTAAAGTCAAGGTTAATTATGCATGAATACATACAATATAAACGATAACATTTCAAAGATTCATTCAATGATCCCGATAGTGTTTGTATCAAATTATCAAGTTAATTCATCACTTAATTGTTAATCTAAATAAGTATTCATTATTATCAAAAAAGTATGAAGCTGTTACATCCTTTGTATGAACTACTACTTGGATTGCATGCTTGATCTGGAAACAGCGCTTAATCTATACTCTATAAATGATTCTATTAAATCTTACCACAATATCATATCATCTAATTCATGGAAGCCTTTAATTCAACTACTATTAATCTGTCAAAACAACTCTTTATAAGTGAGTAGTTCATGAGTTCGTAATAAAATATAGTTATGAGGTTATAAGTAACTTCTTATTTCAATGTGTTATCACAATTCAAAATCCAAACAAATACTAGAGTTGACAAATAATTACTTCTCATTTAAAAAATTCGATGGTGAAACCCTGGAAGATGTAGGATTCTTCACATACCTGGGAAACATCATCGATGAACAAGAAGGTTCAGATGCAGACGTAAAGGCGAGGATTGGCAAAGCAAGGGCCTCATTCCTTCGATTGAAGAACATATGGAACTCAAAACAACTTTCAACCAATAACAAAGTCAGAATCTTTAACACGAACGTCAAGACAGTCAGTTCTACTGTATGGAGCTGAAACTTGGAGAACTACAACAACTATCATCAGGAAGATACAAGTATTTATAAATAGCTGTCTACGCAGGATACTCAACATCCACTGGCCGGATACCATCACCAACAACCTTTTGTGGGAGAGAAAAAACCAGCTTCTATCTGAAGAAGAAATTAGGAAAAGATGATGGAAATGGATAAGACATATATTACACAAATCATCAAACTACATCACGAGGCAAGCCCTGACTTGGAATCCTGAAGGGAAGCGGAGAAGATGAAGGTCAAAGAACACAATACGTCGGATAATAGAATCAGATAATAAAAGGATGAATGATAACTGGAAGGAGCTAGAAAGAATTGCCCATGACAGGGTTAGATGGAGAATGCTGGTGAGTGGCCTATGCTCCTTCACGAGGAGTAACAGGCGTAAGTAAGTAAGTAAGTCATTTAAAAAATACCTAACAGAAAAGAAGAAAAAAAGTCAATTCAATGTCCTTTTTAAAGTTCTATTGTATTATCTATTCATACTTTATCACTTCATCTTTCATAGTATTCATCTTCTGTCAATGGAATCAATTTATCAGTACGCTGTAAGTTATATTCAAATTCAGCTAATTGTATCATAAAATTCCAACTTGGTTGCATCGGTATACAGATCTTTCGTAAACACATCCATGCATCCTACAAAAAATTAATAGAATTAAATAATTGTATACAATATGATGAACCAAGTGAGAAAGAAAGAAACAATACGACAAGATAAAACTGGAATGATATACCACCATTGAAAACCTGGTAGCATTGGACGGTCATTTTGTCCTAGTATTGGACTCCTCAGCAATGTGAATACACGATTCTTCATGCACGATTCGAATTCAGGACCTTTGGTCTTGTGCGTGAACGCTTAAGTTTTAGATCGCTGAGCCAGCATCCAACCATGTCGGGTGCGAGGCAGTTGCCCACCGAAGACACTGGAAGATGATTGATTGAAATTAGACATTAACACCGCTGGACGCCGACCCAGTGACCGAGAGGTTAGGGGTTCGTGCGCAGGACTAAAGGTCCTGGGTTCGGATCCTGAGTGAGAAGTCGTGGATTCGCATTGCTGAAGAGCCCTGAACTAAGACGAAAAACCATCCAGTGCCCCTAGTTTTTCAACGGTAGTTTAACATTCATCAGTTCATGGTCTCAACTGCAACTAACTATCAGTAGATTTGTCTATTCACTGATTGATCTCATGGAAATCGTATCGATTTAATAGTTTGTCACTACATATTTTATTTGTAGTGTGATGCCTACTATTCAATCATTTAGTTCAATGTTAAGCTCAAACATTTACTCGTATATACTCACATTTCAATGAGATTTACACTGCGAGAGTTATAGATCCTGGGTTTGAATTTCGTTAGGCAGGATCGTGGATGCGCACTGTTGAGGAGTCCCACAAGAGGACGAAACGGCTGTCCAGTGCTTCCAGGTTTTCTATGGTGGTTTAGCTTCAGTTCACACATGATCTCAACTATTGAAATATGTATGTAAATTCTAAATGTATTTGCATTATAAACTGTCAAAGGATGAATAAGGTAAGATTAATAAATAAATGAGGTTGTTTGTATTTGATAAAATAACACTGACTAGTGATTTAAAAAATCGAAATGTCTATTTAAAAAGATATTCATCATCAAACTTGACAATATTCTCTCCTACATGGACTCAAAAGACTAGCTTGGTTTTGGGGTACGTAAGATCTCCGCCTGGCAACTGGAAAGACTATTATCTTGGAAAGTAATTCATCATGTTCTATACTATAACTATAAAATGTGTCCTTTATTGGTATGTGATCATAGTTATCTTCAAAGGATTGCTTGCATATGTTGAGGCAGTTAAATGAACAGTGCTTAGGCTAGACTCTAAGAACTAGGTGAGGATGATAAATTGGTTGATAAGGTAGAAAATCTGTATCGACTGAGCTAGTTGAGTTATGTATAACCTATGACTAACCACCCCTAACCTTGATGTGATATCTGCCGATGTAGGGGTAGGTTGAAAGAAAGTTAGTAATCGATAATCCAAAACTTGACATCAGTCGACAAAGTCATTGGTAATTAAAAAAAAACAATTTTGGTAGATGCAGTCTACCTGGTTGGTGTCTGTGAGCCCATCGTAATCAGTGATTTGAGACTTTAGGTGACATGGCTCAATAGTCAGTCTCAGTGGATTAGAGATACTCATTCATTTCCTTATCTTATAGCTTGAGTTTCAAAATGATCTAATGTTTTCTTTTTCAAAGTTTCGATAGCTAAATACTTAATTACTTACGTCTGTTACACCTTGTAGAGGAGCATAGGCCGCCCACCAGGATTTTCTATCAATCACCTATGCCTAATAATTTCTGCTACCATCGATACTATTAATACTTTCATTTATCTTAACAACTAAATCTCCCTGTTTTGATGCTGTAAAGCAACTTAAACCAATATACATATCCGTCACGTTCTATATCGCTCATTGTAGTGCACGAGAATACAAAGGAAGAACAAGCAAATGTATTTGGATACAAAATTACAGAATCTCTTAGTAAAATCTGAAAACCATACAATAAATACTTCATTTGCAAAATGCCAATCAATTGTCTTAGACTTGAATGTTCTTTCGTTTCCACATCGATCATTCTCTGTTCTTGTTCTCTTCCCTTCGATCTTCTTAGCCTTCTACCACCAGGTTTTTCAATTTCGATTGATAATACATACTACTCATGTCTGTCCACATCAGTAGCACACACTACAATTATGGTGAACTACTAACATTCTTAAAAATTCTTTACAACGTAGTATAACATTTTAAGCAAAGATGGATAGTGGCTATCAGTGGAATCCAGTTTGACATGCGTTTCGTCCTATTTAGGACTGGTCAACTGGATGTACCTACATCACAGAGTTGATGTTCACTATGTGATGCAAACTCAGTACCGTCCCCTTCAAACGCCATCGCGTTATCCACATAGATACTGAACCCCACGTCCGAATCCCAGAGTGAACATCAATTCTGTGATGCAGATATATCTAGCTGACCAGTCCGAAATAGGACGAAACGCGCATCAAATTGGATTTCACTGCTATTCACTGCTATTTATTTTTGCTTAAAAAAGCTTATGACTTAAGGCTATATCGAAGCAATCCGTACAGGATGCGCATCCACGATCCCGCCCCCCGCGAGATGCAAACCCAGGACTTATCAGTCTCGCGCATGGCGCGATCAACTACAGTCCTAAATAACAATAGGAAGATACAAGCAAAACAACACCAAGTATAGTATAACAACTTTTTGTTCTCAAACATTCAAAGAAACAATCTGAAAGAACAAAATAAAGTAATTTGATAGTTGAATTCTATTTCAACTTACTTTTAAACTCATTAATTCATATTTAATAAGATAAGCAATTGCAATCACTACAGACTGATTAAACATCCATTTTGAAATAATTAAAACACGTTGTCCTCTTAATCGCTTTTCTTCTAAAATGAAAAATAAACATTTTTAAATTTTTGTTTTTCAACAAAGAAAGAAGGAATAATTTAGATAAGTATCAGTTTAGGGGTTATGGAGATTGTTAAATGTTTTGATTGAGATCATGAACCGACTGATGTTAGACCACCATTGAAAACCTGGAAGTATTGGACGGCTGTTTTGTCCTATTGTAGGATTGGTTGAGGTTAGACATTAACACCATTGGATGCCGGCTCAGTGGTCCAGTAGGTTAAGCGTTCGCACGCGAGACTAAAGGCCCTGGGTCCGAAGCCCGCGAGCGGGATCATGGATGTGCACTGCTGAGGAATCCCACGATAGGACGAAACGGTCATCCAGTGCTTACAGGTTTTCCATGGTGGTCTAACGTCAATCGGTTCATGATCTCAATCAAAATTTAGATAAGATTGAAATAAAAGTGGCGAGATCTATAATTTATGGATGATCTCTGAGTAACGCTAAAGTAATATTGAGAATATCCACCTACTGACTAGGGTTAAATAAAGGTTATAAACCTGTATAAAGGATAAAGATTATGATTTACAGTTGATGATTTAGAATAGGAATTAGATTTAGCGTTTTCATCACAAACTAACATCAGCTATAATGTCAAGACTCTATTTAACCAAATGGATAAGTGGATTTCGTTCCAAAATCCGAGTCCCATCATCTTATACCTGATTGGTTCATCTATAAATTATAGTCTCACCGAATAATTGCTAAAACAAAACCTTTAAAACTAATGGATGATTACCTACAGTTTAAAAGTTATGCAACAAGTGAAATATTGATCCGGAGATTATACACAAGATTACAGAGAGTTTTCAATGCAGGAAAACTATAACATGATTTTGATAGTGATATCAAGACTAAAACACTAATTATCTAGATTAGCCATCTTCTTTTGTATCGATCACTTTGATTGATCGTGTGAAGCTAATCCCATTGGTCAGTATACTAGGAATTTACATTTTTGTACTCGTGAATACCCTCCAGAGTAGTCAAGCTAATGGTTTGATCAGGGCAGTAATTTTCTGCCAAAATCTGTCAGTATCAAAGTCCTTCAAACGACGGAAGAGACAGGTATTCAAACTAAATAATTTGAGGTATGCATGAGAAGAAATCTGTTCAACCTTTATTCTTACATTGGCCAGCCTCAGACCCAATAAGGCGATAGTACTTCTTTATTATAAACTGATATAGTTTGGCTGATATTCACACAGCTCTCTGATTTTTAGTTTCATAACTTTAATTCTTCTTATTCAAGCATCATTGTATAATTATTACTATCATTATCCATAATCTTTCAACTACATGTACAATCTAGATAGTCTTCATTCCTTTGTACTATAGCCTACTTGATTCCAAACACTTAACAAGTTGTGTGACCTTCCATTTATGATCTGAAACTACATTACTGTTTCTCTCATTCTACACTGCCTATATTTTTTTCTCATTATTAACTAACATATAAACTTATTCAAGTTAACGCGGCTTATTATTCATCTCAATATTGACTATTTTATTCATACGTTACAATTTCGAAACACATTCGTTTTAAGCTTGATCACTTCCTTGGATCATTAGCCTGAATGCGTGACTTCAGAACCTGACGACAATTTCTCGAAACGAATATTCTTCTTTCGTATATCTGTGTTCTAATATGATGGGGGGTTTTAATAGTTACATAGCCCCCTATCCTATCATCTGACTAATTGTGTAAATACAATATCACCAAGAATACGTCTCATTTAATGTGCACGTCTGATCATAGTTTGAGGTATCAGTTGTTATTAGCAACAAGGTAAGTGCTATAGATAGTTACCTCCCCTAGATACAAAGATTCAAGCTATATAGTATAATTTTTTTAAAATAAAAAATTGTACTTAGTCCCTGAAAACTGTAGACAAATTGGAAAGAAACAAAAGGTGATCAGTTTAAAAAATGGTCAGAGTTGGGAATCCTTGTAATATAACAATATTAATTATGTTTAGCTAGTATTTACTCGTTTCCCTTGTATTTCATTGGTTAAATTAACTGTTGTAAAACTAGCTGTACTCTTATTGATTAACACATATTTCATTTAGACAGCTCAACTGTTTAAGAATAGACTGTTGTTCTATTTATCAACTTTCATATGAATTTGGTTTAAGCTAATCATGATTTATTGTAGAAACACTTGTTTTTTATATGTTCTCATGCATAATTATCTTTGAATAGCAAAGTAATAATAATAGTAACCATTGGAAAGATAGACTTACGAATAAAATCACAAGCGTTGTCCAAAAATGATAACAGTTCACAATTTTCAGATGGTTGAATATTCAACATAGAGTCTTTACAATTCTGGTATCTAATGAGAAGTGAAGAAAAACTCATTATATTCACGTAATCCAGTCAGTGTTTAATACCATTTACATAATAACACATCAAAATAAATTGCTGATGAATTTCTACCTGGTCGGGATCCGCGAGACGATAGCAACCGATGGTTAGACAACTTGAATGATATGGCTCAAAATCGTTTGCAATGGCGCAGGTGCATCCACTCTTTGTGTTCTCTCAAATTCTAACCTTCTGAATTCTTCATGTCCTTTTCTTTTTTTATCTTTCCAAATTTATTTCGTTCGATTATACTCCTTGAATAACATCTTCAACCCCTAATGTTTCCGAATACTGCTTATACTCTTACTACCTCTACCACTACGGGATTTGAATCGACAACTGCATCTCTGTGATAACGTGGTATGGCAACTCGAACTGATGTATGTACGTACAAAGTTCTACGTTATTACTGACTGACTGATTTAATTTAAAAATGATAAGTTCAACTAACGACTGAATATTGAAGAATTCTGATGGCATACAACCTGTAGCATTATAACACCAACTGATTAAACACTAAGAAGATCAACTAGTTGATGACTAACGTTTAGACCAATAAGCCATTTAAAACATGAAATATTGTCACAGTGGCATATATGGTTCTCGAGCAAACTATATAAGGAGTCATGATTGTATAATACGATCAAAGCACTAGTCAGTCAGTCAGTCACAATGCAGGACCAGGCACATATATGCATCGGTCCAAGTTGCCATACCTCATTAGCACAACAAGATGGACACCGGATTCATAAAAGTAGTTAATTCAGAAGTGGTAGTATATAAAAGAAAGATTGCATATGAGGATATAGTACATGAAGAAAGAATTAGTTCGTAGAAAGTAAGATCTCTTAGTTTAAGGGAAGACAGAGAGTGTATACACCGACGCCATTGTGATCGATTCTGAGCCATGTCACCAAGAGTCTCCAACCATTGGTTACGATAGTCACGCGGACTCCAACCAAGTAGTCTGCATCTACCAACATGGCTCAGACTATAAGTTAGTGACTTCAAGCACTGATGCCACGTTTTGGTTTAACCGCCCTCAACTTTCTTTCAACCATCTCCAACACCGGTTAGCATTGAACGTCGTGGTAATCGGTGTTCGGGCATACGTAACACGTGACCCAACCATCTCAGTCGATGAAGATTCCCAACTACGTAGTAGTATGTAAGTACTACCAGTTACGTTTTGACGATAAAATTTAGTTAGAAGAATAGTCAAGTGAAATTCCAAACAAGTCCGGTGGGTACATTTTGTTAGTTTAATCTGTTTTCTTAACTGTCAAGACATTAATGCAGTTTGTGAAACTTTTTCACGAATTATTATTCAATATAAACAACAGATTTGGTTTATGAAAAGTTTTACCAACAATTATTTTAATATGTCTCTTAGAATTTCCAATATGAATTAAGGTTGACTGACAAACATATGGGAAACATATTGGAGATAGAACCTGACATACATTCCACAACGTTGACTAGATTACCTTTACAGATTACAGCTTTTTACTGGAACGACAAGAAATCTGTAGTAAGTGTCCTCATTAGGGAGTATACAAAAAAGTTCGTTAAATCACCACACTTAATGCATATTTTACTGAATAAAATTTGCTGAAGCTTTGATCAAATGCTCTATTTGCAACAGATATAGAAACACTAAGGCTTGTTGTATCAAAAAACCACAAACGTATCAAAACAAGAAAGGTAAGAGTTGAACTAACATCACAATTGGTTAATAAACCGGAATTGGAAAAAATCATCCTACACTTAACTTTTTCATGTAACACAATTTTGATTGGTTTAATGTAGCAAATTTTGTTAAGTTAGAACAACAATGAAAAATAATGAAATCAGTTCGTCATTCACAAACTCACATAGGATCGTCATTATCTAATGCACAATTTATGTGTGCTACAATATTCATTTGTCTATGAAGTTTACGATCACCAGCATGTTGAATTGTACCAATATATAAAACATTCGGTAAAACTTCCAATGGGTAAGTAGAAAACGATTCAAGCTCCTTAAAATATAATATTTTGAAAAAAAGAGTATTATTATTTCCATAAATTATTAGCTTTTATTCTATCAAACAAGTTTAGAACTAGCCTTATAGCTTTAAAGTAAATCACTCAAAAAGCATTGCACAGTGATGCACACCTTGTTAATTATTCATAAAACCAGCTAAATAAAGATGATCAATCATTATTCTTGACTATTTATTAAGAATATGTACGTGGAAAACTTTTGAGCTCATTAAATAACCAATGTAATATTCTCCAGCTCACTCACTTCTGAGCACAATCAGATAAAACATTCATTACCATACTCTTTTTATAACGTTTAGAGTATATTTAGTTCAATGCAGTAATCAGTTTGGTGTTCATGGTACTCAATCAAGTTGTTCTTTAAGTTCTCTGGTTTTAATATCATTGGTAAGTATATAACCATTCTTTAAACAAGATATGTAAAGTATGCTGTAAATTTCTGTTAAAACGTCTCCCCAGCATACTACCACTTCACGTTGTTATAAGTAAATACTTGTACTAATTTTGCCATACTTTCCTGAACTTAAAAAGGATTAGTTCCACTTAAGTAATTACTATCTTTTTGTTTGGTTAATGTGATTTAAAAATTTTCTTTACATAATGCTTGTTTTCATCCTTCGTTAACGATACATAAAAATGATGTCCGAAACTTAAAGGTGCTGTATTTATCCGACCGATTATACTAGAACAATGACTTTGTGAATAAAACACTCTATGATAAACCATCAGGTCGTGTGTTCGTATCTCGTTTGATTTACTTCAGTTTAAACAACTAAGACTAATCATTTAGTAAAGTCGCACTTCCTGAATTCAATCGTTTAATCATAAGTCCAATATTATCTTTCCAGATAAAAACATCAGTTTTTGGTAGTTTAGTATCTTGTACTACTTCACACTTGCAGACTTTAATAACTCAGACAGCATGTGATAATCAAGTTATTTTTACCGTCACAATGACGCCACTCTTTTCGCAGGAAATTGTAATTTTCAGCAACTATACGTCTTATATTCATGTCTTTATAATTCCACGCCTATGCGCATTGTGTCATTCATGATTTTATTCAATGCCTGTGTGTTACACTGAATATAGTCTGTTCTGAGTTATATTAACGTTTGTAGTAAGTAGCATAAGTGAGTTGACACGTTTGCCTTATCTGCTTTGCTTTATTTTTCCTGATTGTCATAGTAGTGCCTGTATAAATAAGTGCTTGAGGTTGTGGTAACGTCCCATTACTTTTCTTTGTGTTTATAAATTGTAATTGATGTATTATAACATTAACTTTTGAATGCAATAACTTTATTGTCAGTTTTGAGTTAATGTACTTTTTTCACCAAAAAGTAAGTCTATCGACCTTAATTTACATTCAGCGTCTTATTACCGTCAACACACAAGCGGAGTTAGCCTAGATGTAATATACGGAATTAACTGAAAGATTTATATTCATGGCAGATTCTTTTATTCAAATTGAAGTCAGATAATCGGGACACAACATGGTAGTGTAGCGGTAAGTTAATCCCAAAATAAATAGCTGTGTAAGTTTTCGATACCCAATATATATCTCACATATTGATAGCCTGTCGAATATATCTTCGAACCTCCTCGCTTCTGTCTTTTGATTTCACTTGGTGGGTACGATTCACATTAGGCGTTACTGGTTAAAGCGTTGTCAAACTCCAAATACCTGTGGCATCTTCAGTAGAAACAAAAATACGATAAAAATTGGTGACAAAGTCTTTAAATTGTGAAATGGGTCTTACTCGTGGTAAGTACATTATTTTATCACTTCTCATGTATGGATATAAACGAGTAAATGTCTCGAATCCTCCTAAATATAAAACATAAACTATGGAAACTTCGTTTACGAACCTTCCAGTATTTTAACTAAGTGACGGCTCCCGTTATCATACAAAAGCTTCGCAGCTCTCACTGCATCCCCTGAAAGATTTAATGATTTAAATAAGAGAAGTCATAGGTACACCTTCAGAGTCCAATGATGATGTATTCCCATCATAAACAATGACATTCCACCTGCAGTCAAGTTCTGCCTCATAAGGTATTCTGAAAGAACAAGCATTCAACTAACAAATTAGTTAAAACATCTAGATACTCTTTTCAAATTCTTAGCTGTTATAATATGTGACTTATTATAGTCGTCAGCAGTTCGCGAGTCTTAAACACATCAAATGAATATATGTAGAAGTATTACCAAACAAGGCACAATAACATGGATCACTTATGAAAGCGTGAGTAAATTTCTGATTCAAAATGTTATACAGTTCACTTGGTTTTATAATCTCTAGTTTGGCCATGTTGAAATAACGCGTCCAAATAGTTATGACTATCAAGGTCAAATATAGTAATCAGTCTTCAGTAATAAGGATAGCAGGTCGATAGACCTGTGTCAATCTTGACAGTTTGCTTTCCAGTGAAAGTTTAGCTTCTCCTTGAAAATGTTCACTGATGGGGCTGATACCATTTGTTTGGGTAAGGCGTTCCAATCATTGACCGCTCGGTAAGAAAAACGGAACCCCACTTTTAGTTTATTAGGTGGCGGCTTGCGAACCTTCCTGATATGACCTCGGAGATTGTTGTTACTGGAGGGAGCAAAAAGATAAGACACATTGACACCCAAATCGTAATTAAAGATACGAAATGCCAATATAAGGTTACCTCGCAACCTATGATATTACAAGGGGAAAAGGTTTAGGCGTTTTAATTGCACATAGTAAAGAATTTTGAAAAGACCCTTCACTGATTTTGTTCTCACACGCTGAACATGCTCAAGTGAGTTGATATCCTTGGTCATACATGAGCCAGATGCTTGGATACAGTACTCTAAGTGTGGACATACGTAGGTGGTATATAAAATTCGAAACATCTCGCCAAAGCATTTGAATGCACGGCGAAGTGACCGTAAGGCGCGAAGCACTTTGGCAACTGACACGTTGCAATGTGTAGTTGTTTTCAAGCCGTGGCTTATTATTACTCCTAAGTCTTTATGTTCCTGCATGCATGGAAGGGACGTACCGTCAATGGTATACTGGTAAATGTTACCATGTCCGATGTGTATGAACGTGCTCTTCCTATGATTAATTTCTAAGCCCCAACATCGAGCCCACCTGACTAATTCGTCTATTCCAGCTTGGAGATCAGAACGATCAGTTTCACCCCTCATTATCCTCCAGATTTTGACATTATCCGCAAACAATAATGTCGACGACTTAAGCAATCGCGGCAATTCATTAACGTAGAGAAGGAAAAGTAGGAGGCCTAAGATGGTGCCCTGGGGCATAACACCTTGACCGGCTCCCATCCAGATAGCGTCCGATTTACCCTCAGTCTGTCTGCGATCATATAAGAAGTTTACTATCCATTCCTTCACGGCACCTGTTATTCCGAAGCTCGAGAGCTTCTGCGCAAGACCTAAGTGTAAAACTTTGTCAAATGTTTTGCCGAAGTATATGAATATGGCATTAATGGGCAGACTGGTATCTACAGCTTCCGTCTAATCAACTCTCGCAATAAGTTGGTCAAGCATGAATGCTTGTTTCGAAACCCGTGTTGCTCGGGCGTTAACAGATTGTGTGAATCTATGTGATTTATTAATTTGACCCGAATTATCTTCTCAAGTAACTTAATGACTATGCTGGTTAGACTGACATGTCGGTAGTTGGATATGATCTGTCTCTGACTATCTTTAAAAATAAGACTGACTAGCATCTTTACAATCTGGAGGGGGTTGAGTGTGGGAAAAGGACATGTTGAAAAGCATCGCGCGTGGTCTTAAAATAATGTCCACGACAGATGACAGCAATCGTGGGTGTAACCCATCAGAGCCCGGTATCTTACAAGGCTTGAGGTTGGTGATCAATGGAAGAACGGTTTCTTCAGTCACGCGTACAGGTCCTATGGCTAGTATCTCAGTGATGTGGTTAGGACAAGTACTTTTACCAATACACGTGGGGTAGACTTCTCAGAAGTAGTTTGGTAATGTCTCATCTTTTCCCAAATCTGATTCAGCCGGCAACTCTGAATTTTCGTGTGACAGTAATGGGAGAATACGTCATCCATTTCTAATCAGTCGCTGCTGTATCAACTTGACCACCGGCATCCAGTGGTGCTTCACTCATTAACTGTTTCGAGATGGAAACCCCTATTGCATGCTGCACAGTGGGATGTTTGGCACGCGTCGTAACAGCACTTACAATACTGACACACTATTCGCCATCAGTACCCATGTAACGAGAATAGACCTCAACAACCGTTTCGCTAACCAACGTCAGAATGTTAATTACCTCTTGGATGAGCAGTGTATTGCTAGAACAGCAAAGTACACAAAGCCAATGGGAGTGGGTCTTTGAGCAATTTTCATATGCAGTAGGACTGAAGCGAATACACACCTTATAGAGCTACTTGTTACACCCATCACATTGCCGTACTTCCTCCATAAGGGATCAGCGACATGAATGTCCACAATTATGATCACAGCCGGCCATCTTAAAAATCAACTAACAATGGCAATGCACAAGTGGATTTGAAAAAATTTCAAACCTTAACCGAAATAAATCGAGTAAAAGTTCACCAAGTATGTTTTGATGCAATAAATACGTAAAAGGAAAGTCAACTGTTAAGTCCCGATAAGTACAATGAATGGTAACTTTTTTGATCCATTTATGGACCAATACTATACGTATATTATTAACGTATTATTGTATTTAACTAAAGTGTTCATATCCATGTCCCTCTTACTATAAGTATTATTTTGACCTGTGAACTATTATTATACGATTTACCATTCTCGAATTATGCCCTGTCTATTAATTACTACCTCCTTCATTCACAGCCACATTTGGCTACGTACTGTACAAATGTTGTTTCCTATTTTATGGCACGATGTGGTCTGTTTGGTTTGTATATAAACCCAGTCTGTGTTGAAATAAATGATTCATAACGCAGAGGTTGATATTTGTGTTCTGGACTTAACAGGCAGGGTTAGGCGGGAAGCAGGACCGATATGACTCTAGACCGCTCGCACGGGTTTTATGCATCATTGGTCCGATCGATAATTCACTGATCTCTGGTTGACGGTATTATTACGTATACATTAGCAGGGCCACAAGTTATAACATCAACACACACATGTGCGAAATCCATTCGACTGAAATAAATTCAACTAAAGTGGAAACAGTAGATTTTATGTGTAATTTAACTCAGAGAGGACAAATACTATTGTCCTTTGCCAGATATTTACTAACTTCTCGTGCATCAAAAAAGCCTGTTAAGTAAATTGGGGGCCTAAACAATCGAGTAAATCTCCTGCACTCTGTTAATTTCATGATCACAAATATTTTGCCCATGGAGATGGTTCACAACGCTGTGGTAGACATAAGTTTGGAGTCATACTAACTCTGGTAACAACTTATTTTCTGGATAGGCATCTAATGTTCATTCAAGCTTCACGACCCAAAATGAATACGACTACACGTATCTCATCTCTGCATTCACTCTTCTGTTCCTCTGATCAGTCTACTAAGACACCACTAACGATGATTTTTCGCTGCTTATTGTTAACGTTATCCACATACCTTCTCAATATCGTTTTCCAAAAATGTTTTTAAAAATTAGTGTGACATTCTCTTCAGGTGGGCTCTATAGTGTCTAGTACTACGTCAAGCCCATAAAAATCGTTCTAGCCTCGGAGTACGCCAGTTTATCTACTCTTTCTGAGCTACGCTCTGACCGTTTTAATTATTCGCCAATTAACCTTGACTGTTCTTCACGCCAGAGTGAATCATTAGTATGGGCGACGTATATGGAGTCTGCTCGATTTGGACAGTAGCGGTGTGACCTTATGTATCAATTTGAAGTGACTAAATTGGTGGCTGTGTAGTTCTATTTTTTAGGAATACTATCCCGTTTGCAATTATCGACAGTGTATCCCATGAGAGTGAGACGTGTGAATTAGTTAGTTGCCGCTTGAAATGCAAGGGACAAGAGCTACTGATTGGTTTGGTCTATCGCAGTCCAAGCTGTAAAGTAAATGAGGTCCTGCTAAGCAGTCTCAATACTTGGTCACAAAGTGGTCGATGTCCAATCCTGAGGGACTTTAATGCACCTATGGTAGACTGGGAAATTCTGCGAACTTAATGGTCAGATAATTCCTTCGAGCAGGAACTAGTTGATACGGTTGATAAATTTTCACCTGATATGCCCTCAATTATCGTGTATTTCAAAATAGAGAATTTACGAGGACACTCCAAAATAAGTTTACAAGCCCAAAACAAATTACTTGTCAGTTGACTATTGACTTTCCAATCGAATCATCAACGAGTGGAATTCATTACCTCAACACATGGTTGATGTTCCATCCATCGACTCTTTCAAAAGAAAGTTGGATCAACTGGGGGACCACCATTGCCAGGACTAACACAGGCCATCAAGCCTCCTGTCCTTTTCAAACTGAAACTGAAGCTGATCTGACTGTATTGAAGGCTAGAGATTTACATGGTTAAGCCTATTCTATGCACCAATCTGTGGAGTGCAAGTGATCAGTCCGTGTTAATTGTTCCTGATCTTGATAACCTTATGTAAAGTGTCTAACACCTGATGATCTGTTTGGTGAAAGACGTATATGACCTAAGCAGCCAATGAACCCTAAGTTTTATGTTACTGAGCTTGTCAGTGAGATGTTTGTTCATGTTCTGTTTTCTCCTGTTGCAGCCTAACATTTAACAGCCAACACCATTGGAAAATCAATATTCACTCCAATGAACAAGAAGGGACGGAAGACGTTTTACACAAGAGATATCAATGTTATTCTACTAACGCTATTACAAACAATCATGAGAAATCGGTCAAACCCAAACAATTTCGTTCAGCAGTATTAATTCCTAGTTCATTTTTCGGAAGTAATAAGACAAATTATGTAGTGATGCGATTTTAGGTATCAGGGAATTTCTTTTCCGAACCTCATTTTACGGACTGGAAAATTATCCGTTGAGCAAACTTTGTACTTTGCGTAATTTATCCAGATGCACATTGATTGTGTGTCCTAGTTACAGTTGATTCCAATCACGCATACTAAAAATCCTCGTTCTTATCTTTAGAGCATATGTTAATATGGTGTCTTCAGGTAACCGGCGTTTGTTACTTCATTATACTGCGTTTACTCGCGCAAACTTACCTCACTTATGGCCTTGAAAATAGATGAATTTTTGAAAATTCGTTTAATTTCTGCTCCGATGATGTGATGACGGAAAATTAAATGATACTCGATGGATAATCATGAAGACAACTTGAGGTCATTAATTGAAGAGGCGAGTCTTACCAGGAACAGCTCTTGTCTTCATCAAGGCAAAGCAGATACTTTAGTAGATCTTCCAACTTGTCTTTCTAAACGAAGTGATTTACCACCTATACAAAAACATGAAAGGCGATTTTCAAGCCATTCAGAAAAAAAATCAGTCACATTCTCGTTTTCTGGCAGTGAGCGAAGCAATCATATACTAAATGGTGGGTACTGTTTTGTGGAATGTCCTTATAAGGACATGTTTATAAACATGTTTTTGGTGTTTTAAATTAAAGAATTACAGGGATATTGATTCTTACTTTTTTAATTTCGGCGAATCATTAGTTAGTATTTTAGTGATACCATTCGGCAGTCGATTATTATCTATGACCATGAAATGGTTTTAGTGATATGAGACAGTTAATTCTCCAACTCATGCTCTTGTTGATGCAAAGTTTTTTCTCTTGTTAGTTTCGCTTTATAGTACAAAAACTGGATCACAGATAGGTCCTCTCCAGTGCCTCAGGCCTCTTTTGAAGATACATTTTCGGTTTTTAAATGTCATTCAACTCTTTGAATGCTTTAGCCATAGCTTTTCATCTTGGTTTAACTTAAAAGCATGTTTTACAACAACAATACAGCAAAAATTGCGTTTTTGTGTTCCATTTATCATACCATAATTGTAAGACACTTGTTTTATCACAGAACCACAAGAGAAAACTAGTTGGTAAGGATGTATGCATTCTATTTTCTTATTGATGCATATCTGGTAGCTTGGAAAATTATGAATTTCACATAAACTGTATGCTAACATTTGAAGATTTAGGCTTACATGCTGTATTTTATTTCAAAGGATTTGTTAGAACAGCGAAAAAGTTTGGGAAACAAGGAATAATTAGAGGGCCTTTTGGGTTGAATATGTATTAACAACACCTAATATCGTTATGACCATCAGTCACTCATATCCAGCGCGACTAGCTATTTAAGCTAATCCTTCTGTGATATTTAAGACAAAATTCCAAACCTTTTGTCAGGAAAAGACGATGCCATATATTATATATGTATTTTAAAATATTGGCAGATGATGTACGACATGTGTCTTCATATTTTCAATTCTGTAATCTGCGAAGGAAATGCTCAACATCTCAAATTTTGATGAAACTATCTAGTTCAAGACCAACACTGTTCTCAACCAACGCCTAATATAACGAGGAGGGATGAGATTGCTTATTGGTTATTACTGTATAGTGTTATAATTCAGTAGTACGACCAGCGATCGCGATTGTGCTACCACTAGATTGCATACTCCTTTGATATGTTGTGCACAAAATGAATCTTATTCAACTAGACACATTGTTTACAACCAAATGTGACGTATTAGAGTACAAACGAGGCAGTAGTTTGTTTAACGTAAGTACAACCAGCCGCACTCAGTGATTTTATGGTAGAAATTTTTGAAGGAAAGAAAATCACAGAATAGATAACCAATAAGTCTTATCTTTTGGTTTACATTCGGCGGCTAATCATGATCATTCTCACAGACCGCACATCAATATCGCATTTAATTTGTTGTCTAAATACTGCTTAAATACACAGGCAGTTACATTTTCTATAATCCAAAGCTTAACTGTTTAAAGAGTGAAAAGACATTTTCAAAAGACCTTCGTTACTCTGTAAAGAAGTGCTTTTATGTTTTCAAGCTTTTTTATTTCAGGTAGGTAAATAAAAACATTGTAGCAAGCGATATCAAATTGTTGCTGTTACAAGTGATAACCTAGTAGCTGTGATAGTAATATATATACTAGCTTTTACTCTGAGATATGACTTTAAACAATTTGTGATTTTATAGCCAACGTTTTCATCATCATAGAGAACTAACGTAGCTTACAATTTACACTCTCATTGGAAGTACAAACATAAAAAGTCCATTGCTGTGATATAGTGTTTCGACAAAATATTTTGAAGTAGTTCCGTGAAACTATGTTTTAATTGCATTCAGACAGATGACAGTATTCCTAATTTCGTAACTGTTTCGTAGAGCGTAAAGAATTAAGTGGTGATCAGTCAACTTGGTATCGTGTTTACCTGTAATAGTTCCACTATTTTATTACTCATTAATAAGTATGTGAAAACCAGGTAGGAAGGTCTCCAGTAAGTATCCGCTCAAAAGTAAATACAGCACTTGGTAAGGAAAAATAAGACATCAGGTTTCGGCGTCTACCTTATAGATATGCTTATGTGACGAAGTATTTTGCCTAAATACTTGTAGCATCTTAAGAAATCATGATGAACTATTAAACTAAGTGACTACATTTTTTAGCGCAAACTGATTTCGTAGTCTGTGTTCTTTGTCAATGACACAAACTTCCTCTGACTTCTAAGAAAACAAAACTTAATTTACCAACCATTTTGGTAACTTCGTAGACTATCAAAACGGATGTATTACTTAGGGGTTGATAGAAATTGTAGTTTCCAAGCATCTCAGATGACGATGCAACAATGCTTAAATTGCGTTTATGGTTTTCCATAAAGTAAAATACTGGTTAATATATCTGCAAAGTTAGCATTTCCCAGTAAATCATGGTAGATGTAACGTACTGTTCAGTTGAAAAAAGACAGACATGCGGGTTACGATATTTTATAGTTTAATGATTGCCTTTTTATCAATTTCAAACGACTACATAATGTTCTGTAATAAAAAGACTTTCATAGATTCATCGTCTTTGGTCCTTTTAAATGTATGGCAGATTATGTCCGCTAAGTGGTTCAGTAATTTTGAGTTTCAAATGAACTAGTAAACATGTCCTCAGGAGGTAAGATATACTGGAACAATTAAAACTGATTCATATACTGAATGATACAGAAAATCTTAGATTTTTCTACAACGTAGTCTAGCAGCTGTAAATAAACTGGCACTTAAAGACAGAAAAGGGTTGTAGACACTTACAGATGTATTGTATTTAAATTGGGAACAAAATGTGTGATCAAGTGAAATCATACATATATAATATAATAGTCGTGCTTTTTATATCTTTGCACAGCAAATTTGGTTTAAAAGTATTAATCATGTTGTTGAATGTGCGTTACTGAATGCAGTTCACAGTTCATGGTTACCCATCTCATAAATCTGAACATTCTTAAGTAACTCTCGTATGAATTTATCCTTCATGTGGCATTTTTTACTGTAGTTATGTATGTTCATTAACAACACATTTACCTGATAGGTTAAACGAAATTTCAACTAATTTCCAAGACACACATGAACATAATCGTCTTTATTGATAAGTGTCGTGACCAAGGCTTGACTTGATAATTTCAAAGGAATTAAGCATTTGGTAGATTATGTTAAGTAATAATAATATATTTGTAATATCCCAATGAGTAGAAAAATTAAATTTTTTGACGTTTCTTAACTCAGTGTAAGCCACTTCTTCAGGGCCCGAAAAATAATCTCATGTTTATCTATTTAAGACTTTGTTCATACTCTTCTCAACTTTCCTTCTTGACTTACTTTGTACATTGTTATGGGTTATATTTGGAAATGAACTGTCGTAATTTTAAAGTGCCAATGACACATTGATAGTAAACGGAAAACACAAAAGCATATGTCAATTACTAACAATCTGTAGTTGGCGTGATCAGTTTTTATGTCATGTCTGAAACAATTCTGGAATGTAAGATTAGTAAACTTTGTGCTCATCTATTGCACAGATATATTTGAAATATGTAGACCCAAATCATACTGAAAACAATCATAGATGCAATGTAATCTCATTTCGTAATGAATCGTCAGTAACGTATACTGTTCGAAACCAATACTTATAGTTGTGATAGTAAGTAACACTGATAGCGTTATGGAACTCATTACTGCTAAAAACATTACTCTTTCTATCTTTAAAAATATTCAACACTAAGAAATATACAAGCAGTGATCTTTAGTAGCCTTGATATATTTATATGTATGGCCCCCAAATGTCCTGGTGCCCCCAAGTGCCCTGGTACGGCCGAGAGTGCGGAGAGTCCGCTCTACCTCTCGAAATGCTATCACATGGCCACGTGTATATAGCCCCTGTCAGGGGAGTCCTACTCACTGCCTTCTCGTGGCGGTGTTGTTGACGAAATTAATAAGACAAAGAGTGAATGTCCGTCGCTTTGATCGGGTTGCTGGACATGGAGAGTCCACCTAGGGAATTTGGTTGGGAAACCCTGATTCCAAACAAATGGTGCACATGGGCTGGCTTTAGTATCCTGAAGGAACAAATGGCGTATGAACCAATCGTTGGTCACTGGCTACCATGTGACTGCATCTCCTTACGACTCTCCACTGCCTTGTGGATCAGACCTTCAGGTCGAAGGCTCCGGGTGTGGTCCCCTAAGAGAACCACCTGCTCCGGTTTGGGCACCCGGTCAGTATCACAGCCCTCACACATATCAAATGAGATTTGTGTGGCGCATATGTATTTGGTGCCTCCTTGTACCAATATCTGTGTGTCAAAATAAATAAAATATATTGCTAACAATATAGTGGAAATATTGAATTCTGACTCATTTGTTTCAGCTGTCTAGTTTCTAATAAATTGCCCTTTCTTATCACATATATTACGAATGAAAGCTATCCACTTTAAAGGAAAATGAACAGGAATACATTTACTCAAGGAAGTTGACTTAAAAAAGATTTGGTTCAGATCAACATATTTTTGATAAAATACTGAACATTTTAGGTAAAGATACGAAGGCTCAAACTGTTATAGATGGATTGAATACTTTAACTCCAAAAATGTACTAGTTTATTATCAGAATCAACTAAAGATTTTTGTCAACCCAGGAACAACCATTTATCTACAGGCTAAAAATATGTTTTTATGTTTAAAAGTGACATTTCTTCCAAAAATGAAAAATGCTAGAAATTCTTAAAGAATTCGATAATCTCACATAAAGCCATACACATAAACGTTTTAATGTCTTTTATTCAAAGCTGTAGAAATGAACTGGAAGTTCAGTGAACTACGTGTTGTTTTGAAAATAGATAGTTTCTTATCAAACGACGTAGGAACTGACATAGATATGTATTGATCTTGGTTACCATACCTTATACAATTAAATTGGCAGTTGACTGAAAAGATGGAACATAGAAACAAGTGAATAAAGCTTTCATTCGAATTGATTCCCACATATATTACCTATAGTCTATCACAAATGATTGGGATAATCACACAGTCCCCAATCAGGACTTTTGCACTTGTCGACCTGCATTAGTTCAACAACCAATGACTTCTTCACATGACAAAATGTTTTATCACCCTTAGCCTTTTTTCTATCTATTCCTTGAATATAGTTACAACTTAATATCAGAGAAGCAGGTGGATCTGTATCTTACATATATGTCTTATTTACCAGAGTCAACGTAAGTTCGCATCGGCATCAGTTTACATAACTCTAAACTTGGTTCAATCCTTGGTAGAGTCATGTAGAGCAAAGGTGAAGAGTTTGTTACTCCCATAAAATAGCTCCTTATTGTTTCCTGACGAACAAAGATTCTTCACCTGAACACCATCATTTATAATCTCTACCCTACTTATGTTATCTCATCGCTAAACATTATGCAAAAAATATACAGAACACTATTTACTATTCCAATCAATATTAGTAACTACCTTATCACTATGCACTTCGTTCAAAATCATTCCTGTCATTCCTACTATCAATATTTCGATTTTCTTGATTTGGTTAATGTAAATGGATCACACATTAAAAAAGTTTGAACTAGCAACATATTCTTCCCTTCTGTCAGCTATGATTAGTGAAAAATTTCATGTTATACACCTTTATTATTATTAATTTCATTCCCTTTTTTACACTCTCTTCCTCTCTCCCTCTCTCTTCTTAACCCATATGTTAACTGAACGAATGGATTTTGAAGGTCAACACACTAAACGAAAACCTAATACTATTTACAAATCGATGCGCAGAATTTGTGTATCTGTGTGTGTATGTGTAACTGCATAAAGTGATGAACAATGAATATGTAATCCCTTAAAACAGACAGTTTGTTGCTATTGACCTTGAAACGATATTGAAAGATATTTACCCTATTATTTGTCTGAAATAATGAAGAGATTGTGCAGGACGTAAACGGCTATATATATATATATATATATATATATATATATATGTGCATTTGCGTAATGTGCAACTGGATTGTTTTTCTTTTTTTTGATTCTTTTATTTTGTCTTTAAAAAAAATTTAATTTTTCTACTTTATTTTATTGTAAAACTAATTGATAGACGTATAATTAACATACTACCTTATGGAGTAAGAAATTAGAGGATTTGAACTAAATATATAAAGATCTTATTTTTGTTTTCCAGTTTAAACCGAGGGGTTTTTGTTTGTTTGTTTGTTTGTTTATAAAGTTGAATCTATGACTTATTGGTTTATGTATTTGATATGATCATGATTTTAATGATGATAAAAAGGAACTGTGTATATAAAGTAATACAAGATTTAGTGTAACTCACACTTTTTGATACATGAATAATGAATACTTTAACATTCATAATTAATATCAGATGGGTTTTTGTGGAGATTGTAGTAATTTCAACAGTTGAGATCATGAGTCAATTGAAGCTAGACCATCATGGAAGACCTGGAAGCACTGGACGTCCGTTTCGTCGTGGATGCGCACTGCTGAGGAGTCCCATACTAGGACGAAACGATCGTCCAGTGCTTTCAGGTTTTCCATGGTGGTCTAGCTTCAGTTGACTCATAATTTCAATTGTTGAAATTACTACAATCTCCACAAAACCCATCTGATACTAATCAACATATGCTCACTAGTGACTGACTTCAAGAGATATATCCTGGGGTTCTAGTGAGAAGCAGTGACCAGTGGAGTTCAACCGGGTCAGTTGTGAGCTAGTAACTCACTGATGACAATGGTGGATGTGTCGCTCAGTTTCGTGGATTAGTTGGAGTTAGATAATAACACCGTTGGATGCCGGCTCAGTTGGTTAAACGCCTGGCGCGAGACTGATAGGTCCTGGGTTCGAATCCCGCGAGGCGGGTCGTGGACGCCCACTGCTGAGGATTTCCACAGTGGGACGAAACGGTCAACCAATTCTTCCAGGTTTCCCATGGTGGTCTAGCTTCAATTGACTCATGATCTCAACTGTTGAAATCATAATTAACTTATCATTAGGTAGTATTGAATGTCGTGTTTTTGTTTAGTCCTTTTCCATGCTGATCGAATTCCATTGATCAATTTGTAATGAGGTCACTAGTTTAATTGAATCAGCATTGTTTACACCGCGTTTAGATGTTAGCTAGTTGGGGCTAGTCGACAGGAAGTCGAAGACCTAGATTTCGTGTTAATATTCATCAGTAAAATTATGTGTGCAGTCATGGAGGAGCTGATCCTCCCTATATAATTTGAACTCGAGTCATCTAGGCTTACAGTATGAGATTTTATAACAAAAGTGTACGGATTGTGAGTAACTTTCTGTTGAACTGATATATTAACAATTGACTGATGATCGAATAGTGCCTAGTGTCATATCTGTCTAGTCCTTTAGTACTGATTGAGTTCTACCAGTCTGTGAAGCTAAACGACTTGAGTTCAAATCCTACAATAAGCACTAGTTTCTTCACGATCGAAGAACACACCCTACTGATAATACTGAACTTTCACGAAACTTAGATCCTAAGTTTTCAACCAACTACTTGCAAGTACCTAATATGCCTTAGCATTTCAACCACGAGGTTCATTTTGTTGAGAGAAAATTCTAGGTTCAAACAATTTAGTACTAATATTAAAGTGACCACTGAAATCTGCGGTTTTATCGAGTTTTAATTCTCTTAGTAGAAATAATTTAAAAATGCTAATATTTTGTCTTTCAGTAGTTGGAAACAGTCAATAGACTTCAGTTTCGTGTTAGCTGATAGTCGTCAGCAACATATATGTACACTCCTATAGTGATATATGATTTCTTCGACATTTGAACTGGTCTCATTCCCTGTTGTAGTTAGAAAAATTCCCACTGAACTAGTCAAACCACGATTACACTTCCATAGGACCTCATGTTCTTGAATACCAAATAGTAACCAGCTATTTAATTTATCTAATCCTTAAAGTTTGTTTAATCCCATCAATCAAGTTTCAGTTTACTCACTTACTTAATGACTCAATATACCGTATAGAATGCTTTAATGTTTCCTTTCAACTAATTGTTCATTCATCTATTCTAGCTTAATCCTAGGCTCTATTATTTTCTTAGATTCAATAAATTTGTTTTAATCTTTAGTGCTAATAACTGAATTGTCTTGTTTTTATTTCATAATAAATAACATAGATCTATCTTACCCTGATTTGTTTCTAATTATTTACTTTGAAATACCGTGGGCTGTTGTTTGTTTTCAATAATATGCATAAATAAATTCACTTGGTGTTGTTTTATTTGTATCTTCCCATTGTTATTTAGGACTGCAATTGATCAGTCTCATGTTGGCATATGTGCATCCTTTGCGATTGCCTCGATATAGCCTTAAGTTACAAGCTTTTTAAACAAAGATGGATAGTGGCTAGTGGTAGAATCCAGTATGATGCGCGTTTCGTCCTATTTGGGGCTCGTCAGTCGGATGTACCTGCATCCTAGAATTGATGCTCACTACTAAACTCTAACCCAGTGCCGTTCACTTCAAACGACATCGCGTTATTCACTTAGCTACTCAGTCCTGATGGCCACCTGCTTATGCATTGGGGTGAAGTTTACATTCACTTGGTGTTGTTTTACTTGTATCTTCCCATTGTTATTTAGGACTGCAATTGATCAGTCTCATGTTGGTATATGTACATCCTTTCCGATTGCCTCGATATAGCCTTAGGTCACAAGCTTTTTAAGCAAGGATAGGACAAAACGCGCATCCTGAATTCCACTGCTTGCCACTATCTATCTTTGCTTAATATGCATAAATAGTTTTATTCCATATTGTATAATGAATGAAATCTTGTCTAGTGTCAAGTGAATTTTTTTAAGTTGTTTCGTGTAAAGCTATTGTTTAGTTAACCATCAGATTCACTAATTCGCTGATCATTTAGACGATCCAAATGTTATAAAGTATTTATGATTTCATTTACTTATTAAACTATCAGAAGGGGTTTTGTGGAGATTTTACTAATTCCAATAGTTGAAATCATGAGTCAATTGAAGCTAGACCACCATGGAAAACCTGGAAGCACTGAACGGCTGTTTCGTCCTAGTATGGAACTCCTCAGCAATGAGAAGCCGTGAGCAGTGGAGTTCAACCAGGTCTGTTGTGAGATATCAGTTCACTGGAGACAATGATGTATGGTGGTGCAATTTCATGGATTGGTTGAAGTTAGACATTAACACCGTTTGATGCCGGCTCAGTGGTAAAGCGCTCGCGCGCGAGACTGATAGGCTCTGGGTTCGAGTCTCGCGGGTTGCGGGATCGTGTATGCACACTGCTGAGGAGTCCTAAACTAAATTTGTCTAAATATTTGGGAATGAGTTAAAATGTATTAAGCATTATGTGCCATTTAGTGGGAAAAGTATACAATACTGACGACCTTGAGCGACCTGACAGCCAATCAAGAAACAGGGTTTTGGTTATTAAAAAAAATTGACAACAAGAAGAAATATGATTTCGGTGGAAGAATAGTTTTGATATGATTGATTAACCCTTAGATGTTGACGTATTCATTATACTAAAGGAAAAAAAGGTAGGTTTACAATTTAAGAGTTGGACTGATGTTGTGAGTTAGATTTTTAAATTCTATAGGCTTTCCATTACCAAGTGATACTAGTTATATTTGTGAAAGTTTATGGACAAGTATCAAGAGTTAAGTTTGGTTAGAATTAAGTATTACGATTAAGGTTATCATCACAAACAGACATCAACTATAATGCAACAATGCTTAATAATCTTTTGTTTAAAAACTTAAGAGACTTAAGGTTAAGAATTAGAGTAAGGAAGTAAAGTGGATGAATAATATCTAGCTACTAAACCACTTTTAGCTATTCATACACTGTGACACAATCTGTATCAAGAGTAGGTATTTCTTGTAATTTGGTCTAAGTAACATGTTTTATTCACTATTTGTTTGCTTATTAGATATTTTATGAACCAAAATATTGTCAGTTTTTACTTAGTTCATCATAATAAATAAGTTATCATTCGATATTTTATTCATTTTTTTCTCAAACTTCCACAAGGAGCTGCATTAATTCTGATTGACTTACTAGAAGCCGTCAGTACAGTATACTTTTAAGCACTGATTTGTATAACTTTGTCCATTAATGTATATCACTTATTCTTATAAACTATTCCTTACTGTGTTTCCATGGGTTTCCGACTTCATAGTACTCATATAATTTATCATAAATATTTAATAAACGTAATTCTTCCGTAAAGTTAGTTCAAATAATATAACTTTAAGCAAAGATGAATAGTGGCTAGCAGTGGAATCCAAGATGCACGTTTCATCCTATTTGGGACTCATCAACTAAGTGGATAACGCGATGGCGTTTGAAGCGAATGGTGTCAGCTTCGAGTCCCAGAGTGAACATCAACTCTGAGATGCAGCTGACGAGTCCTAAATAGGACAAAATGCGTGTCAAATCGGATTCCACTATTAGCCACTATCCACTTTTGCTTATAATGCTTGTGAATTAAGGCAATATCGAGGCAATACACACAATATGCACATATACCAATAAGAGACTAATCAATTGCAGTCTTAATCATCAATGGAAAGATTCAAGTAAACAGTACTAAGTGAATTTAACATAACATTGTTTTTACATCAATGTATTCAACCCTATAAATAAATATATTTCATCTATTAATCAGTTCTAAATAACAGTTTTATTGATAAATTCTATACAGTATATAAAACTAGATATAATGAGACTATCAGAAAGGGTTTTATGGAGATTTTAGAAATTTCACTGATTGAAATCATGAGTCAGTTGAAGCTAGACCAACATGGAAAACCTGGAAGTACTGGACGGCCGTTTCGTCTTATTGTGGGACTCATGATTTCAATCAGTGAAATCTCTAAAATCTCCACATAACCCCTTCTGATAATAATCATCTGCTCACTAGTGACTGACTTCAAGAGATACTCCTGGAGTTCTAGTGAGAAGCCGTTACCAATGGAGTTCAACCAGGTCTGTTGTGAGATAGGAATTTATTGAAGACAATGTTGTACGGTGGCGCAATTTCGTGGATTGGTTGAAGTTAGACATTGACACCGTTGGATGCCGGCTCAGCGATCTAGTTGTTTAGGCGCCTGACGCGATACTGATAGGTCCTGGGTTCGAATGTCTCGGGGTGCGGGATCGTGTGTGAGCACTGCTGAGGTAGTCCCATACTAGGACGAAACGGCCCTCCAGTGCTTCCAAGTTTTCCATGGTGGTCTAGCTTCAATCAACTCATGATTTCAATAATGAGACTAGTCGGTGTTTTTGGTAACTGTAGGTATTCATTACTTTCTCTGTGTTCAATTAACGTACTACACCTAACATTTTCTGCTATATAACACACATTAGTCAAACATTTAAAACGTGTCAAATAACCTTAGCTGTATTTGATAATTAATACTCAATATACTAATATAAACATTCGTGAAATAATGATGTTTAATTACATTATCCATAATGTTTCTACCCTTTAGAACAATGTTTATTTCTATAAAGGGTTTAACCACCGAAAATATATTTTTTTCCCTTTATGTATTTGATTGAGATTTTGTCATATATAACCTATTTCTAAGGACATATTCTTTGAAGTGGATTACATGAATAAACACGAGTTATTTAGTCAAATGAATCAATATTGAAAATGTATTATGACATTTCTAAAGGTAACACCCATTCTTTGTATGTGTGATTATGCAGATATTCAAAATAAACGTGGTATTTTTTGTTTGTTTGAATTAATGGTAATCTCTGTACAAATTCATCATAATATCTTAATATTAACATATTGCTTTTAATAGTTGAGATCGATTGAAGCTAGGTCACTATGGAAAACCTGGAAGTACTGGACAACTGTGTCATCCTATTGTGAAACTTCTTATCAGCCAGTATCCATGATCTCGACTCACGAGATTCCAACCCAGAACCTATCAGTTTCGCGCGATTTCGTGAATTAGTTGAAGTTAGACATTAACACTGTTGGGTAAAGGCCAGTTCAGTGGTATAAAGGTTAAGCGTTCATGCAAGACATCGATATAGCCTGGGTTCGAATCTCGCGAACCGAGATCGTGGATGCGCACTGCTCAGGAGTCCCACGATAAGACGAACACAGCTATCCAGTGCTTTCATGTTTTCCATAGTGGTCTAGCTTCAATTGACTCATTCATTCAATTATTAAATTACTACAATCTCCACAAAACTCCTGATACTAAAATATTAATTGAGTAGTATGTTTGCGTTGACCATATATTTCAACTTGTTATTATTCAATAACTGAAATTTATATGTTTTAATCAGTTAACTATAATCAAATAAATGAAACTAGTTTCAAGTAACATTTCGAAATTTTCTTGCCGACTTTAATTATTGATATCATTCAGTGAAATAAACCATAATTCCATTAGAGTAACCGCTATCTTATAGTTTACCCAAGGATCATTGGTTACGGTTCAAAATTTTAATCAAATCACCTGTTTATGCAATTCTAAAAAAACACGCTCGAAGTATACTGTGGTGTGTGCTACTTATATTGACATAAGTAATATATGATATTAGTCGTGAACAGAAGGTCTGGCAGCAGAGAGACAAAAGGATCGAACAGTAAAGAATCGTGACAGAATGCAATTTGTATTAAAATGCAAGAACAATGAAGTCTGAGTCATTTTGTGACAATTGATGGACATTTTGCAAATTAAGCATTTAATTTATGATTGTTAGATTTTATTAATAAGTCCTGTAATTTTTTGTTAAGTACATCCGATTGTCTCCACCAGTGTTCTGTTCACTACAATACTATTCTAATTTCCACGTGTATTTTTCACAAATAGTAAAATATCTTTTTTTTCCAACTGAGTGAAGTTGATAATTCTTCTCCCATGAATTGTAATGTATCAGTTTCACTTTTGGAAGGACAGGAGCCTTGACAGCTTGTGTTAGTCCTGGCAATTGTGGTCCCTCAGTTGGTCCAACTTTCTTTTGAAAGAGTCGACGGATGGAGCCTCAACCACGTGCTGAGGTAATGAATTCTACCCGTTGATGATTCGATGGGAAAGTCGATAGTCAGCTGACAAGTAATTTGTTCTTGGCTTGTGAACATTTTTGAGTGCCCTCTGTTGTGGAAGACAAGAAAAATGAGGGTACTTTTTCATATTTTGTGAATTTCCCTATCCAACAGTCTTACTAAATTTTTTTCTTTTCTCTACAGAACATATTATACCATATAATTTCTACGTTACTTAATCACTTTCGCCTGTTACTCCTCGTGAAGGAGCATAGGCCACTCACCAGCATTCTCCATCCAAACCTGAGCTTCTGTGTAGTAAATATAAAAAAATAGTCTAATTTATATACTTTTAAGTCGTTAAATCATGTTATTTTGTAGTCAATATTGTTATTTAAGTAATGATAGAGTATTCATTGTGTTTTTTTGTATAAAGGTTAGTCCAATGTGAATTTATGTTTCTCCATACTCGGAAATCTTTTGTGGAAGTCATTAAAATATGATGAAAATTTAATATCTTACAACAACCTTCCTTCTTAAGAAGATAAAACTTTCATTGAGTCAAATGTTTCCGTAAATATAAATTTTACGATCTCTAAAATTGAGGTTTGGCATCACGGCAATCCAGCTCTTTCATCATAGCATGTCACGAACTCACCGTTAGTAAGATCTAAGATTTCCAGGCCTCCAAAGCTTGGGTCTCTGTGACCCATAAGGGTTCTAAGTTCAACCTTTGATAGGAGTAGGTTTCCACTACCGACAAATTGCATACTGATAAAAAATTATCTAAATCCTTTTGGGCTTTCAATGTCTGTCTAGATGTAAAACTTCAAATTCAATAATCTCAACAGGTCCTAATTTCTTTTTTAAATTTATTATTTGTTTACATAAAAATGTATTTCGATAATGCAATGGGAAGACGAAGATTATCAGAACTATGTGATCATATATTAACGTAATACATTTCGAACAATCTGATCACACATATACTTGTTAAGAACATTCATATATGAAAAATAAAAGGTCAACTAGTGTATAAATGGAGGGTAAGACGAAACAAGGATAATAGTAATAAGAGTAATAATAATAACAATGTGAACGCAATTTGAAACCTACTCACTCTTGCTTATAAGCCAATATTACTAGAGTAGGTTTAAGGTAAGAACAAGCTGTTTTTGAATATACAAAGAGGGTTTGAATTTTCGTATGGCTAAGGCTTCAATAGACCCTAGTATAGGCCTTTTTATATTTTTATACAGCACCACAAAAGTCGAGTTAAGATCAATCTTATGGTCTGTTTCGATTATATGTTTAGCAATAGAGGATGATGGATGTTTATTCTCTACTCTTATTGAGTCACTTGATTGTATTTGTTTCTGCAACCATCTTGGTACATATTCACACACACACCCTAATTTCGAGATCAGGATTACTCCTCCCTATGTATGTGTGACCACACACACACACATTTAAATTGGTAAATACAATGGGATGTGACATAATCGCTTTCATGTCTTTTAGGTTTTGGATGAAGCATGCACTTTGTTCTTTCTTTGATAATCACCTTTACTGTGCAGTACATTTTATTGATGACTAATTCACATAGTTCTGATAATCTTCGTCTTCTTATTACATTATTTTATATTTCTATAATATCCATTTTGATTTCCAATTCGCTAAAAAGGAAATATTGAATATTGAATGAAAAATTTCATAACATACTCTGAAAACAAAATCCCTCATAAAAACAAAGAGGTAGATTTTTTATTTTATTACAATCTTACACTAATGTATTACGGAATTCTACGAGAATAGGAAGGAAAAAAAGCGCGAAAATTTAAATAGAGATGGTTGTTTTCATCTTGATTCTTTAAAAGAAAAGTAATAAAACAAGATCATCATCATCATAATTATTATTATCAATAAAATCTAAAAGAAGTTAAAATAAATATCCTTGGGAAGTTCACTCATTCATATGATTATAATTAACTGATATAATCGGTGTACATAGTACCTTTATAGTTGAATTCATAAGTCAATTAAAGCTAGACCACCATGTAAAACTTGGAAGCACTGGATGACTGTGTTCATACTATTGTGGGATTCCTCAGCAGCATGCATTCACGGTCCCACTGGCGGGGTTCGAACTCAGGACTTGTCGGGTTTGCACGAGAACGGTTAACCTCTAGACTATTGAGTTGGTTGGTATTCGATGATGTTAATGGTTAACTTCAACTAACCCGCGAAATTGAGTAACATATCCACCATTGTCATCAGTGAGTTACTATCTGACAACAGACTCGGTTGAACTTCACTTCTCACTGCTTCTCACTAGAACTCCAGGAAATACACACAGTACTTAGAGGATATAAATTATTTAAACTTTCAATTAGCTATAAAAACTTATTTACTTTGTACTATACCAACTATCCCAAAAACTAATTTCGATTATGGTTAATTTTCATTAATCCCTTTTATTAACTTACTTAACAGACAGTTTTACTAGAGCAGTAACAATTCATCTATTTATACTGTTATGATCACTAGATCGCAGGACTGTTATAACTTGTGGCCTGAGTGCCCTGCTAATGTATAAAGTAATGATAACACCAATTAGAGAGCAGTGGATTACCGATCGGACTAACGACGCGTAAAACAGCAGCCTAGAGTCCTTATTGGCCCTGCTTCCCGCCTGGCCCAGCCAGTTAAGTTCAGAACACTAATCTCAGCCCCTGCAATATGAATCATGTATTTCATACATACTGGGTTTATATACAAACCAAACAGACCACATCATGCCACAAAATAGGAAACAACGCTTGTACAAGATTTAGCCAAATGTTGCCGTGAATGAGGGAGGTAGTAATTAATAGACAGGGCATGATTCGAGAATGGTAAATCGTATAATAATAGTTCATAGGTCAAAATAATGCTCATAATAAGAGGAACATGGATATGAATAGTTTAGTTAATTAACAATAATACGACAAAAATATACTCATATTATTTGTCCATAAATGGATCCCAAAAATTAGCACTGATTATTCTTATCAAGACATAAAAATGATAGACTGTAGCTAAAGTGCTGATCGCTTAAATATCACCCGATGATTCATTTTCCTCCTCATGTATATAACTACTCAAATCCTATTATTACCCTTTGCTTTGCTTTACTGGTCTCTTATAAATTTGCCTATGTATTTGCTCGCATACACACACATTCGTCTCTTTGCTTCAAATTTTCTCGATGTGCTTTATAGCTTTATGAGCTGCGCTATCCGCTAATAAACTGTAGTTGCCGCTTCTCGTTACCTACTCATTTCAGACACCGTTGAAATTTGTATTATAACAGTTAAAAGGTTGATTGTTTTAACGAAGCAAAACCATTACAATACTTATATTAGAACAACACATATATTTTATTGTAACTAAGTGCTTCTATGAAGTGCGCACATATCAATCTCACTTTTCAAGTTTTGCCTTGATGAAGAAATTATTTACTGTTGTCAGTTTATTTAAAAACTCTGTAACAAAATAGTCTACTTAGTTTTAATTTAATGAAGGTTTGAATCTTATAATGAGAAATAATCATTTTTTTGGAGAGACTATAATTTATGAACGAACCCAATCATGTATAAGATAAGAAGTTTCGGATTTTGGCGCGAAATTCATTCATCCATTTGACTAAATAGTGTTTCGGCATTTTAGATAATGTCAGTTTGTAATGAAAACAATAAATCTAATTCCTAACCTTAACCATCAACTATAATTAATAACTCTAATTCCTCAAACTGGTTTATAACCTTCATTTAACCCTAGTCAGTAGTAGGTGGATATTCTCAAGATCACTTTAGTGTTGCTCAAAAGTCGTCCATAAATTATAATCTCACCCATTTTTCAAAACAACTATTTTAATCTTGCTTTAAAGGTTGTTTAGTATAAAATTGCCTTTTAACATTTGCTTATTAATATAATCTATTTTAATAGTTGAGATCATGAGTTGATTGAAGTTAGACCACCATGAATAACTTGATCTAGCTTCAATTTATTCATGATCTCAACTACTGGAATTACTATAATATCCATAAAAACCCCTTCTGGTATAACCTATTAGAAACTGATCAGTAAATATGATATGTATATATGTGACGTCGGTGTATACACTCTCTGTCTTCCCTTAAACTAAGAGATTAAAATCGCTTCTACGAACTAATTCTTTCTTCCTGTACTATATCCTTATTGCAATCTTTATTTTCTATATTACCACCTCTGAATTAACTACTTTTATGAATCCGGTGTCCATCTTGTTGTGTTAATGAGGTATGGCAACTTGGACCGATGCATATATGTGCCTGGTCCTACGTTGTAACTGACTGTATATATGTGTATAAGATATGTTTATTTATATAATGGTTGTATTTTATGCACAATAATAAAGTTATTTAATTTTTAATGAAAATGGTTAAAAAGTAGTTTTCAGACATTAAAACACAACTGTTTGCCTCAGGACTACATTACACCAAGACAATTTGTTGTTGTTGTAAATAATAGTACTGAGTTAATTTAACTGTTAACAACTATTTACTAAAGATCTAAGTGGGATAAAATGTAGAAAAATAAAGACAGACAAACAAACAAATAAACAAGGAAAGTATATATGTATATATAAGTCAATAAAAATGGTAGACATTATTTTTAAATTCTATGAAATGTCAATGATAATATTTTACCAGAAGGGTTTTTGTCGATATTATAATAGTTTTAATGGTTGAGATCACGAGTCAATTGAAACTAGACCACCATGGGAAAACATGAAAGCACTGGACGGTTGTTTCATCCTATCGTGGGACTCCTTAGTAGTACGCATCCAAGATCCCTCCCCAAGAGATTCAAACCCAGGATATATCGGTGTCACGCGCGAACGCTTAACTTCTAGACCACTCAGTTGACCGACATTCAATGGTAGTAATTTCTAACTTCAACTAATCCGCGAAATGGAGCGACACATCCACCATTGTCTTCAGTGCCCCACACTTTCGTGGATTGTTTGAAGTAGGACAATAACAATGTTGGATGCCGGCCAACTCAGTGGTCTAGTGGTTAAGAATGAATTAAAAATTATTCATTCAAAAAATTAGTTAAGAAAATAAACTGGAAATTTAGAAATCAACCAAATTCATAATATTTCATAGTTTATTGTACAGATTGATGTTAGTTGAATGATCGCAGGAAACCAGGAACACAATGGAGAGCTACATCATCTTAGTATAGAACCCTCTGGTAGTGCTCATTGACCATCCTATTGAAGATCGAATCCAGAATCTTCAATACTTAAGGCAAGTTCTTAACGTTTAAACAAGTGAATCGGGCGTTAGTGGCCTACATTTCTAAGCTATTAATTTGTGACACTACTCAACCATTTCTTAATATCGTTTGTGTGTAGCTATTTCACATCCAATCCTTTTGAACTTCACGGATCACAGCTTCAGATTAGAATTCACTGAATCATCTCTAATGATCGATCGCCATCGATCAAACAATTCTTATTTGGATACGGATGTCGTAGTCACTAGAAACTGATTGATTATTTTACTTTTAGATCTGTTGAAATCTCAGTATGTATTGTTCTTTAATGATTGTCAATATTCTAGACAAGAGAAGGGCCAATCGGTAAAGTAGTATTGAAAGTAAACTGTTTGAATTATAACTGATTACTTCAGGAAACAAATATTCATGAACGTACGTCTGTTATTCCCATTAGACATATCGAAATTTCACTGTTCATTTCTCTTGCTGAAATTTCTGGAATAAATTGTCCGAATCGGTCGCTGGTCAAGATATGATGACGAGTTCTATGGTATGATGAATTGATTGTTCAGTGCTTCTGAGCCTTTAACGGTTGTCTAATTAAGATCATTGTGTGAGATAAATGGTAAAATCAGTGTTACATTTTCAGGAGTTCTCATTACATCACACATTGGTTTATGATTGAAATGTGGAGTAAAATTGTAAAATATATTCTAACTAACTAATTTTTCTTCCTCATTTGTAACAGAGATATCACTGAATAAAAAGAAATGCAAATTCCGCCTAATATTTCAATTAAAATGTTTCGATCTTCCTTTATTAAAATGAAATGGTGTTTTTGTTCTAATTAGATGAAAATGATTTAATACATACAATTTGTGATTGGTGTTTGTTTTTCTGTTTCAATAATTAAAATATATAGAATGATTCAATAGTTGAGATCATGAGTTAATTGAAACTAGACCACCATGGAAAGTCTGGAAGCACTGGATGTCTGTGTTCGTCTTATCGTGGTACTCCTCAGCAGTGTGTATCCACGATCTCGCCTGTTGAGGTTCGAACCCAGTCTGTATCGGTGTCGCGTTCGAACCTTTAACCTCTAGACCACTGTTTATTTTCTGTTATACTTACGATATGAATTCAATACGGAGTTACTTATCATTTAACTATGCAAATCCTACAATTCTATTGCTTTTATATATTTAATTAAATATAAAACAACACTGAAATAAAAACTGAAAAATTTTGAATTCAAAATAACTAATATTTAATTGTATTATGTAGCGATCACAGGTCGATACAAATAGTAATGAAGACATTAGTGTGAAGGAACATTGAAACGATTTTTCACTACATACACCCTACACCTTAAATATTTTCTCATATGTTTGTAGTTTATCCTTCATATACTCACCATTCCATTAGATTTTCTCTATTTGTTCAGACTTCAGTTTTTTTTATTCACTTCGTTTACTTGAAATCTTGTAGATAATTCCGAATGATTAATCCTTAAGACGATCCGATAGAATTGACATATATACGTAATACTATACCGCTAACTTTGAATTCGGACTTATCGTCGTGTCTTGTTTGTATATTATTACTAATGAATAACTACAATTGTAAGTATAAAGTTGTGGAGATTGTTGAATTTCATTATATTACCTAAATGATCTAAGTTAGAACACCATTGAAAAAATATAAACACTATTTAGCCATCTCGTTCTAGTATAAGAATCATCAGCAACGAGTAATCACGACCCCAAATACGCTATGCGAACCATTGACTTTCGGTCTCACGCACAAACTCTTAACCTTTAGATCAGTGAGCAGGTATTCAACGATGTTAATGCCTAACTTTAAACAATCCTTCAATTCCACTTGTCAGGGCTTTTCACTAGAACTCCTCAAATTTCCTGTCAAAGCTAGTCTCTAGTGAGCACATGATAATTGTAAGTATAGAGTTTCGGAGGTTGTTAAATTTTAATGAAACGCTGAATTGATCTACTACAACTGTAAAATGTACTTGATTGACTATCGTAAAAAGCATTCATAATTTCACAATGTTTAATCTAAAGAATCTTAATTGTTATAACAGATTGCTTGTAGTTTATTCCTTGAAGAAACTATAGGCATCTATTTTGAAATTCATACATCTAACACAATTCATCAAGAAAAAAATATCTTAGTGGCAGAATTCACTAAAACGTTTGCCAACAAAAGATAAACAACAACTGAATGCGTAAAAACATCTCTCTCACTAAATATTATATATTTGCACATAAGATAGGAATTTGTCACAATATTGTAATATTTAATATCAATCGAACATATGGTACTGAAGATAGTAACTATGATTATGACAAAATACAACAATATCTTGAAGATAATCAAGAGATTTAACTGCTTTTTATTTAAACTAACCTAGTTGTAAACATTTGAGAAACAATATGCTATAATGCTCGAATTTCCCCATTTACACGAATGGAATGATAATTTGCCTTAGATGAATATTTACACTAGATTTCCTTCCAGTGTCCATTCTACAGAACTTCGACATAATTCAGATCAAGAACACGTGACTAGCTTGACTAGAACGTGAATATACTTCCACACCAGAAACTGACAACAATCATAATAATAGTAATGGTAGGAGAATATAATATAACTCATCTAGTACCCATCAGAAGATTATCTACTAGTCTGACTAATCAAACAACCAATCATTCTCGCCCACACATCACAATAATAAATACATTTTTTGTTACATCCCGGTGAATAGAATACTGTGTTTCTGACATTTTGTGACTTAATGTAAGCCATTTCTGCAACGTAAATAAATAACAATTAAATTAGCACAAGTTTGAATAGTAACCGTTTAAACTACTCATTAGGACATAACAAAAATATATTTATCATTAACTTCCTATCCAATGCTTATTTTGTTTGATAAACTGTAGTGAACGGGAACATATATGGGGACAACCAAATGTATTGTAAAACAAAGTTACAGAGTTCTTCAGTAAAATGTGAAAACCATGCACTCAATACTTCATCTGTAATTTCTTCATCAATTGTTTCAAACTTCATCGTTATTTCATTGCCACAACGACTACTCTCTGTTTCACAACAATTACTTTTTGTTCGCGTTCTCTTTGATTCGACCTTGTCAGCCTTCTACTGCAAGGTATTCCACTTCTGACTAGTGTTATATACTACTTGTGTCGACATAAGTAGCATGCACCACAAAACTATCAAGTCCAACCTTGGTATTGATACCTGCATATGAGAAACAATATATAATATGAAATAAGAAGGATTAAAAAACTGTCATTTAACCAGTCAGTTCAGTCATTCAATCTTAGTTGTTTTACAATGAACAAAGTCATGGTCAGGTTTAACCCATTTATTGTTTAATGTAAAATTACAATGCCCTCGTAAAATGTGAAAACCATACATTAAATCCGTTATTTGCGCATCTTCCCTCAGTTGTCCTTACATGATTCATGTTTTTCACTTCAGTTTTTATTACAATTGCTCTCCGTTCCCCTTCCTGTTCTCTTCAATTCAGTCTTCTGCTGACAGGTATTCTACATATGATTACTGCTACATACTGCTACATATATTTGTCAACATAAGTAGCATGCACCACAGTTTGAATATTCCCATTAATGCTTAGGGATGTGATTGATCATCCTCTTATAGACATATGTGCATCCTATGCAGATTGCCTCGATATTGCCTTAGGTCACAATCATTATAAGCAGAGATGATGATGGCTAGCGGTGGGATACAAGACGTGCGTTTCGTCCTACTTGAGACTCGTCGGTTGGATGTGCTCGCATCCCGAAGTGAATACCAACTTTGGGAGACAGATACATCCAGCTGATGAATCCCAAATGGGGCGAAACGCGTGTTCTGGATTCCACTGCTAGCTACCATCATCTCTGCTTATAAACGGTAAATAATTACTCATAAAATTCAATTGTATATAAATGGTATATTATTCAGCTATTACCAGAGTATTTGTTAACTTTGTTATTCTCAGGTAAAATAGTTCTTGAATAAATAAACTATTGAGCTTTATGTTAGCGTCTCTGATGGTGACATTTAAGTTTATCCATTTCAACAGCATATCTAGCACCAATTCCATTGTTGACAAATGGAATGTAATACAAAACCCAAGTTCAAAACTTCTCACTGTATACTACTAACTAATAAATGCTTAAACATGAATTGTAACTTGGTATTTTATGCAAATTGTAGATTGAATGAGGAAAAGTCAAACATATCTATGAATGAATCTCATATAGTTGTTTTTTTTTCTATCATTTCTACATAAGTAGTTGCTAAGTACAAGATTATGTTCATAAGGAAATGTTTTTATCATAGTCTTTTATTCATAACATTTAGTATGATCCGTTTTAATGAATGAATATAGAAAAGGAAATTTTTATAAATATTAGTCATTTTGTATCAAGCTGTTGTAAAATCTTATAAACATCATTATTATATTTACACGCGCGACACCGATAGGTCCTGAGTTCGAATTCCGCGAGGCGGGATCATGGATGCGCACTTCCAAGGAGTCCAACAATATGATGAAATGGCTGTCTAGTGCATCCAGGTTTACCATGGTGATCTAGCTTCAATGGACTCATGATCTGAACTGTTGAAATTACTATAATATCTACAAAAACCCCTACTGATATTAATAAACATGTCTTGCTTTAAAGTTTCCGATTAACTGATTTAGAAAATTATGGGTTACGATCAGATAGTTGTGTTCTTAGAATATTCATAGTATATTGTTGACCTATACATTAGTGAACCATGATTCTTTTCTTTTGCTTCTATGATTGTGATAACTGTACACTATTCATAAGTATCAACTAATAGGTTCTCTAAAAAATTATGTGATATCTTCAAATCTTTGCTGACGTTCAACTGTACCATGTTAATTTTATGATTATTGATTAACTGTAGTGTTTGGTACATATACTACTATGGTTCATTTAGTGCCTACCATAAAATATCAAATTTTTTTAGTATACAAATTTTTTTAAATTAAATGAGAAGTAGTCAAGTCAAGGTGTTGTATCAATTCACCAAGTTATTGAATATTTTTGCAAAGTGATACACATTCTGTATCTTTGATCCTCTGAGCTAATCTTCATCGCTAATATGGAGCTATAGGTGGAAATGACTTGGAATTTATTAATGTGATAATGTTAGGTTTAGTGACGTAGAGTGAGTGATATCAATTTTAGTCGCTCGTGATCTGACTCCAGTTATATTGTATGAATGATTGTTGTCAAAATATACATCTTGGTTATCCTATTAAATAGTTATTGACTTAACTCTTGTTAGTGAATAATGGAATTAAATAAACCAAATACGATTTGGACAAACAATCCGATGGATGAAACGAACAGAAGAGAGTGAAACGAAAGAACACGTGGCGAAGGCGTGTGAGCCAACTTGATTTAATCAAGCGTTAATCAATATTTATAACCAGATAAAAAAGGTTACAGACATATGATGAATAGAATAAGAAGTGTACACATTTATGCTCATATAGAAAACAGTCAAGGTTGATAAGCAAATAATTAACAAGCTCAAAATGTAGCTCAAGGAAAATGAATAAATTGGCCTGTTTTTATTTATTTATTTAAACACATAAATATAGGTACAAGAAGGCACCAAATAGATATACGCCGCATAAATCATTCGATTTATGTGAGGGCTTGGATACTGCCTGGGTGCTCAAACCGAAGCAGGTGGTTTTCTTAAGGTACCACACCCAGAGCCTTCGACCTGGAGGTCCAATCCACAAGGCAGTGGAGTAACGTCGGGAGATGCAGTCGCATGGTAGCCAGTGACCAACGATTGGTTCATACGCCATTTGTTCCTTCAGGATACTGGAGCCCATGTGCATCAGTGGTTTGGAATGAGGGTTTTTCAACTTCCCTTGGTGGACTCTCCATGTCCACCAACCCGGTTAAAGCGCCAGACATTCGTTTCTCGTCCTCTCAGTTTCGCAAAAAACAGTAATGCTGCGAGAAGGCAGTTAGTAGGGCATCCCTATCAGTTGTTGCATGCACGTGGCCATATGAGAGCATTTCGAGAAGGTGAGCTGACTCTCCCCACTCTGAGCCGTATCAGGGCATTTGAGGGCCTGTTCAGAAGCTAGAATAAGTTATATGGGCTTAATTTAGTAACTGACACTTCACATTACTGAAAAACTGTTAACTGACTTATTTACTTTTGTTTTACAGAACAATAACTCAACTGTAACTATGTGGTCAAAAACAGACTTAGTTAAATAATATCACACTGCATAGTACATGATAATCATATCAAACTTACATTTTTGTTTTTATATTTTCAATGTGAAACTCCCATTTACAATTTGGTTCAAATCATCTTATTTAATTATTTCTTAATTCTATTCTATAGCATCCGATTGTTTTGCTTATATGCGTAAAGGTAGTGAAATGATTAAACTTCATACTAGTGGACGTCAATATAAACGTATGTTTTATTTAAATGAACAAATGAATTGTATTAAATGGTCTTCAACAAATAAACGTCAATCAAATTCACAAAGTAAGTAGATTTTAATTTAAAGCTAATTTCAATATTGTTATTTTATAATCATTATAACCGGTTATTTGATTTCAGTTTGATCGTACAAACATTCCGTATCTTATATCTAAGCTAATCCTGTTTATGAGACGATGGTTATAAGAAACCAAATACGAGTTGAGTTGGAGGAATTTATTTCAAGTACTAGTTTATCCATACAGACATTGAGAATGAGAAGTGGGAAAGCGAATACGGAGAAGGCGAGTTAGCTAACTCGTTTTGATCAATTGAGACCCAATATTTATAGCCATAAAAAAATAAGCTAGAGATATGATGAGTAAGATATACAATGCACACATATACGCTCATTAATAAAGGAACAAATGACAAGGTCAAAATGTGACTTGAAAAGAATGAATAAATCGGTCTGTCCAGAAGGTGACACAGTACCAATCACTACAATATAATTAACTTGTTTAAAAAAGATAAACATTCATAGATTGCCATTCATAAAGTATTTGAGACTGTTTCAATTTCAGTTAAATAAAATAAAAATCTTGAAACTATATGACAAATCTTCTGACTGAGCGCTTGAATCAGTTTCCTAAGCTCTTCTATTAATCCTAGACTAAATCTACACGACAACTTGAGTATGAGAGAAAAGGTACAAAATATGGAAAGGGAACTTTACTACAAAGTTAGTTTATGTGCACAAAATCGAGAGAATTTATAACATTTCAGATGGTCTTGAGCTTCTGAATGGTTCTGGAACCCTACTAGACACAATATCAGGATAGTTGATCATCGAACCAGAAAAATGACACTTGACTCTTCACTTTCTAAATGTTTCTGAGATACTTCTATTAAATGCTGACTGGATAGAATGTTTCCCGGTGTTTTCATTGCCCCTTCGGGGTTCTTTCGAGAAGTTTTTTTCGGGTCTCCCCAACGCTACATATGATCATAAATTTATAAATTTAATTTCAATAGTTGAGATCATGAGTTAGTTGAAACTAGATCATCATGGGAAACCTGGAAGCGCTGGATAGAATTGTTAGCTTGATATGAATGTAGTTTTTTTCTTCAAAAATCTTCATTCACTATTAAAATAAATAAAGTTAAAACAGGTGATTCGTTTTTAGTTTGAAACCTGAAATAGAATTGATCTTGTGTCCTCTAACTTATGTGTTGATAACGGTTAGTTTAGATTTCTAAGACAAATTCTACCTTTAAACATTTTTAGCATGATTTTCAACCAAATGTATTTTATGATTTAATGTGTTATTCTCATCTTGACTAACTTCATTGGTCCTGATTTCTTGTCCTCATATAGAAATATATATCTCATAGATCAACTACTAATGACCATATAATTATCACTCAATTAGACTTATAGACCTGTTAATACAGGATCCTAAAGATTTGTTGTTTATATTTAGAGTTGAAACTGATCAGTCTCTTGGCACATATTGACATAGTGAGAGGATTACTTTGAAATAACCTTTTGACATTTGAATTCTACCAGTCCGTTTCATTCGATTGGGAACTGTTCAGAAAAGTATCCTTACATCTCGGTATTGATGAGCAAGTTGAGATAAAGGTCCATTGCCTATGTCATCAAACAACAATATGGACTCGTGAATTCAATCATAAAATACTGCAATCTCCACATATCCCTATACTGATAGTAGATTTATTTAAGCATTGATTTTCTTGTTCATGGTTAACAAGGTACATTTATTAGACTTCAATCAAAATTCAACTATCAAACTTATGTATGATAAATAGGTACCTGCTTCGGTCTGGGCACCCGGGCAGTATCCCAGCCCTCACACAAATCGAATGATTTATGTGGCGTATATCTATCCTTGTACCAATGTTTATGTGTTTAAATAAATAAATGATAAGTAGGTTTGAATAATTTTTTCTGGTTAGCGTTTTTTGGCGACTTAGTTTTCTACGGGATAGAGTCGCTAACCCCATGCCCAACCCTCCTTTATTATCCGGGCTTGGGACCAGTAGTAGCCCCCGCAGGGAACTCCAGGAGGAGTTTGTATGATAAATAATTGACGAACTATTTTTACTTTACTGTGAGTATTTTAATGACTTGTAATTAATCATGTCTCCAACTTTTCCTTTGCTGATATTCTAAATGTTAATCGATCTGTTCCTAATTAACCTATATGTATCCCAAGTGAATATATGTTCAGGTCGATTTGAGTTAAAAAGTTAAGATTAATTCAATTTATAAAATATGAATTATAGCTAATTAGTGCATTAAAGGAATACTTACTCAAACTATTCTATCTGAAATCACATTAGAAAATCATACAATAAAAACTTATAATCAGAAACGAGTTTTTGTGAATATTATAGTAATTTAACAGTTGAATTCATGAATCAATTGATCTGTGGAGTTCAACCAATTCTGTTGTCAGATAGTAACTCACTGATGACAATGGTGAACGGTGGCTCAACTTCGTGGATTAGTTGGAGCTAAACATTAACACCACTGGATGCCGGCTCAGTGGTCTAGTGGTTAGGCGTTCACGCGCGAGACTGATAGGTCCTGATTTCGAATCTCGCGTGGCGATATCGTGGATGCGCACTTCTGAGGTGTCCCACAATAGGACGAAACGGCCATCCAGTACTTCCAGGTTTCCCATGATGGTCTAGTTTCAACTAACTCATGATCTCAACCACTGAAATTAAATTTATACATCAT